>NC_058414.1:76695284-77030396 GCF_002201575.2 Neomonachus schauinslandi | reverse complement strand
TCTTTCTTTCTTTCTTTCTTTCTTTCTTTCTTTCTTTCTTTCTTTCTTTCTTTCTTTCTTTTCTTCTTTCTTTCTTTTCTTCTTTCTTTCTTTCCTTTCTCTTTCTTCTTTTTGCCAGGACTAGAGATGTTAAAAACCTTACCCAAATCTGTGTAGCTAATAAGGGGTCACAAGGACCCAGAGTTTCATCTGACTCTGGTGCCTTTGCTATTATCTATGACACGTACCAACACAAATACTTGTTTTACCCAACACTTGATCCATTCAGATGGTAAGAATCATAGAACTGCAGTTAGCAAATAGGTCTACAGTATTTCAAAATAAATGCTTTTTTTTTCTAGATAAGCACTTACTGTTCAGTTTGCTTGTAGCTTCTGGCCTCTGGTTCCTTCTTCAAATGGTGGTTTCTTCTTCACCCTTCTATGCAGAAGATCAGACTGTACCTTGCCTTGGGCGCTTACTAACTAAAATGAGCAAATAAAACTAGGTGAAAATAATGCTGAACAAGTGATCAATAAATGTTCATTTCTTTTTCTGTCCACTTCTCTAAACTATTATTTCCTAGAAAATACAAACCAAGTTCTTTGGATTGATATTCACCACCTTTAGATGCTTTGACCCCAACATACCTTTCTAAGTTGAGCTCTTTGTTGTTGTTGCTTTAATGTTCAGTGTTGCCTTCTCAACCAGATTATAAGTTTTATTCATTCATTCCACAGCCTGTCTAGAACATGTCCTACGTGCCAAGCACTATACTAGATATTGAATACAAAAGTATATGTAAAAGATAGTCCTTGACTTTTAGAACCTTTGAAGGAAAAACTCGGCTCTATAATTATTTCAAGGTACTATGATGTGTGCTGTCCTTGACTTATTTTACTAACAGAGGTCATATCTTTTTGACAAGAGTATATCATTCTACACATAAACTAATGTGCTGATAGGCACATAGTACTTCTTGATAGATAACTTTGTCTGAATTCATGAATAATTCTTAAATTATTACTAATTAAAAGGACTTAATGAAGATAAAATATTTATAGATATATAAAGGTAGCCTATTACCTAAAGACATTTCCCTCAATTTACATGATGGCATAAAAGTCACTGAATTGAGAAAGCAAAGGCAATCTTTATGACAGATGGAGTAACAAAAGTTATGTGAATACCTTTGAAAAAATAATCCTGAATGAGACTGTTATGGGATTAGTACATATTGTAAGAAGGTTTTAGCTTTGGGCGCCTGGGTGGCTCAGTTGGTTAGGCGACTGCCTTCGGCTCAGGTCATGATCCTGGAGTCCTGGGATCGAGTCCCGCATCGGGCTCCCTGCTCGGCAGGGAGTCTGCTTCTCCCTCTGACCCTCCTCCCTCTCATGCTCTCTGTCTCTCATCCTCTCTCTCTCTCAAATAAATAAATAAAATCTTAAAAAAAAAAAGAAGATTTTAGCTTTCCCTATTGACTAAACTTTCTACTGAATGATAGCCATTTTCACAGAATAATATTAAGTAGGTAAATAACCAGTTGAATTGTTTTTGTTCTGCTGTATACATGGAGGATGTGACAATAAATACTGGTTAATGATGATGGTGGATATTTGGCTTACAGATTGCTAGTAGTGTTGGGGAACAGATTTGGAATTTTCATAAAGAGTCTAAGATGACACCTTTCAGTTCTAAGAATGATGTTGGGCCCCTTAGGGATACATACTTCTAAAAATATTTATTGTACTCTGAAGCTATGTACTGTTAGTCCTGTATTCTGGGAGAGGCTCATTTCAGAGATGACTTGGCTAAGTCATATTTCACTGAAGTCACTGCAAGTAATCTAAGCCTGAAGTGGTGCGGACATCCCACTCTTTGATTCACATCAGGAATTAAGCCTCACTTCTTCCTTTTGTGAAGATATATGTGTATACACTCCCTTCTGCTGGAAGATAGGGATTATGGAAATATAATTCCATCACTGCTTGTGACAAATGCTAAGAGTATGGGGAAAAATTAGAACAAGTAAAATTCTTTTTTTAAAAAAGATTTTATTTATTTATTTGAGAGAGAGCTCATAAGGAGAGGGAGGGAGAGGTTGAGGAAGAAGCAGACTCCCCACTGAGCAGAGAGCCTGACTTGGGGCTTGATCTCAGGCCCCCGGGATCAGGATCTGAGCCGAAGGCAGGGGCTTAACGGACTGAGCCACCCAGGAGCCCCTAGGATAAGTAAACTTCTAACTAACCCAATTTTACTCATTATAATCTCCAGCCTACTAAAAATGGGCTTCAGTGTATGGAAAAAATGGTTGAGAAACCAATAGAAGATACAGTTTGAACTATGCATTTTGGCTCATATCACATATATATTCTAATATATTATAATAAACACAAATAATAATTAAGTATACCTGTACTCTCAAATATTATTTTTTTCTTTGGGAATTTTTTTCAAAATAAATTAGTTTCCTGGAAACCCACAGCTCCCCTATACACTGAAAAAGCTGTATTCTTGAAATAGTATTAACTTTAGCCATCGTGACCCTTGTCATGCTCAGTGAAAATACTAAGTGATCTCTAACCACTCCTAGAATACCCACCTTTATGACAAGTGACAAAGGAAGAGAAACATAAAATAATTTCCTTATATATCTCTATCAGTAACTTTTTAATATTTATTATCATTACTTTGTTTGTTGTGGAACTTGGCTGCTGAGACTGGGGCAGTCAAACTCCTTATTCCACAGTGCATTATCACCATTGGTCCTTGCAGAGCTTGTCAGACTTCTCTCTTACTTTACCCTCCCCCAGCAGTGCAGGAGACTTCCTGTCTTCCCACCCCCTCAACATCACTTGGTATTATCCACCTCTCTACATTTGTGAAATAGGAAAAGAGCAATTTTTACCTGAAACTAAGGTGATGGACCTTGACCCTGAGCAGATCTTATGGCACATGCAATGTGAAGGTGATTAGTTAATATGAGGAAGTTTTTCATATTTCGTGATTCTCCTATTCCATATGAAGAAGGTGGAATTTGAATATTTCCTAGAAAACATGTACCTTTCACTATTTTGTCAAGTCTCTTCACTTGGAATATATCTGCAGACTCACTTCCACATGAGTAATTTTTTCCTTTAAAATTTTTTTAAAGTAGTTTAAAGCAGAGATAAATTTATTTAATAGACATTAATCTATTACACTGGTACTTAAAAAATTCTAGTGATCATCTGAAAATAAATAGAGAAATAATTATGCAATAGAAAAGAACACCATTTTAATATAATGAAGGTCTTTTTCTTTCCTAAAGTTATTTTCTATACAGGCTCTGGTCTTAAAAGCCAAAGAAAAAGAGGAAAAGTCTTTTATTTTAAAAATTACATATGAGTAGCAAGTAGCTTTAATACATTAAGACTGCCAACTAGAAAAAAAAATGCTAGATTACAGGACAGCTACTGTATGGCAAGTAATTAGGAAAAATACTTTGCAAGGACTTATAGATTAAAGACAATTATTTAGTAATGAATAGAAACAACTATCTAAAATGACTCATATAATTGGCTTGACATTTGAAACCAAAACTCTAAAGAAGGAGAATTTAAATCATTCTGTGATTAAAATAGAATTTAGGCTTCTGAACTAATTTAGCTGGAAATTATTAGAAGTAGCTAATGGCTATAGTACATAATGAAGTTGGGTTTTGTGTTTTCGTGAATGGAGAGGGAATAAGTAATGGATTGGTGCCAAGAATGATTTACTGTATAACTGTGATCAGCTCTGCCTGTCCAATGACTAAGAGAGCCGATATTGAAATCTTGATATATTGTTTGACTCATGACACCAAACAGTAATCTTTTCTGAACCTGTTTCATGGCATAGGAAGAAAAAAAACCCTTGGATTTCTTTTCTCAGATTTCAATAAATTAATAAGGATCTGAAGATTTCTAGGCAAGAATGACTAACGTGTATACGGTGGAGTTCCCAGTATTCTACTAATGCTTCAGGAAAAACGCAAGAGGAAGGATGGGAATAGACTCGGTTTTGTTATGCTAATGTAGCTCTAGGCAAATTTTATTTGAGGAAGACTCCAGATAGGCAAGAATCATCACTTTCTACTTTCTTTTACACAAAATCAACATTAGTGAGCTGAAGGCTGTCTTTACTCTGCAGTCATTATGAAATAAGGCGAAGGGGAAATTGCCCCCCTGTTAATCAGGAGATGTCAGACTTTCTTTCTGCTGTTGCTATTTCAGGGGGTTTTTTTTGTCCTCCTTCTCTGACCCCAGAAGAAAGGAGGAGTTAGAGTTTCACTGGGACTGATCCCTTTCCCTCTTATATTAACTGAAGACAGTAGGGAGGATAGTTGTCTGATCACACTTCCCAATTTGGGCCTTAACCTCTGTTCCAGGATAAGGGCAAAAGTCTTATTTCACATCTTTTTATAAGAGAGAGATCAGATGGATGTGGGAATGAAAGTCGTTTGAGCCAGCAAGAGCAATCAACCATGCTAAGAGTACAGATTTGTGTAGTTTATAACAAGAAGAGTAGGGGAAAATGCCAAGTCAGAGAGATGCATCAGCATTCTAACCCTTTACTCCACTAATGAGAAGTAGAGGATATCACACTTGTTCATTTCCTAGTGAGGACTGTATGTTAAATCTAGAGTCTCTTGTATGTTAGTAAGAATTTTTTTTTAAATGACTGGCTGTGATATACCGCAGTGAACACTTAGGGGTAAGTTACCCAGAGAAGAGAAGAGGGGATCATTCAGTGAATCTTAAATACGAGGTATTTGGAGTAGAAACCACTTATTCTCTCCAAGTATACATGAGCTAAAGAAGCAGCAGTACAAGCTGCATGGGATAGACCAGGGTTACTGGAATCATCAAGGTCTACCATTCCTATCTCCCTTTAGGGAGAAGCTGCTGTGAGAAGTGTAGGTAGCTGACAGCATCCAGCTTCTGTACCATCAGGATCTGCTGCACCACAAGTGCTGAGGCCATGCTCTCCCCAGATGGTCCCAGACAATGGCTGAGTATGGTGGCCACTTCTGTCCAATGCAGCACTCCTCTAGTGGAAAATCATCTTAGTGCCCCTTCCACCTGGCCTGGCTGAGACTTTCTAAGAGCTGCAGTGCAGTCTGAGATTCTTCTTACCAAATCTTCCTTCCTTCCCTCTCTCTTTTCACAAGTGTCAGACATGCACTGTTATCTGAAGACCCTCCCTACTCGCTCCTGGTTGCTCTCCCTCTGTATAGGCATTTTTCTACATAAATCTCTGGCACTTCTAGTTCTGCCTTAGTGTCTGCTTCCTGGAGAATTTTAACTGCCATAGGGCATGATCTGACAGTACTTACTTTTTTAGAGGAAAGGTAATAAAAAGCTCTTAATGGTAGTGTTAAAACAGGTACCTGTCATTTCAGTGCCCTATCTTAAATCCATGTCTGAAATTTCCCTGTCGTTCACGGCAGCAGACTAGATATATCAACCACTGTTTCTCCTAAAAACTAAAAGTGCTGGATAAAATATTTTTAAACATGTTCTTAATTCCATCGGTGACCTGACATTAGTAAGGAAAACTCAGGGACCAAAATCAAAGGTAAAGATCTGGGTTCATTCAGGGTCGCCTGGGCGGCTCAGTTGGTTAAGCGTCTGCCTTCGGCTCAGGTCATGATCCCAGGGTCCTGGGTTTGAGGCCTGCATCGGGCTCCCTGCTCGCCTGCTTCTCCCTCTGCTCTCTCTCGTTCTCTCTCTCTCTCTGTCAAATAAATAAAATCTCAAAAAAAAAAGATCTGGGTTCATTCAGATACACCAAGTCATGAGACTTATGTGGATCCAGCAGCAATTCATCATAAGATGGAAATGTTACATCAATGTGTGGGCAAGCACAGAGCCAGATGCTGCAATAAATTTCAGATTCAGGTGGTTCGATAGTGTCAGTTACCATTATGCATCAGGGGCTGATACATAGCCAGGGTTTGACTAATGATACCATACAAAGGCTTCAATTCAGTGCAGTCCCCAAAAGCCATTCCAGTCCCATAGTTCCCATCAACACAGGACATAAGCCTCACTGGCACAAAGGGCTTCAGTACAACCTCAGACTAAACACTGGCTGAAAACTAAGTCACTCTGCCCCAAGAGTAACTCCTAGGAAGCCAGGCTTAAAAATTAAATCATAGTCACTCTAGGAGAATGTTTGCATACCTAAGGCTGTGGCCTCTAAGGAATGCTTCCTGGAAGGTCCTGCAAGAACATGGGGCAAACCCACATAAAATCCCTGAACTGTAATAAAAACTTCCAAGCCATACATATACATCTAATGTTAAAGGGTAAAAATATAACAAACTAAAGGGAGCTTAAGCACAACCTTTAGCCAATGAGCGGCTCATGCCAGCCCAGGGGCAAACCCTAGTTTACTAGACTAAAAGATAAAAACAAGAAAAAAAAGTCTGAGCAGGGGCATTAAAGATTGCACACAGCAGGGGAAATAGACTTTACAGAATTAGTTCAGCCAAGTCACTCAGCAAATAAACAATGAACTAAACAATGACAAAAACAACCCTGGGGTGGGGGTGGTAGGAATCAGCATCCAGAGTTTCTAAAATATATTTTCTACAGTGTCCATTTTCAATAAAAAAATTATGAGACGTACAAATAAATGGGAAAATGTTACCTACATACAGAAAAAAAAGCAGGCAACAGGAACTGCATTTAAAAGAGCCCAGATGATCAATCCAAAAAACAATAACTTTAAACCAACTATTAAAGATTTATTCAAAGAACGAAAAGAAACTATGCCTAAAAACTTGAAGGAAGATTACAATGTCTCATTAAATAGATAATATCAATAAAGGGAAATTATTTAAAAGAACCAAGTAAAAATTCTGTTGAAAGAGTTGAAAAGAACAATAATCAAAATGAAAAAATCACTAAAGGGACTCAATAGTCCCAGACTTGAGCTGGCAGTAAAAATAATCAGTGAACTTAAAAATAGGTCAAGAAAATATATAGAGATTGTAATCTACAGAATAGTGAGAAAGAAGAATGAAGAAAAAGGAACAGACTGTCAGAGAAATGGAAGAAACCATTAAGTGCACCATAGTATATAAATGGGAGTCCCAAGAGAAGAAATGGACAGAAAAAATATTAAAAAACTAAGGGCTGAAAGGTTTCCAAACTTGATGAAAAACACTAATATATACATTCCAAAAGTGAAACAAACTCCAAGTGTATGAAGTCCACAGAGTCCACATCAAGACCCGTCATAGAATGTTGAAAGACAATGATAAAGATTAAATCTTGAAAGCACATACAGGGGAATGGGTAAGATTAAGTTGACTTTCTATCAGAAGCAGTGAAGACAGAGGCAGTGAGATAATATACTCAAAGGGCCAAAAGGAAAATAGCTGTCAACTAAGAATCTTATGTCTAACAAAACCATCTTTTATAAAAGAAGGCAAATAAAGACATTGACAGATTAAAAAAACCAACCAAACAAGAAGAGTTTGTTGATATAAGACATGTCTTAGACCAAATACGAAAAGAATTTGTTCAGACTTAAAGCAAGCAACACCAGAAAATAACTCAAATCCACACGAAAACATAGAGAGTGCCAATATAAAAGTAAGGAAATGAAAAGTATCAGTCCTAGACTGAAACAGGGGAAGGACTTAATAAGTCTTAGTATTGCTTTTAAGGAGACGGGGGAAATGAGTCAAGAATTCTAGATGAATAGCCTTTGAAAATTAAGTAAGGACCCTATAAAACAACAAAAAATGTGGGAAATTTTAAGAAATAATATGATATTCACAGTGATAATGGGTATTATGTCATATATTATTCATAGACACTTTTTACTCTTTAAAAAAAAATAACCAGGGTGGGGCACCTGGGTGGCTCAGTCAGTAAGCCTCTGCCTTCTTCGTCTCAGATCCTGATCTCAGAGTCCTGGGATCAACCCTGCTCAGCGAAGAGTCTGTTTCTCCATCTCTCTTTGCCCCTCATCATCTCCAGTCGTGCTCTCTCTCTCTCTTGCTCTCAAATAAATAAAATCTTTAAAAAAAATAATAAAAATTTGAAAAATAACCAGGGTATTAGTATTACTAACAAAGCACTTAAAGTAGTTCCTCATTCATGATAATTGTTCTATAAATATTTGTTACATTTATAAAATCATGTAATTTAGTTCTATGATTCTTGGGGGGGAAAGGACAAATATTTTAAATGAAGTTCTGCAACCCCTAATTCTCAACAGCCAGAGGCCATGCTGAACAGGTATATGATGTACGTTGTGGGTTTTGTCTGCCATTTTTCTTCATTCAGTTTACTTCCTTGTGTACTTAGAGGCTGCTTTTTTTTTTTAAATCAGGAAACATTTTGTTTGGATAGTTACCAGTTCAATGGGAAATGTTGTTTTAATAATGAGATTTTTTTTGTTGTTGTTAAATTTTAAGAGTTTATTTGCAAAAATCAGTTCCAATCAGGCAGCACCAAACTAGAAGTGGTTAGGAGTGCTTCACCAACAGGTGGAAGCAAAGCAAGGCAATTAATGAATGGCGAAAGTGTAAAGCCTAGTTGGCTGTTTGTGGTTAATGGCCCTTAGTGTTTGGATTTTGCAACCCTGAGGCATTTACAGGCTTGAGATTTTGGTTTGCTGACATAGATCATCTCAGCATTAGAGCCGCATCAGTTAGCAGTCTCCTTGTTTAATTAACAATACCCCCCTTTTGGTCATCCTCTCTCATACATGACAGAGTGACCAAAAATTTGGTATCAGCACTGCTCTTTGTCACTATCAGAGTGAAGGTGCTCTTGTTTCACTGTAAAACTCATAGGTTATGATGTCACATCCCTGCAAGAATTGCTTTGGCTGTTCATCTGGTTGTTCATCTTGTTCATCTTGTTTCTGTTCCTCCAAGCACAGCGAGACTCTCTGACGTATTGCTAATGGCTGTGAATATGCATTTAAGACCTTTGAGAGAATATAGTGCACCTGGGACACTGCAGTACCTATTAGGAGGATAATACCAAAAGGTGGGCTGGAGGTAAAGGGAATTGGAAGGATGCGGTCAAAGTACAAACTTCCAGTCACGAGAGAAAGAAGTACTAGGGATGTTGTGTACAGCGTGATGACTATAGTTAACACTGCTGTAGGATATATAGGAGAGTTGTTGAGAGAGTAAATCCTAAGAGTTCTCATTATTAAAAAAAATGTTTTTCTTTTTTTGCTTTCTCTTTTTATTGTTATTTGGATGAGATGATGGGTGCTACCTAAAATTATGGTGGTAATTATTTCACAATATATATTTGAACTATTATGCTGTACACCTTAAGCTTATACAGGGATGCATGTCAATTATACCTCAGTAAAACTGGGTAGGGGATCCTTTGGAATATCTTGTTAGGTTTCAGCTGGGACAAACAGTAAATATTCCTGCCAATATTGAACAACCCTGTGGACATAAGAGGGGTCCCCAAAGAAGGTGCAAAAGAAATTACCCTCCCAAGATCCAGGGCCATTCCCAAAAATTAAAAAAAAAAAAAAGGACGTAGACAATTCTCCCTGAGAGCTGGCAAGAGTTGGTAGGACCCTAGCTGCAAATGGAATGCAACCCCCATCTGTTCAACTATATCTAGTCACAAATGGGGTGCAACCCACATTTCTGTCCAGCCAAATTTTGGGGGCCCCCAACCTGGTAGTTTCCAAACAAAGTTCTGAGGACATAAAATGAGACAAGTAAGAAGCCACTAGCTATCCCTGGGAGAGAAAGGATAATAACCAATATTTTTTTCCCTGCATATCTGAATTTGGAAAGGAAAGGACAATGTGAAATTTTACCTTCCTGTCTGGACCAGGCACCATAGATTGAGATCTGGGAGAGCTGACTTTAGTAAGAATTCGTACCCTTTACTGGCTTCTGCCAATTTCCCCAAGATGCTGTTTGTGGGCTCTGGAGTGAGTGGGGTGGTATCTCAGTGGGTCTCATCCTGGTCACCAGAAACTGTGGAGAAGAAAAAAATAATTTCTCCTCTACACTTTATACCGAGTACTTGGCTGAGACCCCTTTCCCTCTAGGCCACCTCATAAATGGATAAGCTTATCTAAAATGGTTTAGTGTTCTCCACTGTGGCCACTATAATTCAGGACTGTCTTCTAAAAGTTTAATCTACTTGTCAACCTTAAAACAAAATTTTATTCACCTGAGGCCTCACATTGGACACAATCTAGTATAAGCTGGACCCATTCTTGGACCTAGTCTGGTTTTTAAGTTGGATCCAGTCTGATTCCAGCCAGTTTTCACACCCAGTCTAGAAAAAGAAATGTTCAAATGAAGTCTGAAAGTTCATAATACAAAAGCTGTGGAGCTAGTATCCAGGATCCGAAAGGGACTTACTTATGACCTCCAGAGGCAGCCAAAAACAGGGAGCTCAAGGGGCTCAACAGGTACCCACACCTGCTTACTCATTCTTCTGAGGGCTGTTGGGGATCCTCTTTGTGCTCTCTTCTGCCAGCAGAACTGTTAAAAGATAAACTGAGGCATATTAAAATTTTTAAGAGATTATTTGAGGGAAAATCTATTTGAATCAGGCAGCACCAAACCAGAAGTGGTTAAGAGAGCTCCCAGGAGGGACACCTGGGTGGCTCAGTCGGTTAAGCATCTGCCTTCAGCTCAGGACATGATCCCGGGGTCTTGGAATTGAGTCCCACATCAGGCTCCTTGCTCATCAGGGAATCTGCTTCTCCCTCTGCTGTCACTCCTCCTGCTTGTGTGCTCTCTCTCTCTCTGACAGTAAATAAATAAAATCTTGAAAAAAAAAAAAAAAAGAAAGAAGGCTCCCAAGAATGAGTTTTTGATTAAACTCTTCAGCAAGTCGATCTTTTTCTCAGCCTGGATGTGTTGTCCTTAGTATGGGGTTTTTCTTGTTTCCTACTGGGTAAAATATGAACTAAAATAATAACCACTAATCAATAATATCTACAAAAATATGAAGTAACATCCATACAAATGCTTAGAATCACTAGAAATAAATTTGTCTCCTGAGTAAAAAATACCATTTTTTAATATAGAACTTCAGTTTCTTCTTAAAGCTATTTACTACCTCTTAAAAGGTATTGTTTTAATAGATGTTATAAGAATGTATGTGTTGTGGGCGCCTGGGTGGCTCAGTTGGTTGGGCGACTGCCTTCGGCTCAGGTCATGATCCTGGAGTCCCTGGATCGAGTCCCACATCAGGCTCCCTGCTCGGCGGGGAGTCTGCTTCTCCCTCTGACCCTCCTCCCTCTCATGTGTTCTCTCTCATTCTCTCTCTCTCAAATAAATAAATAAAATCTTTAAAAAAAAAAAAGAATGTATGTGTTGTAATTTATAAGCTAAATGCTCTATGCCATTTATAGGAAAAAAGTTTCAAAGGATTGAATATTATTCTCATAAAAGTTATTAATGAACAGTATTTTGTGAAGCAGCTTAATGTATAGGAAGGAATAGGAGTAGAGAATCAACGTGGGAAATGTTAACACTGGTGAATTAAATTTTATTTCCCCTGTATTTCTTTCTTTTTTTTTTAAGATTTTATTTATTTATTTGACAGAGAAGACACAGCTAGAGAGGGAACACAAACAGGGGGAGTGGGAGAGGGAGAGAGAAGCAGGCTGCCTGCTGAGCAGGGAGCTCAACTCAGGGCTCCATCCCAGGACCCTGGGATCATGACTTGAGCCGAAGGCAGAAGTTTAACGACTGAGCCACCCAGGCGCCCCGACCTTGTATTTCTTAAGATACAAATTTCAAAGCTGAGCAATCTCACTTAAGCATACACAACTGAATAAGAAATACTACATTTTGTGTCCTTCCCCAAATGCATACAACTTTGTATTTTCTTCCAGGCCTACAGATCTGACTTGGGTTAAGCAAGCAAACAAATATAAGAACACAACATAACCAAGCAAAAAATGTCCTTCCTTACTGAAACCTGATCCTAATGCCTTTCTAAAAACATCAAAACAAATTTCTTCAAACCAACATGCCTCCATGTTTTGATTTAGTTGAATCTTTTCTCTGTTTTCTAGAATGTAAGATTTTAAGTACTATTTAAATCTGTTGATAATTTCTTTTGAATTTCCCCCAAATGATATGGATGCTTACGAATACACAGATTTCTACATGTAGTCAAAAATTATCATTAGTCCTATATAGGAACCATTTGACTAATTCCAAAGGCACTGATTAATTCTTAAAATTCTAAGAAGGCAAATATTTAACATATACTTTATATTAAGAAACACGCTTCGAAAGGAATTTAATAGCTTACATATCCTTCACAATCTAATTTTTCTTCTACTTCAAAGCCTTTTAAATCTTAAGAAACATGTTTTAAATGATTTAAGTATATATAGCCAGGAGACATTCCCTCCTCTTATTACTCTGAATTTTATCATTTAATTACAAAAGTTGTGATCAGTGGAAAAGACATAGTTATTTATACTTAAGCCCTTGGTCATCTTTTCATCTCATCTCTTAGAGCCACAGTCCAGTGATTTATAAATCTTGACTAAAAGAATAGTTTCTGCATGAGTCATTATCTTCTGAAAGCTAAGGAATGATATCATAAGGAAAAAAAATTACCATATGCACTGCCAAGAAATCAACCATCAGGAAGAGCAGACGCTTTTTTTGGACACATTTTGACTCTCACAAACTGAGGTATTTTAACTCTTAACATTTTGTCCTTCTGTTTCCCACATCCAGTTTAGATTAGATATGCTTCCTGACAAGGGCATGTCAAATTCTGCCCTATCTGGTTTGTAGGAATACAGTGGTTGTCACTTTTAAAATGGAAATCTGTTTTGCTGATAACAAAAGTCACATAATCATCTTAACATTTACAGTCATATGAAGTCAAAAGTGAATTCCTCAGCATAGTTTACATTTAATAAAAATACTCCAAATAAATAAAAGTTATCTAATATTCTTTTTTTTATTGTTTTTTTTTTATTTGACAGACAGAGAGAGACAGTGAGAGAGGGAACACAAGCAGGGGGAGTGGAAGAGGGAGAAGCAGGCTTCCCACAGAGCAGGGAGCCCGATGTGGGGCTCGATGCGGGGCTTGATGCGGGGCTCTATCCCAGGACCCTGGGATCATGACCCGAGCCGATGGGAGACACTTAAAGACTGAGCCACCCAGGCGCCCCTATCTAATATTCTTAATAAAAGGTCTCTCTACAATATATACAGACATAGTGAACCTTGGAAAAAGTAAATTGGTATTATTCTTTTTTTTTATTATCATTATGTTATGTTAATCACCATACATTACATCATTAGTTTTTGATGTAGTGTTCCATGATTCATTGTTTGCGTATAACACCCAGTGCTCCATGCAGAACGTGCCCTCTTTAATACCCATCACCAGGCTAACCCATCCCCCCCGACTCCCCTCTAGAACCCTCAGTTTGTTTCTCAGAGTCCGTAGTCTCTCATGGTTCGTCTCCCCTTCCAATTCCATCCCCCCTTCATTTTTCCCTTCCTGCTATCTTCTTTCTTTCTTTCTTTCTTTTTTTAATATCTAATGTATTATTTGTTTCAGAGCTACAGGTCTGTGATTCAACAGTCAAATTGGTATTATTCTTAAATGCCTATGCTAGTAGTTTAAAAGGCTTGCAATCTATTGATCAGTTGTTATAATAATTAGAATTGTGATTCCCTCTAATGTTCTTATGTAGCATACACTATAAATTATATCTTTATACACTACATAAGATTTTGAGTACTAGTCTAGAGACTAGTAATGTAGTTCCGATTACTATTTGGTTCAAAGCTTGGAACTCAAAACTTTCTACTTTCTCTCTTGTGTTTCCTGCCAAACCAAGGTGTTATCATTGTGAAATGGCACTGATGCTTCTGCTCAGGGAAAATAATTGAACCAAGGCTCAAAATGATGAGGCAATTTCACCTGTTTACAGAAATGAGTGCATCTAACTCCTATTATGTTTTGAGAGGCCAGGTGAATAACAGATGTTTTGTTCTAGTCTGAAGACTCCTCTTAAAAACCCAGTGGCATGAACACACCCAGGGCCCAGTCCTCAGCAATGCCATGCTGATAAGTGTGTCTGTTCATGTGATGGTCTGTTCTACTAGAAGCCTAAGTTGTTAGTCCTGGCATGGTTTGATACATATTTGGACTCATGAGAAATGAAACATTCCATGTGAGCAAGACTAGTATTGAATTCATATCAGCTTTCCATCTCACTTGAGGCTAAGAGAAGGCTTATAGAGATTATGGCAATTCTCTTTCATAAATTCAACTTTCAGAGGTGCGAAATACTTTTGGAAATCTTTCCTTTCCCTTTATTGATCCTTTATGTGTCTTTTATCCATAAGTCAGGCCAAAACTCTTCTTGAATGTATATGCAAATAAAAGCTCCTCTTGGACAAATTATTGAAACAATAGCTTCATACATTGACTATCCACCGGGAAAATAGTGATTATTTTATTTGTTATAGAATCATTGTTAGTGGTGGTGTTACCACTGTATGTGTTTTCTACTATGGGCTTCAAGAATGCCTGTGTTCTGTATTTTAGTATGAAAATATAACTCCACACCATTTATAAATTTATATACTTTGTTCTTATCCTGTATGAACTGGCTGGGCACTACCAAACTTCCTAGCTGACACTGTCAGTGTGGGTTAACAGGTGTAGGTGGTGATGAGAAGTGTTTAAAAACTGCTCAAGTAAGGAGACTTGCTTAGAGTTTAGGCGACACCAGGCGGAACATGAAATGGTAAGGTGACTGCTGCCAGGAACAACTAAAACCCATCCAAGACTGGCAACTGTCATAGGGAGGACAGAGGAAAGTGACTGGTATACTGCAGAGAGAAGAGCAGGTAGAAGGCCAGCGATCGTTCGTTCAGCCACAAGAGATGCTGAGAATGAATGGCCTGAGGGCTTTTGTCCTCTGAGATGGAACCCCATTTGGCTAAAATTCCGTTTTACTCTTAGTTTTTCCTCATGTGGAGCTGGGAACTGTCTCTTTGTCCTTATTCCCAGAAACCCACAGTTTCTGGCCTGATCAGGACACCGGAAGAATGTTTCATTCTTAGAGGGTCTCACAGGATGGTGGGGAGGAAGGGAAGATGAACATTTTCTCTCTGTCCTTAGAAGATCCCTTTTCATAGGAAGGAAGTCTATCAAAAATCAGAATCTTGGGGCGCCTTGGTGGCTCAGTCGTTAAGCGTTTGCCTTCGGCTCAGGTCATGGTCCCAGGGTCCTGGGATCGAGCCCCACATCGGGCTCCCTGCTCGGCGGGAAGTCTGCTTCTCCCTCTCCCACTCCCCACTGCTTGTGTTCCCTCTCTCGCTGTCTCTCTGCATCAAATAAATAAATAAAATCTTTTTAAAAAAATCAGAATCTTGATAATATGACACCTGAGTTTTATCTTTCCTGGTTAAAAACTCCAGTCTTTTTAGTCTGTCTTTGAGGAAGCTGTACCACTCTCATGGTCATTATGTGATCCTCTTCATAAGGGTATATAATTCTGCTAAATTTGCCCCAATTCTATGAACAGATTTTTTAAAAGATTTTATTTATTTATTTGACAGAGAGAGACACAGCAAGAGAGGGAACACAAGCAGGGGGAGTGGGAGAGGGAGAAGCAGGCTTTCTGCTGAGCGGGGAGCCCGATGCAGGGCTCAATCCCAGGACCCTGGGATCATGACCTGAGCCGAAGGCAGACGCCTAATGACTGAGCCACCCAGTTACCCCTCTATGAACAGATTAAATGGATGAATCTTAACCCTATTAATGGTGCCAGTAAACCACTGGTTCCCTGGTGTAAGCCACATTTATTAATCTGCATGAAAGGACCATATTCTTTAGAGCCTCAAATAGCTTCTCAAGCATAAAGAAAAAGCCTCAAACATTGGCATACAAAAAGGTAAGGAAGGTAACCCAGAACAGATGGTGTTGTCATTATTGAAATTTCAATCCCAATTTTATTTCATTTGTCTCAAAATATGTTAAATTATTAGTAGTTTAAACTAGAACCTTGAAACATATGCTAACATGTTCAAAACTAGAAATTAAATAAAATATTTTAATTAATGTTACTTTAGCCTTTTAAAGTTTTAGATAAGATATAGGATGCTTTTAAAATTGTACCAATTTTTAAGCCTAAACTAGGAGAAATGAAAAATACTTTCTAAAGGAGTGCAATTTCACATTTAAGTAAGACAAATCAATTCAAATGTTTTACAGAACATTTAGGTAATAAGATTTAGCTTCACATAAATTTTCTCATGGTCCCTCTTACCCCTCAAAGAAATGACTGGACATCACCATTAATGCCAAAAAGTGGGGATAAATGACTGAAACTCTATTTTTGGGAGGTCCTGGTATGATGAGATTGAGTTATGCCAAAAATACTTCTTGAAACACAATATATATAACACTAGTTGGAAAGATGGAATTAATACTATGGACTGGACCAAACTTAACAAATGTGGAGAAAATTGGATTCTAGTAGTTGTAACCTGTCCAGTTGATTGAGCTAATAAATTCATCTTTGCAGCTGCTTAGACTGAACTTAAAAGTATTTCTGTGATCCTCAGCATCAAATCACTCTTGTCACAAAACTCACTCATCTTGTTCCATAATTCTTCAATTAATGAAGCTCCTGACTGATTCCAATCCCTGCACCAGAAGAATATCCCCAGTGACTGGTATTCCTGACACTAAATCTCAGTTACCGGGTGACTTTGGCACATGTTGTCTGATGTTCTAGGCCATCCACTGCTTGGATCTCCACTTCCATCCTTTACTTGCTGATGGCCTACATTTGTCCCACATGTGTAGATGGTCTGACTCCTGGATTTAGTTTTGCCTGTGTGTCACTCATTGCATCCCAGTTTCATTCTTCTTACCCGTGTCCCCATCCCACCCTCACCCATGACTCAAAAAAGGTCTCAGCTTTTTTCCCCATATTTATACTACCAAGCTATTACCCAAATCTTTGATTTAATATCCCCCAGGCTGAGTCCCAGGCATAACCTCTTGATTGCTGGTTAGAAACAATGTCTATTTTTCCTTTTGCCCAGAATTCTTTGTATGCTCCATAATGACACGGTTGTTGATAAGGTATCTCATTTCCATATGTACTTGAGTTTCTGTTAAAAAGTATTGTTAAATCTATCATCATCAGAAAAGACTAAGGCACTCATCAGAAAAGACTATGGCACTATTAGATGCTTTGGAAAAAGTAAATTTGACAGCATAGGTTCCTGTCCTTCAGGAAGTTATTTTATGATATAAAAAGGAGATACAGGCACACATAATTTAAAATAAGATTCTACATTAGTTGAGGGGAGTAATTTGTTATATTTATAGTCTAAGGGCTTTAGTAGGGCCCACCAAAGATGATGGATGATGATTTGGTTTCATCCTATTTCAAGGAATTTATTAAATGTATCTATCAATGTTTTTATGAGGACAGTGATTCATAGCAGAATAATGAAAAAGAACTTTGCAATGGGTTCCTAAATCTGCCATACTGCCGATCATTATCCTCACTATGTTTCTCTTCCTCCTTTCTCATGGTTTTGGAAAGTTTATCTCCTAGTTAGTGGTCGCAGAATTTAAAATATATTTAATATTTTATATTAAATATATAAATATATATATATGTATAATTCTTTGGTGCAAAGGAAAAGACTCAGGCAATGTTATAGAGATGTTGGAAGACTAATATGGCTAGAGCTTACCATTCCCTAGCCAATGTCACCACTAGTAAAGTAGGATCACAGGGAAGAACCTTCCCTCCTTAGGCTTATAAGGTAAACTAAAGTACCAGGCTGGCCCAGAAAAGATTCAAATCAGTTATAAGGGAGAAAGTCATGGGTTCCATTAATCAACAGGAATAGATGAAAATTTCTGTTATTGTAGCATGAAGAAGTCACCAAACCTCTCCATAAAAAAATAAGAATAAAACTGTAAAAAAAATCTGACAAAAATAACCAAAGGTCTTGAAAGCAATCAAAGGCAGATAAATTGAGAAGTATTTATTCTTGACAGACTGCTAGAGCTTTAAGTAAGAATAGCACAAGATTTCAAAGAAACCATTAGAAATATGTGCAAACAATTAAAGGCAATTGTATTAAAAAATAAAAATTAATATATAAGGACTTTCAATAGTGAAATAAAAAATATGAAAAAATCAAACTGAAATTTAGATTTAAAAAGTAAAATTGAATATCCAATTTATTTATTTATTTATTTATTTATTTATTTATTTATGATTTTATTTATTTATTTGACAGAGACACGGTGAGAGAGGGAACACAAGCAGGGGGAGTGGGAGGGGACAAGCAGGGTTCCCACCGAGCAGGGAGCCCAATGCGGGGCTCGATCCCACGATCCTGGGATCATGACCTGAGCCAAAGGCAGACGCTTAACGACTGAGCCACCCGGGTGCCCCTCAAATTATCCAATTTAAAGAACAGTTAGAAAAGATTGAAGAAAAATGAACAGAGTCTCAGAAATCTATTGGATTCCATGAAGGACATAAACATATCTGTAAGCACAACTCCAGGAGGAGGGAGACTTAAAAAAAAAATGCAGAATCAATATTTGAAGAAGTGATTCTTGAAAACATCCCTAATTTATTGGAAACCATTAATGTACACATCCCAGAAGCTTATCAAACTCTAAGTTATATAGACACAAAGAGATCCACACATCATAGTAAAACTACTGAAAGCTAGACACAAAAAAGAAATCTTGAAGGCAGCAAGAATAAAATAACTCATCATGTACAAGGGAACAACAATATGATTAACAGCTGACTTCCCATCAGAAACAACAGAAATCAGAAGGCATAAAATGACATAGGTGAAGTGTTTAAAAAAGACAAACTTGTCACTGAAGACCCCCATAATCAGCTAAACTTTTCTTCAAAAATGAAGGTGAAATATAGACATTTACAAGTAAAAACTGATGAATTCATTGCCTGTAGACCTCGCCTACAACAAGAGATACACAATAGATTCAAAGACACAAATTAGTTGAAAGTAAAAGGATGGAAAAAGATACATTACACAAACAATAGCCATAAGAGTGGTATTGAAGTGACTATATTACTATCAGACAAAACTGAGTCTAAGACAAAAAATATTACTAGAAACAAAGAGGGACATTTCTTAAAAGGGTCAATAACATCTGAAAAATATGAAAATTATAAATGTATGTGCACTTAACACAGTCCCAAATGTAAAACAAAACAAAACAAAACAAAAAAACAGAACTGAAAGGAAAAACAGAAAATTCAACAGTTACACCTGCATATTTTAATACTACTCATTCAGTAATTAATAAAATAACTAAGCAGAAAGCCAGGAAGGATATAAAAGAATTGAAAAACACTATCAACAAATATGATCTATGTTTCTAACTTATAGAACACTCAACTCACCAACATTAAAATACATTTTTCCCAGTGCACATGGAACAATCTCCAGGGTAGACCATATGCTAGACCATAAAACAACAAATTTATGACAAATTTAAAATGATTTATTAACAAATTTAAAAAGATTGAAATCCAGGGCACCTAGGTGGCTCAGTTGGTTAAGCATCCAACTCTTGATTTCAGTTCAGGTCATGATCTCAGAGTTGTGAGATCAAGCCCCATGTCAGGCTCTGTGATGGGCGTGGAGTCTGCTTAAGATTCTCTCTCTCCCTCTCCCTCTGCACCCCCCTAAAAAAACAAAAACAAAAACAAAATGATTGAAATCCTACAAAGTATGCACTTCACACACAACAGATTTAAATTAGATATTAATAAGAGAGAGAAATTGGGGAAATTCCCAAATATTTGGAAATTAAACAACATACCTCAAAATAACACTTCGGTCAAAGAAGAAATCCCTAGAGAAATTTTAAAAATATCTATTTTGTACTAGATAATAAAAATAACATGTCAAAATGTATGCATTCAACAAAAGCAGTATTTAGCTTTAATATTTAGTATTAGAAAAGAAAGATAAAAAGTCAATAATGTAAACTTTCATCACAGGAAGCTAGAGAAAAAAGAAAATAGACTCAAAGTAAGTAGAAGGAATTATACAATAAAGTTAGGCTGGAAATCAATGAAATATTAAGAAAAACAATAGCAAAAATCAGTGAAAGCAAAAGATGATTTTTTAAATTTTATTTTATTATGTTAATCACCATACATTACATCATTAGTTTTTGATGAAGTGTTCCATGATTCATTGTTTGCATATAACACCCAGTGCTCCATTCAGTACGTGCCCTCTTTAATACCCAACATCAGGCTAACCCATCCCCCCACCCCCCTGCCCTCTAGAACCCTTGGTTTATTTCTCAGAGTCCATAGTCTCTCATGGTTCGTCTCCCTCTCCAATTTCCCCCCCTTCATTTTTCCCTTCCTACTATCTTCTTTTTTTTTCTTTTTTTTAAACATATAATGTATTATTTGTTTCAGGGGTACAGGTCTGTGATTCATCAGTCTTATACAATTCACAGCGATTCTTTTTTTAAATCAACAAAATTGATAAATCTTTATTTAGACTGATCAAGAAAAACATGAAAACATAAATTATGGAAATCAGAAATGAAAAATGGAACATCACCATAGACCTTACTGAAATTGAAAAGAAATATTAAGGAAATATCATTAATTGTATGCCACAAATTAGAAAAATTAGATGAAATTTAAAAAATATTAGAAAGACACAAATTATCAAAAATTTCTCAAAGAGAGATAGGAGGGCGCCTGGGTGGCTCAGTTGGTTAAGCGACTGCCTTCGGCTCAGGTCATGATCCTGGAGTCCCTGGATCGAGTCCCGCATCGGGCTCCCTGCACGGCGGGGAGTCTGCTTCTCCCTCTGACCCTCCCCCCTCTCATGTGCTCTCTCTCATTCTCTCTGTCTCAAATAAATAAATAAAATCTTAAAAAAAAAAAAAAGAGAGATAGGAAACAGAAAACTGAATAAATATATCAAATAAAGACAGAACTATAATTCAAAATCTTCCAATAAAAATATCTATTTTAAATATATATTATATTTATATTATACATAATATAAATATAATAAATATAAATATATATATATCTCCTAGGCCCAGAAGACTTTACTGTTGAAGAAGAAATAATGTTAATATACAAAGCCTCTTTCAGAAACAAAGGAGGTGGGAGCACTTACTATCTTATTTTATGGGTTTCATATTACCCTGATACCAAAGATGTCTCAGAAAGGAAAATTACAACTCAATATCCCTCATGAAAAGATGCTAAAATCATTTTAAAAATATTAGCTAACAGAATCAGGAATTTATTTAAAAATGATTATATATGAGTAAGTGGTATTTATCCCAGGAATTCAAGATGGCTTAACATCTACAAGTCACTTCATATAATATACAATATTAATAAAATAAAGAACAAAAAAAAAACCTGTAGCCTTCACAATAGATGCAGGAAAAGCATTTGACAAAATCCAACAGCCATTACTGATAAAAAAAAAATATCCCTCAACAAATTAAGAATAGAAGGAAACTTCCTTAATTTGACAAAGGACAACTGTAAAAAAAAAAAACCTTACAGCTAACATTATACTTAGTTGTGAAAGATTAAATATTTTCTTCCTAAGATTGGAAATAATACAAGGATATGTGCTCTCACCACTTCTACTCAATATTGTGCATGAGATTCTAGTCAATGAAATAAAACAAAAAAAATCAGTCTTTATTCACATGACAAGATCTTTATTCAGATGACAAGGTCTTTGAAAAGAAAAAACCTAAGGAACAAAACAACAAAAATTATTAGAACAAAGAAGTTGGTTTAGCAAGGTCACAGGATACAAGATCAGTATACACATACACAAATCTATTACTATTTATATGAGCAACAGTCCAAAAATGACATTAAGAAAATAATACACAATAGCATCAAAAGTAATAAATATTAATGAATAAATTTAACAAAAGATTTACAAGACCTGTATTTTGAAACTACAAAATATTGCTAAACAAATTTAAAGAATAATTAAATAAATGCAGAAAACTCATAGATTGGAAGTCTCAATAATGGTAATATGGCAATTCCTCTCAAAGGGATATAAAGATTCAATTAATCCTTATCAAAGTCCCATACAATTTTTTTTGATAAATGCTGAAGCTAAAATTTATATGGACATTCAAAGTACTTAAAATAGACAAAGCAATTTTCAAAAAGTAGAACAAAGATAAAGAACTCATGCTACCTAACTTCAAAACTTACTATAAAGCTACAGCAATTAGGGGCATCTGGGTGGCTCAGTTGGTTGAACATCCCAACTTTTGGTTTCGGCTCAGGTCATGATCTCAGGGCCCCACATCAAGCTCTGTGCTTAGCATGGAGTCTGCTTGTCCCCCTCCCTCTGCTTCTCCCCCCACTCACTCATGCCCTCTCTCTCTTTCTTTCTCAAATAAATAAATAAATAAATAATCTTAAAAAAAAAGCTACAGCAGATTGGTATCATCTTGAGGGTAAGCATGCAGATCATTGTAACAGAATAGAGAATCTAGAAATAAAGATATATGTTCATGATCAATTGAATTTTGATACAGGTGCCAAGCTGATTCAATGCAGAAAGGATTATTTTTTTTCAACAAAACATGCTAGAACAATTAGATATCCATTGTGAAAAGTGATTTAGTACATTTCAAGTACCATACCAAAATTTTTACTCAAAATGGATCATAGACATTAGTTAAGACTATAAAACTCCTAGAAGGAAACATTGGAGAAAAACTTTTGACCTTGGGCTAAAGACTCTTTAGATAGGACACCAAAAACATGGCCCATAGAAGACAAAATTGATGAGTTAGACTTCGCCAAAAGTTAAAATGTTTGCTGTTCTAAAGACTTTATTAAGAAAATAAAAAGACACGTCAGAACATCCAAATGGCCAACAGACACATGAAAAAGTGCTCAATATTGCTCGGCATCAGGGAAATCCAAATCAAAACCTCAATGAGATACCACCTCACACCAGTCAGAATGGCTACAATTAACAAGTCAGGAAATGACAGATGTTGGCGGGGATGCGGAGAAAGGGGAACCCTCCTACACTGTTGGTGGGAATGCAAGCTGGTGCAGCCACTCTGGAAAACAGTATGGAGGTTCCTCAAAAAGTTGAAAATAGAGCTACCATATGATCCAGCAATTGCACTACTGGGTATTTACCCCAAAGATACAAAGGTAGGGATCCGAAAGGGTACGTGCACCCCAATGTTTATAGCAGCAATGTCCACCATAGCCAAACTGTGGAAAGAGCCAAGATGTCCATCGACAGATGAATGGATAAAGAAGATGTGGTATATATATACAATGGAATATTATGCAGCCATCAAAATGAATGAGATCTTGGATGGAACTGGAAGGTATTATGCTGAGCGAAATAAATCAAACAGAGAAAGACATGTATCATATGACCTCACTGATATGAGGAATTCTTAACCTCAGGAAACAAACTGAGGGTTGCTGGAGTGGGGGGTGGGGTGGGAGGGATGGGGTGACTGGGTGATAGACACTGGGGAGGGTATGTGCTCTGGTAAGCGCTGTGAATTGTGCAAGACTGTTGAATCTCAGATCTGTATCTCTGAAACAAATAATGCAATATATGTTAAGGAAAAAAAAAAGAAGAAGGTAGCAGGAGGGGAAGAATGAAGTGGGGGGAAATCGGAGGGGTAGACGAACCATGAGAGATGATGGACTCTGAAAAACAAACTGAGGGTTCTAGAGGGGAGGGGGGTGGGAGGATGGGTTAGCCTGGTGATGGGTATTGAGGAGGGCACGTTCTGCATGGAGCACTGGGTGTTGTGCACAAACAATGAATCATGGAACACTACATCTAAAACTAATGATGTAATGTATGGGGATTAGCATAACAATAAAAAATTTTTAAAAAAGACACGTCAGAGTCTGGGAGAAATTATTTGCAGATCACGTATTTGATACAGATTTATCTGAAATATATAAAGAATACATCAATTAATAATAAAAAATAATAAAAACAAGATTTTTAAATAGATATTTTACCAAAAAAAGATACACATGTGGCTAATAAACTCATGAAAATATGTTCAACATCATTAATCATGGGGGAAATGAGAACATGACAATGAAGTCAGAGAATGGCTCTGGCATTCATTCAAAAAGACTGACAATACCAAGTGTTAAGAAGGATGTTGTGATAGGCAGAATAATGACCTCCCCACACCCAGAGATGTTCATATCTGATCCCCAGAACTTGCATATATGTTACATTGTATGGCAAAAGGGACTTTGCAGATATGGTACTTTAAGGATCTTACAATGGGAAAATTATCCTGGGTCAGGGTGGGCCCAATATAATCACCAAAGTCCTTAAAAGAGGGAAGCAGAAGGGTTGGAGTCAGAGAAAGAGGTGTGATAACAGAGAGAGGTTGGAATGGTGTGAGTCCAGGAACCAAGGAATGCTGGCACCCTGACAAGGAACGCATTTTCCCCGAGAGCCTACAGAAGGAAGGCAGCTTTGCTGACACCTTGATTCTAGCCTCATTAGATTCATTTCAACTTCTGACCTCCAGAACTGTACTATAATACATCTGTGTTGCTGAAAGCCACTAAGGTTATGGTAATTTGTTATAGCTGTAATAGGAAACTACAACACATGTGGTAAAAGTAATTTCGAATGGGAATTTCTAATTCCCATTTCCAATTTTTAATGGGAATATAAAATGGTACAGTCGTTTTGGGAAAAGTTTGATAGTTACAGCAATTCCACCCTTAGGTATCTACCAAAGAGGAGCATGTCCCTATAAAGACTTGTGCACAAATGTTCATAACTGCATTATTCATAATAGCAAAAACTGGGGAAAAAATCCAGATGTCCATCAAATGTGAATGGATAAACACAATACAATATCACAATTGCATTGTAACCATTATAAAGAGGAATAATACCAGTGAAAAGAATAAACTGACCTACAGCCACAAGAATGAACCTCAAAAATCATGTTAAGTGAAAAAAGGCAGACCCCAAAATCTATATACTGCATGATTCCATTTACATAAAATTTCTAGAAAAGTCAAATCTAAACTCTATAGAAAGAAAAACAGTGTTTGCCTGGGAATGGGAACTGCAATTGATTGTAAACAAGTACAAAAGATCTTTTAAGCGGTGATGAAAGTGTTCTGAAATGTGATTGTGATTATTGTATAAATCTTACCCCAAATTATCAAATAGGTGTATTTATAATGGGTGAATTGTTTAGTGTGTAAATAGCTCCATAAAGCTGTTAAAAGTGGTGGGGAAAAAAAGAAGAAACAGAAAAATAGATTGCTAAGTTCTCCCTCTAAGATTCCCTAAGGAACTCCTTTATTCAGAAGAGATTGCCTGAGAAAATCCCTAAACCAATTTTTGTCCTTAATTCTGGCTTATTACATTTATCCCTATATTTACATACTAGTTGTCTGCTTTTCTCATCTTACTAGAAAATGTTGAACTTCTTGAGAACAAAAATAGTAGTTAATATATTGAATCTAGACCACCTTATCCTTTCTAAGAATCTTCCATATGTCCAGGACACATTTGCTGAACCACTGAGTAATCAATGCTCCCAACTCACACACTAGCATCTGCTCTAACTACATAGGGAAACATCCTTTCTCATGAGTTTATCCAAGGTTAACCTTTGGTGTCATTTTAGATTTTAGATATTGTTCTATTCAAGCCTCTGTGAGCACACAAAGAGGAAAGGGTTGGGAAGTGTTTATGCTTTTTTTGCAGTAGGAATTCCATTCATCCGTTTCTCAAAAAGCATATTAACACTCTTACAATTTCTCAGAATGTTTCACTTTGTGTCATTTGACTTTTCCCCTCCTCTATTGTACCTTTTCTAGCTTTTCTCTTCTAATAACACCCCTTTCTTGGAAAGGAAAATTATCATATGACCAGGCATTTAGGGTCATGTTTGGAGAATTTTTCCCCATCTGCTACTTCCTTACATAAACGTCTTTCACTGAGATTCCAAATAGAATCATTTAATCCATTCATTTTTTACTGCTCATAAAAATAAATCATGATCACTACATCTGATTCAGCCATGTGGTGAGTCATATCAAATTTTAAATGACCTGAAGTGAATGACTTGGCTAAAATGAAGTTGATGTACTTCAGCATATATTGGCACTGACAAAATCAATTGCCATCAAGAACTTTTTAAAAAATGACAACTATCCAGTCCTGCAAGTAGTATCTTCGGGATGCTAGATATTTGTTCTTTTTCTTTTTTTAAAAGTTTTTATTTAAGTTCCAGTTAGTTAATTAATATACATTGTGATATTAGTTTCAGGTGTATAATACAGTGATTTAGCACTTCCATACAACACCTGGTGCTCATCACAGCAAGTCCACAAGTGCCCCCTTAATTCCCATCACTTAGTTCACCCATCACCCCACCCACCTCCCCTGTGGTAACCATAAGCTGGTTCTCTATAGTTAAGTATTTAGTCTTTTTCAATCAACATTATTCAGTGTGTTCCAACCTCCTGCTAAGTAATGCACAAGAGTCAGGAGATGTGGAATTGGAAGAAAAAGTCCCCCAACCTTGGAGAAGCTCTCATCCAACTAGAAACAGATATGGCAAAGATAATTTGCTTTACAGTGTGATCAGAGCTGTAATGTGGTATAAACAAATGTTGGAATAGTTCAGAGATGATAGAATATGTTTTCCTTGTTTCTTCTACTGATCCTCCTCAAACCTCCAAATTGTCATGGTTTCTTAGAAATTGAAGAGAAAGCAAGAGAAGGATTATCACAAAGGTACCCCAGCAGAATGCTGTTTACGGCAGTAACAGCTATACATCCTTATTTTATCTGTATCTATCTCTGTCTATATCTATCTGTAGATCAACTTGTTTTGTTATACCTCAAACAGTATCAACATTTATGTTATTTATTTATGTTCACATAATACATATATATTATATAATACATAGCATAATATACAGTACATATATATCCTTAGGTTCTATAATCTGAAAATGTCTGAAAAAGAATGGCTGGACCCAAATCACTCAGATTGGTGTCAGTTCTTTCATTAAGAGAAGCTATTCAGGGGGGTGTCTGGGTGGCTCAGTTGGTTAAGGGCCTGACTCTTGATTTTGGCTCAGATCATGATCTCAGGGTTGAAAGATTGAGACCCCCTCCTCTTTCGGGCTCAAGTTTCTCTCTCTCCCTCTCCCTCCGCCCCTCCCCCCGCCAGCTTATGCATGTACAAGTGTTCTCTCTCTCTCTCAAAATAATAATAAAAAAATAATAAAAAGAGAAGCTATTCAGAGGCTGTTGGATAAAAACGTGACTGAATACAGGTATCTACATTTATTTCCTCCGAATACCATGAAAACAATAATAAAGAGACTTTAAAAAGATATACACTCATAAGGATGTGAAGCACAGAAGAAAAGAGAACAGCAACAAAATTTTGGAAGGCCTAAAGAAGATGAATAAATAGATTTAGCATACCCTCCAAAAATGGATTCTAAACTGGCTATAAGGGGGAGTTAAGAACCGTCTTTAAATCCTTTAAAGTTTAAGGAATTGGTGATACCATCTTCTGAAAGTGGAAAATGTTTAGAAGTCTATGTGAGCAATAAATAGGTCTTCACATCCATCAACTCCAGCAAAGTAAATAAATAAACAAATAGATAATTGAATTTTATTCTCAAATATAGGCTCTTTAGACTGCTAAACATGAGAAAAAATAATAGCTATACTTGCGTAGAACTTACTGTGTACCTGGTATTTTCTAAGCATTTACATTTATTGACTCATTTCATCCTTACCCTAGCCCTATGATAAATACGTAATCATCCCCAAATTACTGATGCACACAGAATCAAAAAGAGGAGTAATAGGTCACTGTCAACATACTAGATGCTGAGACAAATGCCCCCTCCCCACCCAACCCTCTTTCATCTCTAAGACTCAAAAATAATGCAGCCAAGGCTTTGCCCTCTAGACAGGAGATGGAAAGACTCTTCTCTGGGGGACCTGATAGATGCAGTAGAAAAAACTTAAGAGTTATTGACATCAGGATTTTCCCAACTACATGGCCCAGCCAGTTACCTATAGTAAAACTCACTGTTTCCCACCATGAGCTCAGGGTCTCCAATAAACTCCTTAGTACCCTACTGGTAAATATAAACAAATAAATGAGGATTATCAGGCATGAGGAAAACTGCTAAAATTGAAATTCGAGAACCAAACAAGCAAAAATTTTAAAAATAATTTAAAAAATCAATTAGGAGAAAAGAAAGGTCTTGCAGACATAAGGAGTCAAAACAATCTCCGCTACCCATTTATTACCTATCCATCAATAGGTAACAGAAGATATTTTAATCATGAAACAATAATAGTATTTTTAAAAGTAATACTCAGATAAATAAAGAGGAATTTTAAATGTACCTACATAATTTTTTGATCAATAACTCAAAACTCAATAGAAAGGTTGGGATATAAAAATTTAGAAAATATTTTAGGAAATAGTGCTAAAAAATAGGACTATGAAATATAAGAAAAATGATAAGAAAATCTGACAACCAGTTCAGAAAATCAGACATTTAAATAATAGGAAGACCCAACAGAGAGAACAAGATTGAAAAGGAAATAAATTAGCAATGCAATAATTCAAACAAATTTCCAGATATGTGGTCCATGTAACTTTCCAGACTGCTAGAGCCCACTGGTTGAGCTACATGGATGAAAACAGACCTACATGAAGGCATATCGTTTGAAAATTTCGGAGAACTTCAGACAAAGATAGGAGCTAAGCTTTTGAAGAGGAAAATGAATGCATTGGAAGGACTGGGAATCAGAGTATCATTAAACTTCTCAGCATCAACAGAAGCTAGAAGGCACCAAAGCATGGTCAGGATAGAATACAGATGTTTTCAGGAAAGCAAGTTTCAAACAATTTACCTCCCATGCATTCTATCTCAGGAGCTGAGCCACAATGAGAGAGTAAACAAAGACAGAGGAAGGAATCAATGCAGAGAACAGGAGAGCCAACCCACAAGATGTGAAGAGGGGTCTAGGATAAGAAATGCGCATTGAACACGGGGGCGACCAGTCTCATCTGGAGTGTGTCAGAAGATTTCTGAAGTGATGTCTTCAGGAAGATAAAATTGACAGAATACCTGATACTGAATGTATTTAGAGCAGAGTGAAACACTTGCCAAGGAGATTGGGGTTGAAATAGTGAAAAGTACACAGAAAACCAAGCAAATAGATAGCAGCAGCAAAAACAACAAAATAATAAATACCAGAAAACAAAAATGTGCAGGAAAGAAAAAATTATCACGGTTTACTACATGGCTTTAACGAAATTGTAGTTGCATTATTATGCTCATATTAACACAAAATACTTATCTATCCAAAATTAAAATAAAATTATATTGAGGAATGGGAGTAAACAGGATACCTACCATTAGGAGGTAAGGGCAAGGCAAACAAAGAGAGCTAAAACCTTTTTTTCCAAAACAGAAGTCAATAAGCACAGCCTAAAACTAAAACGCCATGAAATGACAAAGCAAGCATGTTATTTAGGGACATAAAGGTAAATACCAAAATAATTATTTAATTATTTAAATTGGTAAAAGGGAGAGATGGGCGTGTTTGGGTTTAGGGGGATTCTGTTATTTTTTCTTATAAAACTTGCCAATTATTGGACCCTTAACCTATGTCTGTGTGTAACTTTGACAAAAACAATAATTTAACAAAAGACAAAAAAAGAAACTCTGCAATATCCATGCTGTTAATTTGTCATTTGCTTTATTCTTTATTTTTTAAGATTTTATTTACTTATTTATTAAGATTTTATTTATTTATTTGATAGAGAGAGACACAGCAAGAGAGGGAACACAAGCAGGGGAAGTGGGAGAGGGAGAAGCAGGCTTCCCGCTGAGCAGGGAGCCTGATGCGGGGCTCAATCCCAGGACCCTGGGATCATGACCTGAGCTGAAGGCAGATGTTTAACAACTGAGCCACCCAGGTGCCCTGTCATTTGCTTTATTCCTGACATAGCCTATTCTTTCTAAGAAGGGGAAAAGCCTACTGATATTTTTTTCTTCGTCATTCTTAACTACTTTAAAGAGATTATTGAATTTTAGGAACTTGAAGTATGATGCTAGCTAGCTATAACAGATTTAAAATTCATTTCTAAATAGTTATATATATGTGGGAAATTTTCAGGTGACAGATATTAATAATCCAGCGAGCTGCAGGGGAGAAAAGTACCAAGGCTTTGATGTCCCCAAGAGATGCTGAAGGTCACAAACTAACTATATAAATATCTAGTGTAATGATGCTGTAATTCCAAAACTCTACCTATTAAAATCTTTTTATTCTGGAAGCTATCTGGGGGTCGGGGAGGAGGGAAACATATGGAAGTGAAGATAATGAGATAATGAATAAGAGTAGCTGGCCTAAAAATCCACTAGGAACCCAATGAAGACATGACCTTCACTATTTATTGTCACTGGTCAGTCTATGAAATATTTGCGCTACAAATAAAAAGGGCTTTTTAAAAAAGATTTTATTTATTTGAGATAGAGAGAGAGAATGAGGGAGCATGAGCAGCGGGGAGGAGCAGGGGGAGAGGGAGAAGCAGGCTCCCCACTGAGCAAGGAACCTGACTTGGGACCCCATCCCAGGACCCTGGGATCATGACCTGAACCAAAGGCAGATGCTTAACCGACTGAGCCACCCGGGCGCCACAAATAAAAAGTTTTGTTTGTCTTCAGAATCATTTGTTTAGCCTGAAATCAAGCTGCAAAAATTCTGTACCTGGCAAGGCAAAAGTATATGTCATAAAACCAATCAATTTTTGGCAAAGGGGTGGTAATAAGTTTAGGCAAAGAAAGTCAAAGATGACTTCCAGAATTCTTGCAGCAAATTCACTGAGTGCTATGGTCTGAGTGTGTGTGTCCCCCAAATTAACACGTTGGAATCTGATACCAAATGTAACCAAATGGAGTTAGGAGATGGGGCCTTTGGGAGGTGGTTAGGTGGTGATGGGGAGCCCTCATGAATGGGAGTAGTGCCTACAGAGATCCCACCCAGATCCTGTCCCCTTCCTCCCTGTGAGGATACAATGAAAAGTCTGCTACCCAGAAGAGGGTCCTCACCTGATCCCGCTGGCATGTTGATCTTGGACTTCCAGGCTCCAGAACTGTGAGAAATTTCTGTTGTATGTAAGCCACACAGTCCATGGTATTTGTTAGAGCCGTCTGAATGGACTAAGACACTGAGACTCTGTATCAGTGGGGATCTTGTTCAGTGCACTGAAAAATAATTAAAGGCAGGTAGGATTCTCGCCTTATGTAAGAAGCCATTATAAGTATCAAGAATACTTCAAGAACATGATTTTTCAATACACTGACATACGCACTAAAAAATGTCACTATTCTCTCTCATTTGTAATCTGACGCACATCCTGGGGTGAGAGAGTGAAAGGGAATCTCAGGTAAACCATGGAGTAACACAGATTATCGACAATGTTGTATTTATATTCTATGTGATCAGAATACAGCATGTCAGGGGGGTAGAAATAAGCACGGAAACATCGCTATGCATACCTTTTGATCCAACAAATTCACCGCTAGGAGTCTTTTCCCCCAAATCCCACATATGTACAAAGATATATTCACAAGGATGGACCCTGCAGTACTATATATGAGCAAAAACAGGGAAACATTTAAAATGTCTCTTAATTTTAGAATCTCCAAATGGTACATCTGAACTGTGGAATATTAAAAATCCGTCTAAATATATATACACATATATATGTGTGTTTAAGTATGTATATATATGTGTGTATATGTATGTATATATGTATATATATATACACACACAATCTAGAACATATATATGGTAATACAGCCAAGATATTTTTAGTGTAAACAGTTTTTTTTTTTATTTTTTAAAGCAATTAAAAAAATTTTTTTTTATTATTTATTTGACAGAGAGAGAAAGAGACAGCCAGAGAGGAACACAAGCAGGGGGAGTGGGAGAGGAAGAAGCAGGCTTCCCGCTGAGCAGGGAGCCCGATGCGGGGCTCGATCCCAGGACCCTGGGATCATGACCTGAGCCAAAGGCAGACGCTTAGTGACTGAGCCACCTACACACCCCTTTTTAAAGCAATTTTTAAATGTTACGATGATCCCATTTATATTTTTAAAAGATATGCATGTATGTACACATATGCATTTCAATGCATAGAATGGTCCCTAGAAGAATAAGCACCCCTTGTTGGTAGTGGTTACCTCTGGGAGGCTTATTTGGAAAGGGCCATATGGAGTAGTGGTTAAGGGAACAGTAGCCCCTCCTTATCCACAAGGAATCCGTTCCAAGACCCCCATGGGTGCCTGAAACTATGAGTAGTATCAAACCCTATATATATTATGTTTCTTCCTGTATGTACCCACCTATGATAAAGTTTAATTTATACGTTAGGCACAGTAGAGATTAAAAGCAATAAGTAATAATAAAATAGAATATTTATACCCATATACTGCAACAAAGATTCTGTGAATTTTGTCTCTCTCTCAAAATACCCTATGCACTGTACTCACTCTTCTTCTTGTGATGATGTGAGATGATAAAACGCTCCCATGATGAGATCTAAGGAAGTGAATGACACAGCAGTAAGCTACCATTGACCTGCTGACCATATGGCAGCAGGAGGATCATCTGCTTCTGGTTGGCGGTTGACCGAGGGTAACTGACACTGTGGGTAATGGGGAGACTGCTGTATAGACTTTGGTGCCAGACCTCCTAAGTTCAGATCTTGGCCACTTACCGTACATCCTCTCTAGATCTTTCAGTTTCTTCATCTATAAAGAGTATGAATGCATGTGAGTATTGAACAGAGTTGGCACATAATCAACATTATATAAATTAGCAATCATGAAACAAATGTTCATCAGTATAATTAAGAATTATATATAAAAAGAGAATTTTAGCTTTTACTCTGTAACTGCTGTTTTGTTTAACTCTTGTACAATACACCAATTCATTATTTTATAATCTAAAATAAAGGAGACCAAATCCAGAAATTTTAATGTTATTGCTCTAATGGTGATGAAATTGTATAAGGATGTCAAGGCATTTAGTTCCAAGACCTCCTGCTCATTCACTGCTAAATGAACTGGAGTATTCAGAGTAAGTAATTACCGCTCTACTATCTCAAGGGCAGAGAATTATTGCTCTTTCTCTTTAATGAACCCCACAGTGCTGTGTACACAGCGGGGGTGCACTAAATGTTTGAGGGTAATGGTAACGGTGAGGATGCTGACAGCTGTGACATGCTATAAAGCTTAATTTAAAAGCCATCAAGAAAATGTAACACAAAATACAGTCCTTCTGTATTTTGTCCGCATGGGAAACAAATTCTGTTAGATTATTAATAAATAATTCAGTGCACATAGTACTATATTGATTGCTTTGGTAGCATCGTGAGTTTTGCTCATTAGCATGACCTAATTATTATTTCAGATGATTCAGAGGGCATAGCAAGGTCTGTTTCTATTATTTTAGTATTAAAAGTTGATTGTTCTCCTGTAAGCCCTTTATAAATTAAATGCACAAAATGAAAGTTATCAATGAAATTATCTTTAATCCTGCAACAAGATTTGCAGTAGTATGACTGTTTTCTCTTTCCTTAAATTGCACTGTTACTTTGTTTCTGCAATGACACTCCTCTTTTATGTGTTTAAGTAGCCCTTGCATGGAGAGATGATGAAGCCTCTCCATTCTAGCTCCATCCCAGTTGTGGGGGGTGGGGCTCTAACCATTTATTTATAGGCTGCACTGCCTCTCTTCTGCAATCATTGGAGCATCAGCCAGGCAGTTTATCAATGACATTTACCCCTCCGATCAGCAAAATCTGAAACTAATTTTTAATGATGGATCTCTTCCTCCTTGAGGCTGACATGATATTGACTGGGGTGATTGGAAGGAATAAGAGCCAGGACTACGGGGCATAGGTAACCTTTCTCAGTGGGAGATTCTCCTTCCATAGCTATATCCATTGGCATCCATCCAGGAAAGAAAAAAATACACTAGTTATCTGAACAGGGAAATTTAATACAAAGAATCGTGAACTAGTAACGGGATATTAACTACTTACAGAGGCAAGGAGAACTCTAAAGATTACAGGGGTAACAGATATAGGGAGCAGCTACCACTTTAGGGTGGAGACACAACACCCAGGAAGGAACAAACTGAGAAAAGGGCCATACCCGTGGTGGCGATTCAGACCTCATTGGAAAAGGTGCCCATGTGGCCCACTAGATGGCAGATAATTTTGCTGAGCTGCCTCAGGATGGGCCTGGCGCCTGGGCTGCCACTCACTAATAAGCTGCCACTGGAACATTAATTAGACCAGAAAGTCAGCTGGGGAACTGCAAGGATTGAAAATTTGCTTGTAAGCCACTTACTGGGGTGATGGGGAGTTTTGCAAAGAAGCCATCCTCTGGGGTGCTCATGAAGCTTTCCAAAGGGAAAGCCAAGTACTGGGTGCATTTCTGACGCACTGGATGGCCACTGGCTGGGATGGTGGGAAGATTCGTTGGGGTGGGAGTGAGTACCACTTGCAGGGGCACACTGAATGATACAGAAAAAAAACAAAAAAAAAACACCTCACCATATCCAGGACAAGAAGTGCCCTACCTCCTACAATGTGCCTCCAGGGCTCTCTTTGCATGCCAACTGTAGGCTTGCTAGCAAAGAAATATTTGCAAGCTTGAGTTTCAGTATCACAGAGCAGGGGAAAGAAGGGTGGGTTGGGAGCTCACAGGCAATATGTTAATAACTGGTACAATAGCCAAGCCTGGAATATTGAAATTTAGTTTTATTGAAGGACCTTATAGAAATGACTTTCCTAATTTCTTGACCATTTATTCATTAATTTATTAACTCAACCAAGAAATATTTATTGATCACTCACCATATGACAGGTATTATCTTATGAGCCAAAGATAGAGCCATATATGAGAAATAGGGTCCTTGGACTTGATCTCTGATAGCTGGTCACCTCCTATTTGCTCAGTCTTCCTATTGCTGTCTTAATCAACCCCTTCCCCCTGGCTTGGGTCTTCTTTGTTCCAACATGCCTCTCAGCTCTTGATGTCTAGCCCGAAACAAAGTAACACAATATTAAAAAGTATAATCTTTTGTTATTTGGTCAAATATGTTTATATAAGAATTAGAAAGATGGTGATATCCTAAACTAGAACATTGGCAGTTGGAGACTGGAAATGAGGGAAAGTAGGGAGGATATTTAGGAGGTAGAATAGACAAGTCCTGGTGAACACTTGAATGAAGAGGCTAAGCAAATCAGGGATTTTTTTGTTGTTGTTAGAAAACTTTCACCAAGAGTCTACCCAATTATCCTTCTGGTTCAGCCCTTTCAGGAACCCAGTCTGTGTTCTTGGGTAAAAGGTTATTTAAAAACAATGAATAAAATCTAAATGTGCTTCCCCTCCATAACTTCAGTCAATATGAGAGTAGAAGGCATTAACAGAAGTAGTCTCCAGGGACATTCTTTGTGATAAAAGTACATCAGCACAATGGTGGTGCTTTTAGGATCCTCTGCACTAGGGAAAGTGCCCTGGACCGGAGTTTCCAGGAAAATTGGTAGTGTGCTTAATGGGCATTGGCAGATAGTGGGCATATTGATGGTTATCACACAAAGGAGCTTTAGAAACACATCCCACTGATACCAGTTTGTGAAATAGAAGAGGATCTTACTGGAGGATCTTAAAAACAGCAACTAGCAGAGCACACATGACCCCCTCAGCCATCACGTTCCCATACAGTGCTGTGCTTAAGTCAGGCATAATTGGATGAATACCATGAAAAAGTCTCCTTGAGGGACCTACCCCAATCAAACACTACATGTTTATGGGAGCAGAACATATCTGGACCAGTATATTACAACAGAAGCTTTTTGACCCAAGAAAAGGGCTTGTTAGAAAAAGAAAATTTCTGGAGTTCAGTAGCTGATTTCAGCCTGTTTATCATGAGCTAACTCATACCTGCTGAGCCAGCTTTTTTTCTAGGCTATTAGAATGGGGGAGAAAATGAGCACCCAGGGTCTTCCAGATTCATCTTTCCTTAGTGATAGTCTAGGAAAGATAACACTTGCCACTGCAAACCTCAGCTTACAGGGAGGAAAATAATTGGTACTACCTGCAGACTAGTTGTAACAGGATGGGAACAATCCCTTAGGAGAGGGCACACTTCAAAAATTTCCATTAAAGAAGGGCTTAGATGCATTGCCAATGCTTTAAAAACTCCTAGAACTACCTGGGAAAAAAATGTAAGGTAGACTGGTGATTAAAAAAAAAAAAAGGCACATAAGAGAGGAGCCAGAGAAATACTTTATTGTATCTAAGAAACACATAGACTGGGGGAAATGGATTATTCGTAAACATATGTAGATTGTATGCAAAGATACTTAGTTGATCCAATAAAATGGATTGTAGGACACACACACATATGCACACATACATATGCACACACACATGGGGGGGAGAATTAATTATCATAGGACCCCTCTACCAACATGTCAGTAAATTTAAATCTGACACCATTTCTGCTTAAAGTAGGGGATATGTTGACCATCAAAAGTGGTCAGTATTACTTTAAAGGAGAAAATTCAGATACCATGGAAACATTTTTGCTGACCTAGTTTTGTTTCTGTATTGAGCTGGAGATGGGGAGTGAATGTGGAAAACAGGAAGAAGAGAGGAGAGGCTAAGTCATTTTTGTTTCTTTCCATTTTTGTTTTTTGTTTTATTCCACCTCAAGCTGTATGTCAACATGTTCTCTATGTTCCTTTTTTTTTTTACAGAGAGAGAGAGAGAGAGAGCACGAATGGGGAGGGACAAAGGGAGGAGAGAGAGAATCTTATACAGGCTCCATGTTCAGGAGAGAACCCAGCTCGGGGCTGGATCTCACGAAATCAAGAGTCAGACACTTAACCAACTGAGCCACCCAGGCGCCCCATCTATGTTCCTTTAAAAGTTATATTATCGGGGCGCCTGGGTGGCTCAGTCGTTAAGCGTCTGCCTTCAACTCAGGTCATGATTCCAGGTCCTGGGATCGAGCCCCGCATGGGGCTCCCTGCTCCGTGGGAAGCCTGCTTCTCCCTCTCGCACTCCCCCTGCTTGTGTTCCCTCTCTCGCTGTCTCTCTCTCTGTCAAATAAATAAATAAAATCTTAAAAAAAAAAAAAAAGTTATATTATCTCCAAGGCTTAGCACCATACTTCCTCTTACTAATAATCAGTAGAAACAAGCCCCGAATTTATTTGTGTGGGTGTGTGTATGCATGCGCCTACGCCTACGTGCATGTATTCTTAACTCCTCAATTCTGTACTACTATTATAACAAACACCATCAATTGGACCCCCGAACCATTCTCTGCTCTTCCTTTTATTAATCAATCACATACAGTCCTTACAGAAGTTTGAGCCAGCACGAGGCCACCCAGCTAGCCTGCATTCCCTGGCCTCACTTGCATTTAGCCGTGGCATTATTACCAGATTCCCACCAAAGGAATGTAAGCAGCAGGAATCTGTGTACTGCCGTGGTACCTCCAGCACCTCCACGCTCTCCCTTTCTTCCTTTTCCTATGCACTGGAGTGTGGGGACCACGAGAAGAGCCACTTTCTGAGATAGAAGCCACATGCGGAGGAGAGGCAAAGATGAACATCCCATCTGTCCTGGGGGGCCTCATGGAGCAGAGATGGTACATAAAAAAGAACTCAACATCTATTTTATTTAAGCTCCTTCATTTTTAGGCCTCTGTTAAATCAACTTAACCTGTATGTTAACTACAAATATCAAACTATAGAGAATTGCCAACCTATCATATAGCACTGAAGTGGAGGTATATAGTTCTGAAGTCTATAGGATATATTTTCATTGAATTCAGCCTTGCTTTTATGTCTCTTCATGTCTACTTCATTATGTAAAATTTCAATTGCTTCTCAGATGTCTAGTTTTTTTGTTAACACTTAAATCTGGCTGACATGCATTTTTAGCACAGCAGGTATTAATATTCACCTCTGATTTTTTTCTAAAATGATATTTTTCAAGCTTATAAAAATAAACTCTGAAGACACCAAATGTTTAAATCCATATCTCCTAGTGGACAGAGTGATTGCATTAAATTAAATCTCTGTCTTTCTAGCTGACACCCTGTGATTTCCTGAGCCTGGGGCATAGGCTCAGAAAGACTGAGACATGATCATGAGACTATAGAACGCTTCTCCCCACACACGTGCCTTTCCATCACATTACAAAGGCCTCCTTATAGCACTTCCTTCTGGCTGTATATCATGTCCAACTATCAAGAAAAAAATTGCAAGATATACTCAAAAGCAAAAACATACTTTGAACTAAGCAAAACATTCTATTCAGTAAGCTAACAAAACAAAAAAGTAATAAAGTGGAAGAAAGTAATAAAAGTGCACAAATTAATGCTATAGAAACAGGAAAAACTGGCCAACAGAATAAAAAGCTAGCACTTTGTAGAAATCAAAGTCTTTTGGGGCACCTTGGTGGCTCAGTCGTTGAGTGTCTGCCTTCAGCTCAGGTCATGATCCCAGGGTCCTGGGATCGAGCCCTACATCGGGCTCCCTGCTCCACGGGAAGCCTGCTTCTCCCTCTCCCACTCCCCCTGCTTGTGTTCCCTCTCTCACTGTCTCTCTCTCTCTGTCAAATAAATTTAAAAAAGAAAAAAAAAAGAAAGAAATCAAAGTCTTTAACCACAAAAGACACAAGGCCAAGATGTTTTTATAGATAAATTTTACCAACTTTCATGGAACAAATCATCCTTTTATTAAATTTAAAATCTCAAAGACTAGACAAGAGGGCCAGCAACCAGATTTATTTAAGTTTAATCCTTAACACCCAAACCAGCCAAGTAAAGAAAAGAAAAATCTAAACCAATATCACTTGTGAATATAAGTACAAAAAAATCCTATAAAAAAGAAATATGACAACTAAAATAAATACATGATCCTGAACCGGGTTCTTTTGCTCTGAAGGACTTTACTGGGACTATTGGCAGAATTTGAATGGCGTCTGGGAAATGTAGTACTAGTGCATTTCTGCATCCAACTGTTTTACTTATTTTGATGGCTGTATTGTACATATGGTGGAGAATGAAGGAAGTAGACACTAAATTGTTCAAGGATGGTAGGATATCAGATCCCAAGTCAAATGGTTCAGGGGTAAAAAATAAAAGCTCTTTGTACTAGACTTGCAATTATTCTGTAACCTTGTGATTGGTTCAAAATAAAAATTTGATGGTTGCCAGAGGGGAAGTGGGGAGCGGGGCGCTGGGCAAAATGGGGGAAGGAGAGTGGGAGATACAGCCTTCCAGTTATAGAATGAATAAATCACAGGAATAAAAGGCACAGCATAAGGAATAGAGTCAGTGGTATTTTAATAGTGATGTAACGAGACATATGGTAGCTACACTTGTGGTAAACATAGCATAATGTATAAACTTGTCATATCACTAAATTGTACACCTGAAACTAATGTAACATTGTGTGTCGACTATACTCAAATTTTTTTAAAAAAGGGAAAAATATTCAAATATCAACATCAAAGGAAACTATTAAAGAAGATGTCGGTATCATCAGTATTATTTAAATTCATTTGTACTTCTCATATAAATACTTACTACTTTCTTTCTGTTGTACAGTCTGTGTATGCTGAACTTTGACTCAGTATCGCAACAGAGATTAAGGGTACAGAATCCATAACTAGATTATCTTTGTTCTAATTCGTTCTGCTACAAACTATCTGTTTGATGTAGGCAGATTACCTCACCAATCTGTTCTTCAGTGTCCTCATTTATAAAAAGTAAGAATAAAATGAGTTAATATATATAAAGTATTAAAGTATTGACTGGTATGGGGGCGCCTGGGTGGCTCAGTTGGTTAAGCGACTGCCTTCGGCTCAGGTCATGATCCTGGAGTCCCTGGATCGAGTCCCGCATCGGGCTCTCTGCTCGGCAGGGAGCCTGCTTCTCCCTCTGACCCTCCCCCCTCTCATGTGCTCTCTCTCTCTCTCTCATTCTCTCTATCTCAAATAAATAAATAAAATCTTTAAAAAAAAAAGTATTGACTGGTATGTATTTATTGATAAATAAATAATATAGTCAACCTCGTTACAAAAAGGATTTTGAGTTGTTCTAAATATACCCACAATATAACATTAATACAGCAATAGTAATGACAATAATATTAATAACATATTCTAAACTCATGGCTAATTATATATATATGTATACACATTTGTAAGATTTTATTTATTTATTTTTCAGAGAGAGTGAGAGCAAGAGAGAGAGAGAGCGCGCACGAGCAGGGGGGAGGGGCAGAGGAAGCAGCAGGCTCCCCGCTGAGTAAGGAGCCCAGTGCGGGACTGGATCCCAGGACCCTGGGATCATGACCTGAGCCGAAGGCAGCTGCTTAACTGACTAAGCCACCCAGGCATCCCTAACAATACATTTTTCACAATATGTCACAATTTTCATTTTTACCTCCATTAAATATTTGGCTTTTTCTCACAGGACTAGTAACTCTGTTTTCCTGATTTCAGGGCTTTAGAGGTGATATATAACAGATACAGAAACAGCAACATTTTTCTAGGGAAGAGTTTGAAAACTGCTTGAAACTGCAACTGAAGGGCTGTATGCTTTCGATAATGACACACGTGGGACAGGACTTCATAAAGGTTATACGAGCCAGATTAGACTATAAAGGCAATACTAGCGGTTGCCTGGCATCGGGCTGTTTTCTGGGAAGCTGTGTTAATGAAATGCAGTCTCAATTTCTTGGGCTGGTGATTTTGGGTTCATTATCAAAGAAATATAGAAGGTTTCCTGCCCGGAACCCTTATGCCGAGAATTAGATGACCTCCACAAAACAGGCTCAGCACATTCCCATGATGTCAGTCCACTGGGCAGTTTTCCGAGGCAGCAGGTCATGGCTGTGCCTTCTGAGCAATATTCCCACAAAGTGGGGAAAAGGTGGGGGTGGGAGAGCAACTTTGTCCCTTCTGTCCACAGAATACATAAGTGAATCACACTGAGTCTGTCTAGCACTGCCATAGACTTTTCTCTAATTAAAGAATCCCTGCATAATACATTTTTTTCAGTAGAAATAGATTTCTCTGTTTTCTTTTAGATCAACCTTATTCTGACTCAGTTATTTAGATCCCAAAGCAGGAGTTTAATAAGTCAGGTGATGGGGCCCAGAACATCATTTACCGTGAAGGCGTGCCTTGTTAGAACTCGATTAAGCTCAAAAGGAAGAAGTGGGGGGGGAGGGGTGCCTGGCTGGCTCAATCAGAAGAACACGTGACTCTCGATCTCGGGGTTGTGAGTTTGAGCCCCACATTGGGTGTAGAGATTACTTAAAAAAAAATCTTAAAAAAAAAAAAGAAGTGGATGAGAGGCAGAATGCTAGCACCACAAGACTTCATCCTCCTCTAAGACTGGTTTATTATAGACACAGCTAATGGGTTTACCCAGTACTGTCCTCTTTCCTCAATTGTTAAACTTGAAAATTAGCAGAGGATAAACTTGGAATATTGTGAAGATAAACTCGGAAAACCCAAACTTGGTGTCATGTGGAGAGGATTTTGGATTTAATAGATAATAAAAAGTAAGAATTTTCTTCTTATAATAGACTATTGCTATTGCTTTCTTTTTTTAAAGATTTTTTTCATTGGTTTAAGAGAGAGGAAGTGAGCACAAGCCCGGGTTAGGGGCAGAGGAAGAGGGACAAACAGATTCCACACTGAGCAGGGAGCCTGATGCGGGCGTTGACCCTAGTACCCTGAGATCATGACCTGAGCTGAAGTCAAATGCTTAACTCACTGAGCCACCCAGGGGCCCCTAGACTATTGCTATTTCAGTTTCTCTTTGTACTTACCTCTATTGAGCTTTTTGTTGAAATGATCTGTCTCCTTCTTAGACTGTGGGAATTAAGGTTAATGTTTATTTTTAATACTCTATATAACTAGAGCACCTTGCACACAGTGACTGATATATTGTAGATGTTCAATTGCACACTTATTACAATTTTTTATTTCAATTCATTAGTTCTGGCAGGTCACAGAATTGGTCATCAGCCAAAAAATTTTTTTCTTTCTTGCCTTCTGGGATTATTGGCCCTCTTCTGATCTCCCTAGAAATATTACATTCAATTCATCAAAGACCTGCTCTAAACCATTACTGCCTTTGAGGCTTTATCTTAAAGCAGAATAACCTCAGAGAGGCACTGAGTCAGACATTGGCTATCTATCTAACCATTGTCCAATGGAGGTGTCATAGCCAAAGGACCCCAAGGATTTTGGTGTCATTCCCAAGATCATCTCTACTGTGGGGCTAAGTGCATGAGACCACTTGCCCCTGATTCTGTTGAATATCCATTTCACCTAGCCAGCTTCTTTGGCTTTGATCTATATTTACTAAGCAGACTTATAATTATTATTTAGCTTTCCATAAAATTCTTCCTGCAAGAAAAGAATGTGTTTGCCATATACATTTAAAATCTTTTTGACCCCTGTATTAGTTATTTCTCTCCAAAAATTTAAAAAAATTAATAATCAGGTTTATATGTTGGTTTTGAAGTTTAATACAGGTCTACCCAGAGATATGGGCAGGAGTGCTAAAACAGAGTGGAGTTTCTGAGGCTTCAAAGCTGAGAAACAAATCTAGACTTCAGAGGTAAACAGTAGCCATCAATTGAGGTCTTCTAAGGATGCAACAAGATTTCAATAAACTTGGCGAAGTGCTTTTGAAGAATGCTGCATTCCTGAGGATAACATTTCTGGATAGGACATTGTAGTAAAGAATTTGTTTTCCTAGGACAGCATGAAAAATTTGGGAAAATTTGACATTTTGCTTCATTGTTCTAGAATGCCCTGAAAATTGTTTTCTCTCTTCATTTCTTATCACTCTAAAGGCAAGAGTAAAAGTTAAAAATGATCTTCCTTTCTCCCTGTCTCGTATTGCCCCATACCCCACCCTCCACACCAAGATGTATAGTTTTGTTTCCTATATAAAGTACTTTCCGGACATGGAGTATCAGATATTTAGCAACACAGAAAGTGAGTAAATTTTTTTCAATCAATCAAATGCATTTTTCTAATATTTAAAGATACTGTCTGTTGAAGAATTTTTGTCTCACTTCCTGTGTGCTTAAATGGGAATGAATGGGCTAATGTGTAACTTGTATTCTATCTTTGCATACTGGCTGCGGATATTTATAGCTAGCCTTTTAAACAATAACGCTGTTCCCAAACCTAACAATCCCATTCTGTTTTCCACAATCTTTTCCACACCAGAAGCATATGACCTGAAAATAGAATGTCCTTAATTCTAATCCTTTCCCCTATTTTCTCCGTTTCCCATTTTGCCATTAAGCAAAGATTAAGTCTTTTTTTCTCTTTTCTCCCACAAAGTAATTTCGCTCATGTTCTTTTTCAGCAATTCCAAGTAATTGAAGTATATCTTTAAAAAATAAATTTTATCTGCTCAGATTGAAAATATAATTGTGTTAGGGGCGCCTGGGTGACTCAGCCGTTAAGCGTCTGCCTTCAGCTCAGGTCTGATCCCAGGGTCCTGGGATCAAGCCCCACATCGGGCTCTCTGCTCAGCGGGAAGCCTGCTTCTCCCTCTCACACTCTCCCTGCTTGTGTTCCCTCTCTCACTATCTCTGTCAAATAAATAAAATCTTTAAAAAAAATAAAAAATAAAAGAAAATATAATTGTGTTAATGACAGCATTACTTTGGTTATTGCAGAAAAAGGAAATAAACACCCCCTATATTTTTGGTCAAGTGTACGTTGAACTTATTCTTCTTTAATTCCATATTTTCATTGTGCATCACAGTAATCATAGATTCCTATTTAATGTGCATGTAACACATTTTTGTATGGAGAGCTCTAAGTATAATAATTTAAGATAAGAAGCTTACCTAAAAACCAAGCTCTACTGCTACCAAAAGGACATACATTTAAATAGTTGTGGGTGCAAAATAACCCGATTGTTTTTACCATAATGGGTTCATATTTTTAAAATGCAGACAACTAAGCTAGAAAATAATATTAAAATAGAGCTTATCAAATTAACTGCTTCTTAAAATCTAATTTAATTTTTTGTTGTTAGAGAGAGAGAGTGCATGTGTGCAAGCAGAGGGGGAGGTGCAGAGGGAGAGGAGAGAGAGAATCTTAAGCAGGCTCCACACCCAGCGTGGAGTCCAGTGCGGGGCTCAATCTACGACCCCGAGATCATGACCTGAGCCAAAATCAAGAGTCAGACATTTAACCAACTGAACCACCCAGGCACCCTTAAATTAACTGATTTTTAAAATTTCATTTCATTTATATAAAATGTGATTGTAAACTCACCTTGGTTAAAAACTTAGAGCAGTTTAACTGGTACTGATGCAACAACCAACTATCTCTTTTCCCATTAAAGATCATTGGAGAATTTTTATTTATTTGTTTTTTAAACATTTTTTTAGGATTTTATTTATTTATTTGACAGAGAGAGAGCACAGACAGGGGGTGGGGGCAAGAGAGGGAGAAGCAGGTTCCCCACTGAGCAGGGAGCCCAATGTGGGGCTCGATTCCAGGACTCTGGGATCATGACCTGAGCCAAAGGCAGATGCTTAACCCACTGAGCTACCTAGGTGCCCCAATCATTGGAGAATTTGAGGAAATTTTGGTAACTAGCAGTAGAAGGTAATTTCTTCACTAAAAACAGGTCAAGTTGTACAAATTCAGATGAGTAAGTTTTATTTTTAAAATTTTTTTTCTTAAGATTTTATTTATTTATTTGAGAGAGAGAGAGCATGAGAGGGGAGAGGGTCAGAGGGAGAAGCAGGCTCCTTGCTGAGCCGGGAGCCCGAGGTAGGGCTCGATCCTGGGACTCCAGGATCATGACCTGAGCCTAAGGCAGTCACTTAACCAACTGAGCCACCCAGGCCCTCAGATGATTAAGTTTTAAAAGGATCTTCAATATGGAAATAATTTGCTAATATTTTCTCAAACTTAAGAATTCTATTCTATATTCATCCAATATTTAATATACTTAAACATAAAGACTTCCTACTCACCACATCCTTTTGCTTATATCTACAATATGTGGCAAAAAAGTAATTAATTATTATGAATCATTTTTCTTGAGTTTTTTTCAGCCTATTTGAATGTCTTTCACCTTCTTGTTTTATGTCCTGATTTCCATGTCACTTTCCAAATGAGAAATGTCAGCTCTGTCTTAGCTTTAACAGTGTGTGGCTCTTAGATAGCAGTTAGGGTTAATTGGAATTTTCTGTTTGGTTACATTCTGAAAATTAAAGAGTCAGTTTATCAATAAGCCAGTGCTATCGTTTCCACTTCTGCTGTTCCTCAAATTCAGTCTGGGAGCCTGACTTTCATCTTTTATGAGAGTAACTGCCAACTATAAAGTTCTTAACTATGGTAATTTTCTGGGACATAATTTCCTTCTTTTAATAAGAAAAGTATTTCATCTCTAAATGTTTTATATCATTTCATGGCACTTTTAAAAAATAAATATTATGTGACTGCACAAATTAAATGGAACAGTTTTCATAATTAAATAATTAAATTACCTATCATGCTATAAATGTGTTTTTCATCTTTAGTTTAATGTGTGTGTCTGTGGCTGAGGTAAAGAATCCACTAAGTTCAGTAAACCGGAATTTAATAGGAATGGATGTCACATTTTCTGCTCATATATTTACAAATATTTAACAAGAACCACACAGTACAACCTGTGAAGGAAAAGACCTAGAAGTTGTATTAGACAACACGCTTAGTTCAGCTCACCCGCAGCCTTGAAAAAGTGAATATGTTATTTTATTACATTCATAGAACAGTGTCTTAAATAATCCACTCTTGTCTTTACTGGTTAGGTTATATCTGTTGTATTCTGTTTACTCTGGTCATCACAATTTATGTTCTTAAAAGAAGATGCAGGCCAGGGTTCCTATACAGTATTCCATTGGAACATGTGTCATTAATAGCTATGGCGGAGGGGAGAGAGTCTGTGGTCAACCAGTGGTTTAGACAGATTTCTTTGCTGCAGGACTTTCCAGTGTTTTTAATATGCCACGGACATTTTGCCTCGGTGTGAGGATACGGTATGCATATTTGTTTCAAAATAAACAATAGAATTCTTTTCTCATAAAGTATCTGTTAACATCTAGAAAAATGACGAGGAGTAACTGAGTTCTACGGAACATAGTGGAGAAAATGCTGATATAGCCACTTGGAAAATGATTAAATGAGAATAACCAGGAAAACATTCTTCTACTCCTCGCCTGACCTCCTAATCACACTGGCGACTCTTTTCTGGTCTTTCTCTGTGCCCTAGATGTTATCTTGGAGCTCAGTTTATATTCAGATTAAAAGAAAGATAGGGGCGCTGGGTGGCTCAGTAGGTTAAGCATCTGCCTTTGGCTCAGGTCATGATCCTGGGGTCCTGGGATCAAGCCCCATGTCAGGTTTCCTGCTCAGTGGGGAGCCTACTTCTCCCTCTTCCTGCCCCCTTCCCCCCACTTGTGCTCTCTCTCTCTCTCAAATAAGTAAATAAAATCTTTAAAACTTATTTATTGCCTTATGAAATATCTGAAGGAGACATAAGAACAAATGTGCTTACTATGAACTTCAAAGTTTGTAATTAAAGGTCAAAACTTGGATATTGGAATGTGTGCAATTGTTGAAGGTGACGTATTTACATTGCAATGTTTTCCATTAATGAAGAGAATTTCTATTGGGAGTATCTTATAAGATGTCCTTTGTTATTGAATATCCCAAAGCTTCAGACCTCAGTGAATGTGAATGTTTCGGTGACATTTTCTTTGGGAGTATGTAGCACAGCAGAATTCCATCATTAGTAATGTAAAAATAAGTCCAGCAGATGCCAGATAATCTTTCAGTTAGTAAAGTTCCTACAGGAAATGCAAAAGATATGAAAAGACACTCCAGGGCAGTAGAGCACCCCAAAAGCCAGCCAGTCCAATCATTCATCGGATGACTGAATTCCTTCTATCCATGACATGAGTTGGTGGCTGGGAAGATGATGATTTCCCTCGCAGTTATAGTGTCCAAGCAGAGGCTGCAGGGCCAAGGCCAAAGTGCAACAAGACACTGTGTAGGACACTGGAGTAAATGACCTTCACAGTGCCCTCTTTTCTAAAATGTTATGACTCTAATGTGAAGAATTAGAATTAATCCAAAATATGAAGTAAAACATGAAACTTAAAATTTTCCATACTACATTTAAATAATCTTACAGTGATCTGTGGAAGGCAATTACTGTCATTATTGCACCTGTTTTTTTGTTCTTGGTTTTTTTTTTTTAAAAGAAGCTATTTGCTGTTCCATTCACACTGCCTACATACACCACAGAGGGGAAGTGCTTCAGAGAGAAAATGGAGAAGAGTTTGTGCTTGAGGAAGGCCCTAAAAATCAAGAGGGGATATGTTCTACCTTTTACTGTTTCTCAATGTCTGATCAATATTTGGTCTGATAAGGGCATTTGTAACATTGCGGGATTTCTGCCTGAAGCTGATGCCGCCTTCAGCTTAGCCAGTTGGCAGATCCTATGTTATTCCTTCCCTCCCAGCTTGCATTTCTCAGATATTGTTAATAACTTCAGAGTGCTTAGGATGTCCACTTACACTGGAAAAGTGTGAACATAGGACCTCCAAAAGTTTGAGGAATCTAGAGCAGAGAGAACGTGTGCCTTATACAATAGGATATTAAAACGGTTTCAGTGTCAGTAGAGACACGAATTCAATGAAAACTATTTCAAAGTGAAGTGCAAGGTTATGATATAGGAATTGCAAAGAGGAGGGTTCTAAAAGTCATAAGTGACTCTTAACCCCTCACTCTTATCAAGGTTGTATAGAAAGTTAGAAGACTCTGAATATTGAGAAAGATGTTAGTGTGTTAGCAGAATCTCTTCCTGCTCCCAAGGTCGGGAGAGGTGAGGGTGCTTTCCCTTCAAACACATCACCATAATTCCTTCTTATTACAGGAGAGAAAATGGGTTTCCTGATGAATATCCACATTCCCTTACTTTTTAAGGCACTACTTCAGGTATCTTAGTTTGGATTCCCCCAGAAGCAGGCCCTGGAAATGAGGATTTAAGTACATGTTGATTAATTTGGAGGTAACCCAGGAACATTGGAGGGGTGTGAGCAGTGAGACAGGGAAGGGAAGGAATCTGATAAAGGGTGTGTCCTATAGCACGTTTTACCATGTGGGCATCTGAGGCTTAGCCCTGCTGGGCAGCTTTGGAAGAAAATGTGACACCTGACCCAGAATTGCATCCTCAGTTGGGGGAAGCTGGAATATTTAACCTCCAGTTCCCTTCATTATCACCTGAGGACTACTCCCAGAGATATTCATGTTCTGGCATTGCTGGCCTGCTCACACCTGCACTGAGACAAAGCCCTGGGGTAAAAGTTGTAGGGGCTTGCAGAAGGAAGCCTTCTTGGACATGAACTCTAAAAGTGAGTGCCAAGGGACATGAGTGGGGGCAGTGACAGCATCTGCCACGCTAAGTAAGCTAGAATATAAATAAAACAGCATGTTCTCCAATCACATTCCAAATGTTCCAAATGACCAAAAGATAATTTTCACATGTTGTGATTTGGACTGTAGAACAATGTTCAAGTAAGGATGCTGAGTGCTGAAATAAGGGTATTTAAGAAAAGGATTGAGAGGAAAAAGTCTATTTTACTGAGAAGACAACTTAGTGGAAAGAATGTCCTTGATCAAGGAGTGGAGAAAGTTCAGAATGAATAGAAGTCAGTGTAGAGCCATTATCAAATTCATGAATGACTGTCACTGTACAGACAGATCTTTGTGGACTCAAAAAAATATATAAAACAAGGACTTAAAGTAAAAGAAACCAGAGTTTAGATATCTCCAGTTGGGGTGCGCTGTGTCTCCCACCCCACCCTTCCTACCCTCCATTGCCAGATGTATCCCATAATGTACTCAAATCCCTTACTGCCCAGATTAGTGCTTTCCTTTTGGCTCTAAAGCTCATCAGAAGCAAGTTCTGGAATAAACAGCTCCCAGACCCAGGACAGATATTCCAGCTCCCAGCTACCAAACCATATGCACAGGTTGGCTCTTTTCATTATGGTAATTTTTTTCAGGAGGATTATTACCAAATTCTATCCCTAGGTCTTGATCTGAGCCATTTGAATCCACATTTTAAAAATTTCCCTAATTTTAAATCTTAGGATGAAGCTGTTGGATATCTTAGACTCCTTAAGCTTTCAGAAAACCCCAAAACCAACTCTGTGCCAAACTTTCCTCAGAACATCCACATCAAGGAAAGAGGAGCTTCTCCTAAATCATGGAGGGTGAAAGGGGGTTGGTGATGGATTTCCTGTTACCCTCTTTCTCCTGGAGCATTTATCTGAAGTGGTTATTGCCATCATGATTACTTCCCTTTCCAAATATACCCCTAACAAAAAAGAATGACTGCTTGTGTTTCTATCACTGGAGAGTTTCAAACGGAGACTAGAGAACACTTGTCAGGAATGTTCTAGAAGTGATTTATATATCAGAGGAATTGAATCAAATGACCATTAATCTTCTCTTCCAGATTGGAGATTGTATCTTTCTATGAGAAAATTCTAGCTTAAGAACGTATTTTCTTTGAGGGGAATTGTCTCTGTGTTAAATTTTATAAGCAATATTTCCATTCGGCCAAAATAGTACTTTCTCATAACACTTTTGTAAAACTAAGATATCTGAGAGGAAGTGGTGCCTCGTTATCTGAGCTCATTATCTTAGTACTGGCCTCAGCATTAGCCTCGGAAATACTTGTGTGATTTTGCTAGGGGTTGGCAGATGGGCTAGTAGACAAACGCCCAGCTGCCTGTCCCAGTTCTGATAAAGGAAGCCTGGCTCACACATTCACACAGCCAACTCCCAACAGCAGGGACCACAGAGCAATGGACATGGCATCTGCCTTTTCTAACTGCCACATATTGCTAACAAGAAAGTGCAATGGAATGTTACACAAAATGTTGACCAAATGCCCAGGTGAAATGTATCAAATGCATTAAATGAATTATAGTGCACATTCACTAGAATTCAAGAAAGAGACATGGGGAGGGGGGGAAGAAGAGACAGAAGTAGAGACAGAAACCAGGAGTCAGTTGTTTTGGAAACAATGGGTTATGGTGGTTTTAACTGATGGAATCCATTTTGTTTTGAGTTTAAGTGTTCATGAACTTAGCCTTCACGTTGCGAGTACCAAGCTTATTCCTGGTTCTTATGAGATAAATTCACACCATTCAGAATTTAGGCAGGTTGTCCAGAGTTTATTAGAAAAGCTATGACATGTGTCTAAATAATATCAAACACTCCTGACACTAGACTATGCTCATAGTCTCCAAAATGTATGAGTAACTGGTGTAAATATTGCTTTGTCCAGAATTTTAGTAACTGGTGCAAATATTGCCTTGTCTAGACAGATTTTAGCAGTCTACAGTGATTTTTCCCTAATGTACAGCTCATTTAAAATCACGCAGCACCTATTCCTCTTACCATTAAAATAACTGGATGTGACAGTGTTGGACATGGGCTGTGTGTTCCATCTTACTAATTAACACAACATCATATTTAAAAACACTTGCGCAAGTTATTTTTTTAAAGCCTCTCATTCCAAAAACTTGGGACATAAATTAATCTACAATTTAATTCTTTTGTGGAAAGATCTTGCCTAACTTCAAGAACTGCTAAGAAGACTGTCTACATGTAAAAATATGATTGAAGTTTGTTTTGAAACATTTTTTTGAAAAGCATAAATTGAACTCATGTACATTTAGATGAATTCCCAGGAAATACAATTAAAGTAGTGGCAACCCAGCAGAATGACAAAATTAGAAAAGCAAAACCATACAGAAAAATTTAACCCCTAAAGCTGTGTTGATTCAAACAGAGGAGAAAAAGCCCTCTCGACAGAAGGAGGGCCTGCGTTGGAAACACCCCTCTACAGGGGCTTTCTACTCTGTGCAGATTAATCTTTCGTTTATGGACTTGGGTGGACTAAATGACGTTACCCTTGAGTCTGAATTCAAAGGTAAGTGCTCAGTAAATACCTTGCACAGGCTTCTCTAGGGTTTTTTTTTTTTTTGTGGAGCCCCCCTCCTCTCTCCTGCTGAGAGCACCCACTCTGTTCTATCCCCCACCCCCCACCTTACTCCAAACCTGTTACTGCCATGGCTGCCTCTACCATTAATGACCTTGCGCGAGCCACATGCGCACAAAACTCAGGCGACATCAGTTAGAATCCTTCCCTGATGTTTTAAAAACTAGAACTAGGAAAAGCGAGTTTCTTTCCCCCTGGTGGGAAATCTGGGAAGATGTGAGTTCTAAATCTGTGGGCAGCCGTGCCTTCATGTGTCAAGAAGGCTGCAGAGAAAATGAACATAAATCACAAAGAGAGAGAGAGAGTCCATGTGACGGTCAGTCCTGGATTCCTGTTTTCTCAGAAGTCCTGCCTTCAATTTGGCTGCCTGACAAAAATTTCTCCTTTTGAGTCAAGCTAGTTTGTGTTAGTTGGCCGTTATTTGTGATCCAGAAGTGCTGAGCGATATTCTTTGTGTGTGATGATGACTGATTGGAGCCTGCCACAGTTTGGTCAGAGAAAATAAATACATATCCAAAAATATGTGCTATATTCACCTTCCATGTACTTTATCATTTGTGACCCACACAGTTACTCCATCTGCTGCAGTAATGACATACTACGTTTATACTCCAGTTACCATCTTCCCATCTATAGCCACATTTAGTTCACAGAATAGCTCAAACCAAATTCACACAGTGATTTCCCTGTCTCGGCTTCTGTACATGGTATACAACGATAGAAAATACAGAACTACCCCTTATGCCCCGCCCCCCCCAAAACCATTTACCTCTGTTGCATGATCTCTTATAAGTCTGACCATCCTGCTAATCAGCTCTTACATGTATTTAAACATAGCATGATCACTAATGTTTCAAAACAGGTGGTCTGATTCAACACTAAGGATTGTCTGGCAATTACTGAGACACTTTTGGGTTCCTTGGGCAATAAACTGTCTCAGGCTTTGGGCTGTTGGTGCAAACAATGAATCCAAACTCAGCTTTCTATGTGATTGGTAGGGCTTCCTCCTTCCGGGAGGGGGTGCTATACCTCTCTGTAAGGCCCAAGCTCTTCCAGCACCAGGCAACTGGCTCTCCCAGACAACACTTAGAAGCAACCAGCACCTAAACCCTCTTGCCTCCCACCCACGTGGACTCTCTGTCCTCACACTGGCAAGACGGCTCTCATATTCACCCTTTCAGGAGAGCAAGATACATAGGGGCAGCGTTTCTTCCCTGTTACACATCCTTATGGCGGTCCCGCAGAGCTATGACCTAATCAGGCTCTCTCTGGGGAAAATAAAAGATTGATTGTTGTGTGCCCTCTCTTTTGGATGAGCATACTTTGTAAGTTTTGAAAGTCTGTTCCTTCTCAGACAGTGCGTGATATTGGGGAATTCATCTCAAGCCTGGTTGCAATACAAGTGGGAACCAAGAAAAGACCCACCTTGCTCTAACGTGTCATATGGTGAGATGGCATACCTTTGACAGACACCAGGATTGGTTCTTCTTAACTATTTATTCTCTCTGAATTACATGCAGAGAATGAATGTTAACGGAGCTGAATTTTATGCCTGAACTAGAGCAGAGAGAACTCAAGGACTATGTCATAGCTGAACTATGTAAATAAGGTTTGAACTAAAGAGATATGCTCACATCTGCCATCTCTTGGCAATATTGAGTATCTGCTCTGATGAATTCAATTCTGCAAATCTTTGTCCCTGCTTGGCCATTCAGCATACTGGCCTACGCATTTCACAGGATTAGAAAATGAGTCACATTCTCTGTCTCTAAACAGACCTCTGTGTGATCACAGATATTACATTCTTGCAGCAGCTGACTTGTTTTATGGCTTGAACTTTTTTCACATCAGGAAGACTCCTGCCTGGCCTTTTCCAGATAAACAGCTCTGTACCTGGTGTAAAAATACAAACCTACCAGCTGAGTAGTTACCTAACACTCCTTAGAGAGGAACCACATGGGCTCTGCTTGGACACCGTGAGAAGTCTGGATCTTGGGAGCTGAACCAACAAGGGGCGCTGTATTGTGCTCAGAGTACTAAACATAGGAGGAGCCTGATCTTGAATATGAACCAAGTCTGCAGACAGCACCCAAAGTCCAGATTCCTTTAAGTCACCCAGTCTTCAAAACCAAAGGTGAGCATGGAACCAGAAAAAGATTTGCTTTTTGACGAAGCAAAGAGGTCAGCAGAACTGACGCTCAGTGGGGGCGGTAGGCAGGAGATAGGGTGTAGAGAAAGGAGGGGCCGAGAGACAGGATCCAAGGCATCTACTGCAAACAGAGCGGCTTTTATTTCCCACAGGACTTGGGGGTACATGAGTCAGACTGGTTTAAAAGTTCAGGGCCAGGGCAGACAGCAGTAAATGAAAAAAAATTATTATTGTTGCATTTATATTGTACCTGAATTATTAAATTTTCTTGAGGCTAATTCCAATACTGTTGAAAACACAAAAAGGTGCTTTTTTGGTTTCATCACCTTGAAGAGTGCAGAAGCCACAGAACAAAGCATTAAAAAAAATATTTCTGGCAACATAAATGAAAGCCGTAAAGCAAATATCTTTGCTGAATGGCAAGATGAGATAGTTATTTCTGAAGTGGAACATAGAAGCTAAGGTGTAACACCTCAAATTTCAAAATGATAAAGCGATTTTCTGATAAAAGTTTTGCAAAGCATTTTCTAGGAAAGTGACCTTCCATGTCTCTGGTCAAAGCCCAGTTACTCATTTTCTTGCTCATTCTGTGAAATGTTTTGAACTAATGTCAGCCTATTAGCTTCTACTTAGGGCAAAATTTTTCAACCTCTGTTTTTAAAATACGTTTTACATATTTTATCTGACATTATTTTTTCTTTAGGTGTCAATTGTCTAATCTTCTATTAACATTAAAAGTAAAGTTAATAAGTTAAAAAAATAACTGCAATAGCTAAAAGTAATGCAAATAACAGATAAAGAAAAAAAACCCAATTATGAAAAAAAATAGAAAGAAAATAGTGACACTCATATTAACAAGTTGCTATGTGCAGATGTATCCCAACAAATATGTATTTGCAATTACACTGTGCCAGGCACCGTTCAAAGCACAGGAGGTCAGCAGGGGATAAAACATGGAGGCAGACAGAGTAGAAGAGGTGGGAATTAACAATAGGTATACAGTAATAGTAAATTGTATATAATAATATATATAATAATGTAAAGTATATGGTATCTAATAACATAAATCATATAATAATGGGAAATGCAGTGAAGGAAAATAAAGCTAAGGAGGATGGCAAGTGATGGAAATGACATTTTTAAAAAAGATTTATTTACCGGGGCTCCTGGGTGGCTCAGTCGTTAAGCGTCTGCCTTCGGCTCAGGTCATGATCTCAGGGTCCTGGGATCGAGCCCCGCATCGGGCTCCCTGCTCGGCGGGAAGCCTGCTTCGCCCTCTCCACTCCCCCTGCTTGTGTTCCCTTTCTCGCTGTATCTCTCTCTGTCAAATAAATTAAAATCTTAAAAAAAAATAAAATAAAATAAAAAAGATTTATTTATGTATCTTAGAGATAGAGAGAGAGACCATGAGCAGGAGAGGCAGAGAGAGAGGGAGAGAAAGAACCTGAAGCAGACTCCACACTGAGCGTGGACCCTGACACCGAGCTTTATCTATCCCATGACCCCGAGATCATGACCTGAGCTGAAACGAAGAGTCAGACGCTTAACCGACTGTACCACCCAGGCGCCCCTGGAAATGGCATTTTAGATACAGGTTCTCTGGAAAGCAAATCTAGAACCAGTATCCTATAAATGTTAAGGGCTAGAGATCTAGAGGCAAACAGACTTGGATTTTTAATCCCAATTTGACAATTCATTAGCATTGTGTTCCTAGGCAGGTCATTTTGTCTTCCTAACTTTAGTGCCCTAATCTGTGAAGTGGGGATAAGGGAACCTTCAAAAGGCTGGTCTGAGTGCTTAGCCCAATGCTTGGTATGCAACAGTGCTCCATAATTGTTCATTCTCATTATCTGACATTTAAAACTGTGTGTGTTTTAGAGTATTTGTGCTGTGTATCTGTGCTAACACAAGGAAGCTTCTTCAGCTATCATGGTGCCATGATTACCTATGTGGCTCTAACAAACAGATTAGAAGCAAAGTACCTGGATCTCATCTTATATCCCTCTGCATTTCTCTAGTGGTCAGTAGACCCACATTGTTTCTTGTTAACTTATTTTCCTGGGGGTGCTCCTAAGTCATTTTTACTGTCTGTCTCTAACAGAATGAAGTGTATAATTGCTGAAGTGCCAGAGGTTACAGTTGCCATTTTATTTTCCTATATCATTTCCAATAGGTGAACATTTTTCTACCAATTTTCAATCTATCTTCCAACCAGGTAATGCTACATCCATCCTACACCCAGTGGAGGTAATTATAATAAGATGTGAAAAGAAACAACTGGCTTGCACATTCAAGGACAGCTCCACATATAGAAAATAAATTTCCAGGTTGGATGCTTAGCAGCATTGTCACAGGTAATAGATATTACCTTTCTGAATTGAAGAAGGTTGAATTTTTTTTCTGCTTTTATGGACAAGAACATCTGATAACGATGGCAGATTATGGTGGACCTCCCCTGCTAAACTGTGACTGATTTCCCAGCACCTCAGCACATCACCCAGGAGTTTTTTTATTACTTTTATTTCCTTATTACTCAACTTGATTGCATACTCCTCAAATTCCTTCCCGCACAACCTGGTTATTCAGGTTATGCGGGGGCATACTCCAGAAAACTACTTTACTAGAGCAGTTCATGAGACAGACGAAGAGACTCGGGCCAAATCATAATTGGTGGCAGAACCAGAACTAAAAATTAAGTTCTCTGATTCTTAGATTCCCATATCCATTCATTTACACTCAGCTTCCCTGCTCTGAGTGAATATGACAAACTTTCCACAAGATCAACAAGCAGGAATATATTAACAGAGAAGGAGTTGATTTTGCACTGAGTACAAATTTTTCTACAAGCCAACCACAAATGCCATCAACACAGGTCATATATAACCATGATGTTATTTAAATTTATTCTATTTCCATAAAAATGTGTAGTAATACAAAACACTAGTCTTAATGTTTTGATCAATTTAACAGATAATGAGATCATGTGTACTGAGTAATGGCACCAAAGACTACAACAAATCCTATGAAAACTGAAGCTCTAGCAAAGAAATTGGAATGTGTCACTACGCTTTTGGTAATTGTATCATTCCAAAATCAATCAGTTATGGGCTGAGATTTCATATAGAATCCATCTGGTGCTTGAATTCACAATGCCTTTCTCTTTTATGTTTACTCATATGTGTGCATAAATTATTATACATCTATTTCTATCAAGAGAACCCATTATGAATTCCTGATAATCATTTCAAAAGGGTGAACATATACAGGAGGCATCAATCATCACAAATAAAAAAGCAAAGAATTCAATCTCCGTGTGCCTCCACACACATACGGTCATTGACAAAATTCCTTACAGTTAAATATTGCTTAATACTATAAGTTAAAATGTCATTTTTCTTTCTTTTGAAACAATGAGTGGCCTTTAATCCAAAGCATCCTTACATGCATATTTCCCTGGATCCTGTCCTTTAGGTGGTCCTGCATCACACAAACACAAACAAAAAAGTAGATGTACTAAAGAACAGCTGGGGGGTGCCTGGGTGGCTCAGTCGTTAAGCGCCTGCCTTCGGCTCAGGTCATGATCCCAGGGTCCTGGGATCAAGCCCCGCATTGGGCTCCCTGCTCCGCGGGAAGCCTGCTTCTCCCTCTCCCACTCCCCTTGCTTGTGTTCCTGCTCCCTCTCTCTGTCAAATAAATAAATAAAATCTTTAAAAAAAAAAAAAGAACAGCCGGGTGCCACTGTCACTGGGAATTGTTCAGTGTTACTACAGCACAACCTGTGACTCTAAACACCTGTTTTAATGATAAACACCATCCGGACCTCTGAGACACAATTATCTATATCTCTTACTTTGTATTCTAGAAACAAAAGGCAACTTTCCATGAGGACAAATGCAGGTTTGTGGGCTGTGCCACTGCAGAGGTTGGCAATGAATGTGACTTCAGAGAGGAGAGTATGAGCAAGTAGTGTTTCAGCAAGAGAAAAGACAAATCAATCTACTACTTAGATTCTTCCTCTCAAACGTCATAAATGCAATAGGGTCGGGGTGCCTGGGTGGCTCAGTCGGTTAAGCGACTGCCTTCGGCTCAGGTCATGATCCCAGAGACCTGGGATCGAGTCCCACATCGGGCTCCCTGCTCTGCGGGGAGCCTGCTTCTCCCTCTCCCCCTGCTTGTGTTCCCTCTCTCGCTGTGTCTCTCTCTGTCAAATAAATAAATAAAATCTTTAAAAAAAAATGCAATAGGGTCTTACATAACAAAGAGCAGAGCATTCACTTCTAGGAATATATTGTAAAGCAAAAACTTAGAGTCTGATTTTTTAAAAAAATAGGTGCAAGAATTTTCTGATCAGAATATTTATTATGTATATTTTAAAAGAACAACCAAGATTTCCAACAATAAAGGTATGGTTAAACATAAGTATATACCAATAGGATGGAATATTGTAATCAAATTTTTAAAAATTATGTTTTTAAGGAATATTTATTGACTTAGGATACTATTCAGGGGGGAAAAAGCAGAATGCAAAAACTGTGCTTCATATGATTCCATATTTTAAAAGTACTTATATACTGTCTAAACAAAATTCAGAGAGCTTTATTTGATATGAATATTTTATTGAGCAGGGAAAAAAAACTGTTTGCAAACAGAGAGACTTCAAACCGAAAGTGGCATAAAGTTCAGAGGCCTGATATTTCAGGATGGCTATTTGAGTGAAAAAGGAGGAAGTTGTTTAACACTCATAATTATTGGTTATTACAATGAAGGTTTCCAGATGGCAGGGGTTTAGTTAAAAGTGATTCTCTTATCCCATTTTAGGAAAATGACTTTAGTTTCATTTATGATTATCAGAAGCATTTATAAGAAATAATCTAAGTTTCACTTATATCTATGAAATACACTAAAATATATTTTGCTTATGTATTTTAAATGATTTTGTCTCCTTGGGTTGTCTGTTATCCTGGTCTCCATTTTATTTTATTTTAGCAATATGAAAGGAAATACATCAAAAATGCTATAATAGGTACATGAGTTTGAATGAGTTAGGGTTAATCAAGAGTACTCAGTTAATAGCTGCTAAAAACAGAAGAATATTTATTATTAATTTAACATAAAGTCTGGAGGTAAGCTATAATGTATTTGTTCAACAGCTCAACTTTATTATCAATGATCAAAGTTCTTTCTAGGCTTCTATTATGTTGCTCTTGGCATGTTAGTTTTGGCCTTTGAGTTGTTGCCTCATGGTTGCAAAATGGCTGCTGCAGCTCCAAGCCTTACATACTCCCAAGACTACATTCAAAAAAGGAAGTAAAATGGCACTAACAAAAGAGGCTTTCCCCTAAAATGTGGTCTTTTAGGAAGCAAAATTTTGCCACAGCCCTCATAATGCTTCCCCTGCAACTCCTAGGTCAGAAATGAGTCACATGCTTAAACATGGGGGAAATAATGGTATTGCTCATGCTTACTGTAGACTAATATAGTAATCCCTTGAGGCCGGGCATATTGTTACTTCTAATCTGGTTTATTTTTGATGAGGAAAAAAATAGAAATGGCCATTGGATAGGTTATCAACAATATCTTCCAAGAAGAATTATCACTAAATAGCAGAATTACAGTTGATTTTTACTTTCTCTCTCTCTCTCTCTATTTTCAAATTTTATACAATAAGCATGCATTACTTTATAATAAAAAATTTTTTTTCTTAAAAAATGCTCCTAAACGGGTGCCTGGGTGGCTCAGTTGGTTAAGCGACAGCCTTCAGCTCAGGTCATGATCCCAGAGTCCTGGGATCGAGTCCCACATCGAGCTCCCGGCTCAGCGGGGAGCCTGCTTCTCCCTCTGACCCTCTCCCCTCTCATGCTGTTTCTCGTTCGCTCTCTAATAAATAAATAAATAAATAAAATCTTAAAAAAAAAAAAAGTAAGTATGCTAATATTTAAAAAAAAATGCTCCTAAACATTGTAGAGCTCCTAAAGAATTCTTTCAGCTCAATGACAAATGCAATGAATTAACTGGTCTGAGAACCCTCAATGGTCACAAAAACATAATCCAGTACATTTGCAAAAACCTGTTATGGCTGCACTGTTTTTAATGGCCTCAAATCGAATTGCCCTGCTCAATATGATTCAGGTTATAGCTAGGGGAAACTTTTGTTTTGCTAAATTCAAGGAACAATAAAAAGGACAGGATAAATCTGAATATAAGTCTAGTCAGGCAAGACCACTATTTACACAACAGAGGCCCCCAGTTCATGTACATTGCTTCTCAGCCAGCTGCTTATTTCCTCCTTCCTTTGGTGGCTGATATCTCTGGGTTCCAGATTTCCCAGGCAATGTAGCCAATTTTTAAGTCCAATAAATATTTTAAAATATAGCCGTAAGGAAAAACAGGAACAGAAAATCCCAGGACAGAATTTCAAGCAGTTTTAAAGCAGGACTCCAATTCTAGCTCCATGATCTTTGCTGCCTTTAGAATAATGGATTTGTTATTACCAAGAGCAAGGGGAAGCAACAAAGGCAATTAAGAGCTCATTTCGAAAAGATCCATTTAAGTTTCTCATTACAATGTCAAATAAAAGCAGAAATACGATGGCGTTCATATTTTCAAATTTAGATACCACAGCATACTTAGAAATAAGTGTACAAGTTCTGCCAGGGTTAACATTTACTCCTTAAATTCATCTGCCTATTACTTCTGAATGTGAATTTTTGGTCATAAATGTGGATTGAAAACCAAAGTAAGTTAAGGCAGTTTAGATTTTAGAAAGACACTGTATTACAGTAGACCGTTCTTTCAGAAAGACTAAGAAAAAAATACTTTGTATTAGCCAGTAGACAGTGTTCAATCTGCTATTTGCATGAGAAAGTAAATTCTGTATACATATATAATTAATTTTAAAACCTCTAGAGTAATACTGAATTGTTTACAGTGGTTGCCTCTGGGAAGGGGGGTGGAGTAAAAAGCAGCTAACTGGAGCTTCTGCAGTAAGTATATATTCATGTATTTCTTATGTAACTTGAAAGTGAATAACATTTTTGCAAGAGAGCAGGTGTTGCACGTTGTTTCATTATAGCATGTATCTCGTGTCCGGCTTTTCAAATTGTGGTAGGTAGTGGTGTGCCAGAGTGCTCTCTCTAAGACACAAAATAAACATGGTAGATTTACTCCATAGTCAAGTATTGAAAGCTTGGAGGGGCTTAATTGCCCAAGTCATAAGCTACTCATATCTATTGTTTGTTTGTATATGTATATACACACACATACACACACACATACACAAAGTTTTTTATTGAGGTATGATTGACATGTAACATTATATTAGTTTCGGGCGCCTGGGTGGCTCAGTTGGTTAAGTGACTGCCTTCGGCTCAGGTCATGATCCTGGAGTCCCGGGATCGAGTCCCACATCGGGCTCCCTGCTCGGCGGGGGGTCTGCTTCTCCCTCTGCCCTCTTCCCTCTCGTGCTCTTTGTCTCTCATTCTCTCTCTCCCTCAAATAAATAAATAAAATCTTTAAAAAAAAAAACTTAAAAAAAAACATTATATTAGTTTCAGGTATACAACAGAATGATTAAAAACTTTATATATTGTGAAATGATCACTACAATAAGTCTAGTTAACAAAAGAAACTTTTCAAAGAAAAAAATGCCTTAACTTGTTTATCCTTAACTATTGCTTTTAAAGGTTTTTTTCTTCTTAATTTTCTTTCTGGTAATCATGCACACATATTTCTGCATACATATAACTGAATATAACTTTTTGGTTATATTTTTAGGCCAGACGTGAAAATGGTTAATTGCAAAAAGTATGGGAAAGTTATACCAGCAAGTGCTGTTATATTTGGGATGGCGGTAGAATGTGCAGAGATAAGAAGATATCATAGGTAAGTGATTACTTAAACAGTAAATATTAGAAAACAGTAATTTTAAGGAGTAGACTGTACTTTAAAGGTTACTTAGTGAATATTTATTTGGGTGAGAATTTGTAGTTTGGGGACCTTTAAATTCCTGATGTTTATGCCAGTCTTAATTCCTACTCATATCCCTTGTTAAGGAAAAATTATTCTGACACTTGTTAAAAATGGTAAGGAAGACTTTGTGCAAGACTATTACAATAGGGAGAGAAGTTGAGTTCAACTCTGAATACAGCAAAGGCAGCTAGCAAGAGATAGAAAATCACTCAGAGAGAAGTTAAGGTGGGGAATTCTCGTTAGACTGGCTTAACAGGATTGTTGCTACAAGGACACCATGTATCCTTAAATGCCAAGGAAAAGGGATGCGGGCTTTGATCAAATATCAAGGGGAGGGGTTCCCACTAAACTGACTGAGCAAGATTCTTGCTAAAGGCAGGCCAAGGAGGAGGCCTAGTCAAGAAGCAGGCTCAGAGGGGCCTGACTACAGCTTGATCAGGAAGGGAGTCTGTCACTTTAGGCTCCGTTTTCTATTTTGTTTTACTTTCTTCTTCCAACCAATAGCATCTGCCCCCCAGGAATTTGTTCTGGCTAAGTGCCAAAACCAGTCTTTGGTGGGGAGAGTGAGAATGGTAAGGTATGGAAGATTTTAAAAAGGTTTTGTGGATTTTGGAAGGTTTTTGAACAGTTAAAACACTCAAAAAAATGTTCTCTGACTTCTAAAATAGTTGGAGGAAAACAAAATCACACTTCTCATGAAGTGGTTAAAAATACGTTTTTTTTTTAAATGATTGTCCTTACACATATGTCAGGAAATTATATAAGTTTTGACCTTGATCCAACCACTTCCTACGCAAACAGAAAGCATGACTTGATAGTTCTGCTAACGTTGGTGGAGTGTTGCTTTAATCCCTCCTCTCTCAATTTTAAAGACAAATTCCCAGGGGCCAAAGAAAACATATTATTTTGAAAGTGTACTTCATTTTTCAAAGATATTATTATTTCCCTCATCACACAGTATGAGGTTTCATGTGGTAGTCCATGTAATTTTTAGAGCTAAACATACCGCTTGTGAACAAAACAGTCATGGTCCACAGAAAGCCTGGAGACTTAACATCATGGCATCTACCACTTCACTTAAATGGGCTGATTACTGATTCTCTTATGTATCTGGGGAAGTATATGAAAGAGTCTCCATGATTTCAGTATCCTGGGGAACTGCTCTTCATAGGAACCAAGTGAAAGAGAGTAAGTTCATGGAAAGTTTATTATCTTTAAGAAGGTTTAGTGCTAAAACTCTGATTGCCAGTTTGCACCATATTTATGTTTAGTTTTTTAAGAGTTCAATTCTCTCTTTATGCACCTTGGCTTCTGGCAGTAAGGCGGATACCCATTTTTTTTCCCTTGGAAGAGATGTTGGGATTTGAGGTTGGGCCAAGAAAAGCCAAAGAGGCTAGGAAGTACTTACAGATGGAGATGATTAGCATATTAAAAATAGGCCAGCCAGATTTTTTTTTTTTAATCAGGAAGTAGAGGGGTAAATGCTCTCTCTGGCAAGACTATAGAAGCTGTGTGGACAGAGGAAATGTGATTCAAACTCTGGTATGAGAATGGTATTTTACTTGAACCAGGTTTCAAAAGACTGGAGAGGAGTTCCTTTTACTGGAAACCATGGAGTTGGCGGGCTTTGTAGGGGCCTCCCTTGAAATTCTGCTCCAAGGCCACTGTTTTGAATTTTGTGTGAAAGTCTTAGAATGGTTTCAGAAGACACAGGATAAACATCGTGAACTCTATTGCTTTCTAATGCCTGGTAGCGGAAATGGCATTTCTGATACCGCCTCCCATTGAGAGGGGATTATAGAAAAGGCAGTAGGTGGGAACCATGGCCCTAGAACAAAACTGTTTGGGCTTCCAGGGGCTATTTTGCCAATCTGAAAGCAAAGGCCTGAGGCTGCTCTGGATTCAGGCTCTATCAATGGGATACGTTTAATTGCCAGATAATTCACCGTGGTTTCCTGAAGTTCTGGTTCTCAGTTGGCCCTTCAAATCATGTTCCATCCATTCTCTGAAGTCCACTGTTATTCAAAACAGACTTAAGGGGTGTCTGCCCTGGAGCAGGGCTTCTCAATGGGTGGTATGGGCACTGATGACTAAAGACAGAATTATCCATGTGGGCCAGGAAATTTATAACAATTACGAAGAATTAGCAGTTCCTCCATTCTCATGGCCATCTCAAAGTGTAGCCCGCCATCTCCTGCCGACTCTACCCATCATGGATTTTACAAATACAACATGTTAACAATTACTATTTTGTAAAGCTTCTTTTTCCTTCTACAGGTAATAAAATACTGCAAAAAATGTAGAAAGAGACTTTAGAATTTCCATGAGAAACTTAAAAAAAAAGTAGAAGGGAAAAAATAGAAGTCTGGTAATTTCATTGATGACCTACTTAGAGGAAAGAGACCAACGGACTCTTGTCTACTTCAGTGCCCCTAACACTGTGATTAAATAAGCAGCCATTCCTTCTGTTGTCAAGATGTGGTCTTGGGTTTGCTTCACTGGTAAACAAAATCAGACTGGGGAAAGAGGTAGCCAGGCATTGCTTATTTCTAATATGCCTTATTGGGCTTTACAAATTATGTACATGTTTCTAAATGTTGATAACATCAAAAAGTTTAATTTAAGAATGGGTATAACAACAGCCAAAAAATCGGGATACAAATCGCCCTACGTGAACAGTCCTGGCCAGTTAAGGAATACACATTTTTACTTCATCAGGTGATCCTATGACAAAAGGATAGTAGTAGGTCTTCAAATGTAAACGAGTCTGCAGGTCAACTGTCTTATAGTAGCACGGTTTGGAAGAAACAGTTCACAAAGGAAAGAAGGATTGGTTGGTTCTGTAAGCCGTTAAAAACTGTGAACCTTGGAACTTGGTTTTGCTTGTATTTAAAGTGCTTTCAACTCTTCGTTTTTCATTTGAATATTGACATTTGACCTGGTGTAGCATGTGTAGAAGTACATATTATGACCTTAAAATTATGTGAACTTAATCTTGGTTAAAATGTTTAAAAAGCATAGATTTTTTTTTTTTAAGAAATTTCAGTTACACTTTTTTTTATGTTTTTTTTTTTAATTTATTCATGAGAGTCAGAGAGAGAGAGGCAGAGGCAGAGGGAGAAGCAGACTCCCCGCAGAGCAGGGAGCCCGATGCGGGACTCGATCCCAGGACCCCGGGATCATGACCTGAGCCGAAGGCAGACGCTTAACCATCTGAGCCACCCAGGCGCCCAAAAAAAGCATAGATTTTAAAATCCCAATGATAACTAATGAGAAAACTTGAATAGGGAATAGGAGAATTCCAAGGACTGAGCTGGTCATGACACTGGAGTCAGGATGGAGGAATGGATAATATTTTATTACCAGTTACCATAGTTATAAACAACATAAAAAGCACTAGTAGGAGGACCTAAGGCCCAGTTTCATTAAAATTTATTTAACCTATGTATCCTGTCATACTGAAAGAAGCTTCTACCTAGCTTGTTTACTAAGAAGGTTGCAGGGGAAAGTCTCCATGACAACACCCTGGTGACCTCAGAGGTGTCTTTGTAGGGGAAGGCTTGAGCCTCAGCTTACCTGAGTCTGGGTGGAATATCTTTTGACCCTCCTGTGACAGGAGAGGGGGGTCTGTGAGGAGCTGCTCTGAGGCCACCCTCCGCTCACCTCCCTAATTCCCAGGGAGACTCTCATGGCCCTGGGAAATTTTCTCTACACTCTCCTTTTTGGGGTGTGAACAAAAAAATAAAATGATTTTGCCACAAATCGGCTTTTAAAAACACCATAGAAATTCTCTTTCTTCCTCATGTCTGCTTGACTAAACAGATTTTGAACTGATTATATTTTGGAGAGTAGGAGGATGCAATCAAAGGGACAGGAACATTGCATATTAATGAGATTTCTTGCTGCAAAGTGTGGCAGATGAGAAATAGTAACAAAAACTGCAAGTCAACGCAAAACTATTTGAATCAAGTATTAAGTATGGGAACTTTTTTAACTTTTATTGTCATTAATCTATATTTGTTAAATTTATGATTTTTTTCCTCCAAAGTAGAATTTATTTTTTAAAAATTTTCAAAGATTTATTTATTTGTGAGAGAGAGAGAGAGAGAACATGAGTGGGGGGGGAGGAGCAGAGGGAGAAAGAGAAGCAGACCCCCCGCTGAGCAGGGAGCCTGGTGCGACTTGGGGCTCGATCCCAGGACCCTGAGATCATGACCCGAGCCAAAGGCAGATGCTTAACCAACTGAGCCACCCAGGCGCCCCTCCAAAGTAGAATTTAAACTTAAACTATGGGCTAAGAAAGACACAGTGCCTTGGACTAATGCAAAAAACCTCACAACATTGTAATGATTTCTCCATCTGCCTACAATTTCTCTGACCGCTGCTCATCAAAGTGATTATTTTCATCCATTCATCAAGCAGACAACCTAACTCCCCTGCCTTGAGATACATCTCATTTAAAAAGTAAAGGGCTTACAAATCCTAATAGGTCTATTTTTGCTTTATAAGAAATTCTACTTTAACACTGTGAAGTAAAATAACCGACAACATGATTATAGAGCCAGTTAGCATTCAGAAATATTGGTGATCGTACAGCTCGCATCTCTGGGAAGGTGTCTGTTCTTGAATCCTCTTGAGGTACATGGTCTACCTTCTTCTTTCCATCCATTGTGCCCACAGTGAAGGTACTCCCCAGAAGACCTTAATTCTTCTTCCAAATGCTGTTTTTTTCTTCCTCCACCAGTTACTAGGGAGCAAAAAATATCAATAATATGCAAATTGGGATACTGACTCTACCTAGAATGAAGAGAAATGTAGTCTTCCCAGGAGCCAAAAAAAATTCTAGTGCTACATGACTTTGAGAAGGGAATACATTAAGGATTCAATGAAGACTTAGAAATGAAAGTCCAAAGCAGCTGTCATGTCAAGCAGTATTTTTTAAACCTCTCCATGTGCTCAGAAGTGAACCAATGAGAAAGGAGGACAAAATGGGAAACATCAACCAAGAGAAGTAGAAGTTTTAAGGAATCCTATTGACCCAATATTCTATAACTCAACCATGTTCTTTCCTATCTTATAGCTTTAGCCTTAAGGTAGGTTGGAAGGGAACTCAATCTTATATGCATCAGGGACACAGTTTTCTGGATTATTATTTGCAAGCCATTTAAACTTCCTGTACAGATCATTAAGAAGAAGTCCCTGTCCTAGAAAGAAAAATGTGTGTAAATCAAAGTGCCATTGACCAAAAAAGAAACAAAGAAAGAGGAAGGGAAAGGAAAGAAGGAAGGAAGGAAGGAAGGAAGGAAGGAAAGAAGAGGAAGGAAGGAAGGAAGGAAAGAAAAGAAAGAAAGTAGAAGAGGAAGAAGTAACTAATAGCCTGGGAATCCAAGAGGGATAAATTTGGGATTAAAATGAGTCAGGATTACAAACATAATAATAGTTAATACTTAGCAAAAGCTTCCTTATCACAAGCATTTTGCTAAGCACACCATGCTTCTCATCTCATCTAACAGAGGGTGGTGTCACTGTCCTCCTTATTCAGAGAGGCAGTCATCTCAGGCCTGCATAAATATATATTGCAGTGGAGACAGAAGCGGAAGCGCAGTACCCTGCCTCCAGGGTCAGTGGCCTGGTGTTTATAAGTCTGCAGGTGTTTATAAGCTGGAGCCTTAAATCTGCCAAACTGATGGCCTGATTTAAATTGTTGGAATGGGGCGCCTGGGTGGCTCAGTTGGTTAAGCGACTGCCTTCGGCTCAGGTCATGATCCTGGAGTCCCTGGATCGAGTCCCGCATCGGGCTCCCTGCTCGGCAGGGAGTCTGCTTCTCCCTCGGACCCTCCCCCCTCTCATGTGCTCTCTTTCTCATTCTCTCTCTCTCAAATAAATAAATAAAATCTAAAAAAAAATAAAAAATAAAAAAATAAATTGTTGGAAGGACCCACAGTGATTGCTGTTAGACACAACTAAGAGTATTTCATTTTTCAACAAATAGCCGATTCACTCCAGTGAATTGTGAGGCGTTGAGCTGTCTCTGGCAGTCATTGTGCAGCGACCCTAGCTCTTGAGCGCCCACAGGGGCTGAAGGGCAATGTCCTTGGGATGTTCCCTCTACAGAAAGGGGACGAAAATGCCAAAGTGATGACAACTGTCACTGCAGGGGGTGAACAAATCATCCTGAGAAGAGAACGAATGACTCTCAGGCTAGTGCCCAAGGTAATAAAAGAAAGCCTGAGAGAATAAAAGAAGGAAAGAAATGATACCAAAGCCATGACAGGAAGGTGTTAGTGCCTTTGCAAGAAAGAAATTCATTAAATGGAAGTGAAAATTGAAGAACCTCTGGGAGAGAGGTTATAGAAAGAGAATATAGGAAGAGAGGAAAGGAGAAATGGGATAAGAAGAGAAAATCCAGGGGAAGTCAAGGATTTCTTCTGTGTCCCCCCCCCCCATTTCTACAGGTGAGTGTTACCTACCACAAACACACCCCCCTCGCTTGTCCAAGGGTGGAGTGGATATTGTGGGAGAGAAGGGGAGAGTGAAGAGTTCTCTCACTAGGCATGTAGTAATAGCACTACCCAGGCTTGGTTGCTGCTTAAAGCTGATTCTATTGGGGAACACGTTTATGGGTTATTTTGAAAACCCACCCAATTGTTTGGAAACAGCCACCTGAAGTTCTCTGGACCTGGGTTTTTCTGTGTTGCCTAGTTTCTTATGCTTTCCTTAGCCCCTAGCAATCTGGCAATACCCCCCTCCAACTTCTCTCTGCAGCTCCTTTGAAAAGAATCTAGGATGCCTCCAGGCTCAAGCTTTCTCACCTATGGTGAGAAAAGCACACCCACAAGAAATATGCACCTGTTGTTAAACCCACTGAACTCCAGGAGTGCTGGTGGCTCCTGATGTACCACTTCTTCCTCTTGTCTGTTGCAGAAACCTAGCCAACCTATCATCCAGTCTTGGGAGAGTTAGATGCCAGTCCACTGTGTCCTTCAACCTTGGGGAACACATATCAGACTCCTGCTGATCCAATTAAAGGCCTGGCTTAAGATGAGGGGCAGGCATCCTTTAGAACCTGCCCTTGTAGATGGCATGGACTCTCAGTAGAGCTTTCCTGAGAATTCCTCCTAAGAAGTTGTATTTCAATGACCAACAGATACATGAAAAGATGCTCAACATCACTCATCATCTGGGAACTACAAATCAAAACTACAATGAGATATCACCTCACACCTGTTAGAATGGCTAAAATCAACAACACAAGAAACAAGTGTTGGTGAGGATGTGGAGAAAAAGGCACCCTTGTGCACTGTGGGTAGGAATGCAAACTGGTGCAGTCACTGTGAAAAACAGTATGGAGTTTCCTCAAAAAGTTAAAGATGGAACTACCCTGTGACCCAGCAATCGCACTACTGGGTATTAACCCAAAGGATACAAAAACACTGATTCAAAGGGATACATGCATCTCTATGTTTATAGCAGCATTATTTACAATAGCCAAGGTATGGAAGCAGTCCAAGTATCCATTGATAGCTGAATGGATAAAGAATAGGTGGTATATATATGTATATATACAATGGAATATTATTCAGCCATAAAAAGAATGAAATATGGCCACTTGCAACAACATGGATGGAGTTAGAGAGTATAATGCTAAGTTGAATAAGTCAGAGAATGACAAATACCATATGATTTCACTCATATGTGGAATTTAAGAAACAAAACAAATGAGCAAAGGAAAGAGAGAGAGACAGAGAGAAACCAAGAAATAGATTCCTACCTATAAGAAACAAACTGATGGTTACTAGAAGGGAGGTGGGGGGGGGGGATGGGTGAAATAGGTGATGGGGATTAAGGAGGACTTGTGATGAGCACTGGGTGATGTAGCGAAGTGTTGAATCACTATATTGTACACCTGAAACTAATATAACACTCTATGTTAACTATACTGGAATTAAAATACAAACTTAATTTAAAAAGAAGTTATATTTCAAACTCTTCTCCACCTTTCTATATTCCTGTTAAGAGTGAGGAGTGTAAAAATTATCTACTCGTTCTCAGTCTCTTTTTCAGTCCTGGTCCAGCACTTCAACTTGGAGTAGGTATCTGTTGTTTTGCAATCGAGATTTCCATCCCACCATCCTGTGACAAGGTATTGCATATATTATATATTTAGTCTTTTCCAGTTTTACATATAATCCAAGTCTTCTAAGCCCCATGAGATTGGGAGTGTAAAATCAAGGTGCAGTCTATTTTTATGCCCAAACTATGATGGTAAGAGTTCCAACTGGTTTGATGACTAGTAATTAGCACATCTCCAAGTGTCCCCAAGTTATTTTTGGGAGTTCCCCAAAAGGATGCCACACACAGGCCCACAAACCAGTCTGTAACTACATGGTGTCCACTTTTTCCTTCCTTTGCTACTCTGGGTTATAATTTTTCACATTCTCTGCCTGCAGATTTGAGGAATGTCAGATTATTGCTAGTTTCCAAGGGGAAGTGGGGGGAAATGGTCTCCTCTCCCAACTGTGTGCCACATTTGGTCCCCAGGACTCGAAATGGCTCTTCTTCCCAGAAATTAACTTTTGACCATCTCCTACTTCCCACAAATCCTCTGCTTTTCTGACCTTGGGCATATAACCCAGTCTAAGGGTATAAAATAGCCCTCATCCTTAGCTCTGCACCAGCCACAGACACTCCCCCCACCCCCCTAAAAAATTCGTTTCTTCTCTTCCCTCATGCCTCGGTCCAAAACAGAAGCCTCCATGCGTATTAGTGCCTGGGAGGGAAGGGGAGGTGGGAATCTCACTAGTAACTTATGCGCCAATGCTCTGCTGCTGAGGATGTCCAATATGATTCTGAATGGTTCAAGGACCATTCAGAAAAAAAGCAAAGTAGATGACCATGTATATAACCTGCTACTAATGGAGGGGAACATGTAAACACGTACAAGTATAAAGGCAAAGAACATATCCAGAAGAACGCAAGGGACTAATAACAGTGGTTGCCTCTGGGGGGGAACTCGGTGAAGGGGAATCCGAAGACTTACTTTTTACTCGATTTCATTTTGTACCTTTTGAGTATTTTATATGTGTATGTTCTTCCCTAATCAAAATGAAGTTTTAAAGAATACTCAGGAAAAATATTTTCTTTCAATTTCAAGTATTTTTTTTAAAATTATGGCCAGAGTATTTCTAATAGCACCATTGAAAAAGGATTTGCAATGAAAGCAAAAGATAAAAACCTTTCCCTTTTCTGTGTGTGATTACATTTTTCAAAGCAAAACATTTTTTTCTAAAAACCATTGCCGCAAAGTTTTCCCTCTTTTCCAGTGTTCTAAGAAAATATACATTTTTTCAGTAAGTCTCATCCAGGAATTTAGACGGTGACAAATTGCAAACAGTGGCTGACTCATTTACTTGTTCTTAGTATTCTTTGTAATATAAATTCAACATCCCCTGCTGAATCCTGCCAATGTCCTTTTAAATGAACAAATATCAAAGTTTCCAAATGAGAAGCAGAGACTTCAACATTATTATCTCCCACATTTTTTTAAGAGTGGGAGAGGAGGTGGGTGAGGAGGGGCAGAGGGATAGGGAGAGAGAGAGAATCTTAAGCAGGCTCCGTGCCCAGCGAGGAGCCCGACAAGGGGCTCATTCTCACAAGACTGAGATCATGACCTAAGCCGATATCATGAGTCGGATCCTTAAGTGACTGAGCCCCCCAGGTGCCCCACCTCGTACATTTTTAATTGAGCAGTTCTAAATTTATGTATAGCATATCTAGAGTGTGCTAATACTTTCAGTGAATACTTGTTACTTTGCTCTCAGGCTCTGGCTACATGACAACACAAAAAGTGTTTTATAAGTAAAAACAGAGACCATGATTTGTTGTCTTTAGAACACTCAGATATTTTCACTGACGGGAATGTAACTGGGGTTTCCCAGATCCATATCAACTGGAAAAGGGTGACAGGAGGGGGACATAAGGACAGGAATTAGGGGAATAATATATACAATCCAAGTGTGTGGGTAATAATAAAACACAGTATGAGGAATTCTTAATCTCAGGAAACAAACTGAGGGGGTGGTAGGGGGTGGGAGGGATAGGGTGGCTGGGTGATAGACATTGGGGATAGTGTGTACTATGGTGAGAGCTGTGAATTATGTAGGACTGTTGAATCATAGACCTGTACCTCTGAAACAAATAATACATTATATGTTAAAAAAAAGAAGATAGCAGGAGGAGAAGAATGAAGGCGGGGAAATTGGAGGGGGAGATGAACCATGAGAGACTATGGACTCTGAGAAACAAACTAAGGGTTCTAGAGGGGAGGGGGCTGGGGGGATGTGTTAGCCTGGTGATGGGTATTAAAGAGGGCACGTACTGCATGGAGCACTGGGTGTTATACGCAATGAATCATGGAACACTACATCAAAAACTAATGATGTAATGTATGGTAATTAACATAACATAATAAATTTTTTTTTTTAATTTAAAAATAAAAAACACAGTAAAAAGAAGCCATCTTAATTCTGGTCTTCACAGGCAAAAATCACAGAAACATCAGTCCTCTGAGCTTCTCCTTCTCCAATCGCGTCCTGGGGGTTAACAGGTTTTCTGGTAACTTCTCCTTTCCCACTGACTCTTTCTCCTCAACTCGGAAACACGTTCGAGTCTCTTCCATCTTACACACCCTACACTCTCACAAACACACACCTACGCAACACTCCCAGAGAGACACACAGACGTGCATTTACACACGGCTACATACAGATACAGGTAGTCAGGCACACGCACATCGTGTCTCCTACACACATACATGCTCTGGGATAGCACCCGGAGTTACAGTCTCACACGCACAGACTCCGTCTCTAGGTGCTCTATTCTCCCTGGCGTCTCTTGTGCTTCACAGCCAAGCTTTTTGAAAAAGGAGTCTACACTTGCTGCTCAAATTTCTCATCTCCCTTTCATTCCTCCTCCCTCTGCAATCTGCTCCCTGCTCCACCACATCATTAAATTACACTCTCTCAGGTCACCACTAATTTCCTAATGGCCAAACTCCATGTTTACCTTTCAATCCTTTGCTTCCCTGACCTCTCTTCCAGCAATTGACACTGTTTCATTATCCCTTGTTGAAACACATTTGTCTGTTGAATTTCATGGAATTACCCTGTCCTGGTTTTTCTCTTATTTTTATGACTTTAAGACTACTCCTTATTTTTTAAAAACAATTTTATTATTGTTATTACTATTTATTTAATGCATATTATATATCAGGAACTATGCATCTTATCTCACAGGGCCTACTGACAAGTAGGGAGGAAAGAGAATAAAATCAGCAACTATGGCAATACTGTAAAGGGTAATAAATACAGCAGTCCCCACGCTTATCCACGGGGGATACATTCCAAGACCCCCAGCAGATGCCTGAAGCCACAGATAGTGCTGAACCCTATATATACTATGTTTTTTTCCTATACATGCACAAAAAATGATAACGTTTAATTTATAAATTAAATTATTATTTAATAATAATATTAAGGTAAGGCACAGTAAGAGATTTACAATAATAAGTAATAATAAAATAACAATATACAAATATACAAATATAACAATATACTCTAATAAAAGTTATGTGAATGTGGTCTCTCTCTCTCTCAAAATATCTCAATATATTACTGTACTCTACTCATGCTGCTTCTTGTGTTGATGTGAGGTGATAAAATGCCTGTATGATGAGATGAGGTGAGGTGAATGACGTAGGCACTGTGATGTAGTGTCAGTCTGGTATTGGTCTTCTGGCGATAAGTCAGAAGGAAGATCATTTGCTTCTAGACTGAAGTTGACTGTGGGTAACTGAGACCACGGAAAGCAAAACCATGGGTAAGGCAGGGGGTGGGGGGTGGCACATTATTGTATCGTGAATGGAGAAGTACAGGGTGCTAGAGCTGGATGGGGAGACATAGCAAGGGCATGTAGCCCTTCTGTGCTGTTGACAAAGATGGTTTCCCTGAGAAGCAATGTGTAAGGAAAAACCTCAAGAATGAATAGGAATTACCCACAGTGGAACAGTGTTGCAGACAAAGGGAACAGAGTATGCAGAGATCTGGAGGTAAGAGAGCATCACTCATTCGAGAAAGTGAAACAGTTTCACTGCAGCCAGGACACAGATATTAATAACTATCATTGAGGGCTACTTGGGGTCATGCTCAAGATTAAGTGCTTTTATTTATTTTTTTAAGATTTTATTTATTTGTCAGAGAGAGCGCACAAGCAGGGGGAGTGGCAGGCAGAGGGAGAGGGAGAAGCAGGCTCCCCACTGAGCAGGGAGCCCGATGCGGGACTCGATCCCAGGATCCTGAGATCATGACCTGAGCTGAAGGCAGATGCTTAACCCACTGAGCCACCCACGCGTCCCAAGATTAAGTGCTTTTAGTATAATATCTCATTTGATACAGGTTTGATTCACAGTTGTTATTTTTATTTTTATACAAAATAAGAAAAATCATAGCTAATATATAAGTGCTTACTATCTATCAGTTTTTTATAAGTGCTTGATAGTCCTAATTTAGTGACTCTATACAACAACCCTAAATTATATAGTATATGATATTATATAAGTAACATATGTGTATATGTATACATATATGTATATAATAGGTACTATTATTATCATCCTCATTTTACCAGGTCACACAGCTCGCCATGGGCAGAGCCAAAGGCGAACCCAGGCACTCTGTACCTTTGCAGGAGTTAGGGGCTCTTATCATAGGTGAGGAGGATGAGACTAGAGGAGAGTGTGTTAACAATGGAGCTTCATGGTCAGGAGGCAGGCAACAGTGAGCTGAGTGAGGAAGAGGAAGAACAAAGAAAAATGGGCAGAAAGCCCTGGAGAGGATGGATGCACTGAGGGCTGTCATCTTGGGGAAAGATCTTCGAGGGACATTGGCTTCACTAAATCCATATTTTCCCCTCTAAACTAAGTTCTCATACTTGTTACTTTATATTTGATTCATGGCTAAAACTGATGGAAACAATCTCAACCCCCCAATTCTGTGAAAAACTCTATATAAGGGAAATAATAAATACACAAAAAGTTGTTCTCACTTCTTTTTTTTATTTTATTTTATTTTTTTTTTATTTTTATTTTTTTAAAGATTTTATTTATTTATTTGAGAGAGAGAGAATGAGAGAGAGAGAACACATGAGAGGGGGATAGGGTCAGAGGACGAAGCAGACTCCCTGCCGAGCAGGGAGCCCGATGCGGGACTCGATCCTGGGACTCCAGGATCATGACCTGAGCCGAAGGCAGTCGCTTAACCAACTGAGCCACCCAGGTGCCCCAAAAGTTGTTCTCACTTCTAAGAAATAGTATCCTTGACAGACCCATTAACATGACTGAATTTCTTTTCTGGGAAAACAGATGATCTTTCCCTCTACAACCTGACTTTGAAAATAAGAATGGAACAATTTAATGAGCACCTAATACACGCCAGCACAAAAACACAAGTTTTACAAGTATTAATCTCATTTAATCTTCCATATAGGCTGTATATGATTGTCTTCATTCTACAGATGAGGAAACCAAGGTGTGACATAACTTGTCTTGGTGGCATTCTCGGTTAAGTTCGGGAGGCAGAATCAAATCCCAAATGGCTGAGTCCAAAGTCCATGCTTGTTCTTCTCCACTGCACTCCCTTTAGGATGGATAAATGAATCTTGAGTATCTCAGGTTATCCCGCTCAACTATCTCATTCACTCTGTTTTAGAGAGGTGGGATCAGTGCTTCCCACATCCTACTCTGCTGAAGCATGACCTACAAGACCTCGCTACTTTATAAACCAGCCCAAGGAGACTTCCCAATTCTTCTCTCACCACTTCCATGTTTTCTCTTTGTCCCCTCCACCCTTAACTCATCCCCACAACCATATTCCCAAAGAACACTTAATGTCATGGAAAATTTTCATGATATTATCTTAATTATTTTTTCAATGTCAAATAATAGGTATGTTATCTCAATTTGGGAGACCATATACATGCACATAAAAAAGGCTGAAAGGGTGTACATAAAATATTATCAATAGGCTATTTTAGGAAGATTCTGTTATAGGTGGCTTTTATTTTCTTGCTTATGCTTCCTATGTTTCCCCATTAACAGAAAATGTATTTCAACAATAAAAATTGACCAAAATGTTTACAATAACTGTTGCGCCAATGTACCTTTCTTAAAAATAGCATAGTTCTCAAATTCTCTGGAATTTGCTATAAAATAGAAAATAAAGGAGATAGTTGCATTCATAGCCAGATTGCTGAGGTTCGGTGCATCATAGGTATGATGTCCTTTACTGTTGAAGATGAAAGATGAAAACGGGATCCATTTTCACTGAGGTAGCGGCAGCTCTTCTGGCCGGCAACAGACACAGCAGTGGGCTGGTCTGAAGCCAGTCATGTCTCCGTACTTTCTTAGTTCCACAGGGGTGAAATCACAGCATGTATCTTAATGCTCTGTCTCCCAACAGGGGCTCTGGTGAGTCTGTCTCAGCTGGAAGTAACTCTTTGCACATGTCTCAGAATCATAATGAAAATAATCTCTCTCCTGAAAAATAGATGCCTCTAATGTAGAGGTCATAAGTACAAAAGGAAAAAAAAATAGTGTCATTAACCACCTTGACCCCAACCAATCGAATCCCTCTTACCCTCATAACATCTTTTCTTCCTTCTTTCAACCTAATGCTGTCTGGTTCAAAGATTTGGGGCTCTAAGTGCCATTAGAAGCAATCTTAGAAACATGTAATTTACATGCATCAAGGGTTTTAATGCCAATGAGCTCTATAAAATATCATGTGAGGACCCAAATTTCCAAAGTACATTAAAAGAGCAATGACTATGTTTCTCTTGTTGAGCTTAGTTTTAATCATGGGATTTTCTCCCTCTCTCTGTCTCTCTCTCTCTCCCTTTCTCGCTCTCAGATTGTCCTGGAATATATACCTCAGGGAGCTGCTCCCCTCAGGGAGCTGCTCCCCTACTCTCATCTGCTTTCACTGACTCCCCAAGTCTGGCAAGAGCTCTTCAAAAAAGAATCTCTGGATTACAGAATTTTAAAAGGGACCTTTAGATCCTCAATCCAACTGCCCTCATTTTATTATAGACGAGGAAACTGTAACCCACAAAATTTAAGGGACCCGCCCAGGGTTACAGAGATTAATTAGCAAGAGAGGAGGGTGAAGATTTAAGTCCCTTGATTCCAAATTGGGTACTCCTTTCATTATACCACACATTGTCTCAAATGAATCAGTAAATTCTTTGTAAGGCAAAGACTTCAAACAATGCAAGGGCATGGAGCAAACTTCCCTCTCAAGAAAGCCAGAGCCCTTTTACCAGAGTTCTCTTTGAAGCTCAAGGTCACAGGGACATTAATAGCAGTATTTGTGAAATGGCTACTGACTGCCACATTTTACATACATCATCTTTAATCTTCAAAACAGCCTTCAAAGTTCAAAATTCTCATTGTGCTGATGAGGAGACTAGCTTTTTGAGAGACTTCAGCAATTTGCCTAAAATCATAAAGCTGAAACTAGCAGAGCCAGGATTCAAGCCCAAGTCTTAAATGCTTTCTACAATATGCTAGATTGCTTCTCCTTCCATAACACCAGGTCTTAACTTCAGGGACAAAGTGATGCATCTATGCTTCTTTCTAAAAGGCAGAAAGAATTGTCTATGTACAGCATGTCTCAGCATGTCAATCCTACCTCTGTAGAATGGTTTAAAAAAGAAGTTACTCTTTTGGATAATCTCAGTTGTTGGAATCTCGGCAAAAACAGAACTAGTGAAGGGAAGGTAGGGCAACAAACTGAGATCCTGCTGTGACATGGGGCAGTGACAAATCTCCATGAACAGTGCCATTGTACTTGGGACTTTCTGAGACATACAGAAAGGGAGTAGAGGAGGGGGGATGGAGTCTTGAGGAACATTCTTAAATCCTTGTACCCTATTTTATTGTCTTTTCTGACATGAGAGTTTGCACAAAGACAGGACTTGGTCCCAAGGATATTGAGGCTGTAGAAAAGCACCTATTAGAAGTGGAATAACAGCCCAGCCACAGAGCCACCTATTGCTAATCCTCTCCCACACACTAAAGAAGAGAACTCATTGATTCAACTATTTATAACAAAGCTATTTTTCAGGTTTCAGATTCTATACATCTTCCAACTTTCAATCTACCACTCATTTATTTCATTGGTCTTACTTCTGATGGATTTGTTTCTCTTGAATAATTATATTCTGAAGAATGTTTCACTTTTTAAAATAAATTCTTAAGTGAACTGTCCCCAAAGCACCTGGAAAATTGCCTATCTGATGAAAAAAAATTATCATTTTTATGCTCCAATAACTCAAAATTGGCCACATAGAAATTTTATCCAACATTCCAAGAGGGAAAAAAAAAATCAGTTCTGCACTGAAAGTAAGAATAAGAAACTTAGAGCCCATGGGGGACAAGAAACTTAGAATGAAAGGGCCTTCTCAACCAGAGCACTCCTGTTGAGACATGATAATAAAATGTTCACAGTAATGGAGACAATATTCCTACTTGGCACATTCTAAACAAAAGAAAAATAAAACCTTTATATTCCTAGAGGCATATCTGTTTGTCCAGGCATTTAGGTCTTTCTTTAAACAAACATATGTCACTTTTTATCACTCATCAAATATTGAATTGGTTGGATTAAATCTTTTAGTTTGATCTTGTTTGACAAAACATAAGACCACTTTCCTACAGTTGAGTAAGTCCATGGATAGATGACATGTATAATTTGATATTATACTTGTTTTACAATGTAGCTGAGTTAACTGGCATGCAATATCTAATCCATTTCCCCGTTGTGTTTAAATTTAAATAAGAAAAAAATTGAAAAGATTTAAAGCCATCTGCAAACCTAATTAGCATTAACTCTAAGGGATTGTCTCAATTCTATTGTCATACTAGAATGCTATTATATTAAGTATTGTTTGAAATAAGTGGGCCATAGCTAGAGTTGAAGAACAGTTTTTGGTATTTAGAAATTTTCGTTGCTCTAGTGGAGTTTAACTTACAATAAAAATATGATTTTGTGTAAAGTTTGCTGTTTTTTGTTAGCCAGGAAACCATTCATTAAACAGCCACTATATTAAATTTACAGTGGCAGGTTAATAGAGATCACAGAAATAATATACCATAATCAGAGTATATGTAATTTTTAAAAGAATAATAGCATTTGTTGGGCAGTTTTCACTTATTTTTTTTTAAAGATTTTATTTATTTATTTGACAGAAAGAGACACAGCAAGAGAGGGATCATAAGCAGGGGGAGTGGGAGAGGGAGAAGCAGGCCTCCCACCAAGCAGGGAGCCCGAAGTGGGGCTCGATCCCAGGACCCCGGGATCATGACCTGAGCCGAAGGCAGATGCCTAACGACTGAGCCACCCAGGTGCCCCAAGATTTTATTTATTTTTAAAGATTTTATTTATTTGACAGAGAGAGAGACAGTGAGAGAGGGAACACAAGCAGGGGGAGTGGGAGAGGGAGAAGCAGGCTCCCCGCGGAGCAGGGAGCCCCATGCGGGGCTTGATCCCAGGACCCTGGGACCATGACCTGAGCCGAAGGCAGACGCTTAATGACTGAGCCACCCAGGTGCCCCAGCTTTCACTTATTTTTAAAAAATCTTTCCAAAATGAGGAGGGGAAGCTCAGGCTGTAGTTGAAAAGCTAAAACAAAGATATAATATATGATGTAGTTGGGACAAATATATACCTATATATGCTATTTCACAGCTGTATGTGATAAATGCCAACTAGATGGCCAGATAATAAAATAGACGTTCAGAAGAAGAGTTCCCTTCACATTCAGGTGGGAACAGTGTTATCTTCCCTCTAGGAAAAGTTTACCTAAAAAGATGGAATTGATTGGGACTTTAAAATGAATGATCAGAATGGTAGAGAGAACCCAAAACAGAGAGAAAGTGTATTCTGTTTCCTGGGTTTAACCCAGGGAGTGTAGAAGCATGGTGTCAGAACAGCAGTCTCTAGGGATGATGAGTGAGGTACCCAATGAAAGGCTCAGTCTGCATAACATAGAGGTGGGCAGGGAGAACAGTCAAAGATTTCTTTTCTCCCAAAAAGGCACAAAAGATGCAGATAGCAGAGGAGTCTAATTAGAGGATGCAGAAAATGCAGAGTAATTCACCAGACATATGTGAAGCTATATTGGGACTGCAATTGTCTCAGTATATCAGGTATTAAGGCCAATGCCCAAAGACCACAGGATCCATTACGACTCACTGGTGATCATCAGATACCATGAGATGATTGAAGATCTGAGTTTTCTTTACCTGGATGACACTTAAGCCTCCCATCACTCAGATCATTAGAAGGGTTAAGGAAAGAAAAAGAAGCAGAAATTGAACTATTTCTTTGCATAGTGAGTTTTGTGGCTATAAAATCCATGTTGGCTAGACACAACTGCACAATGATCCATTCATTCAACAGCATTTATTGAACTAGCATTTTGGAACACTGATTTCATCTGATGCTAGCGACTATGGTTAAGTTCGAGCGAGGAAGCATAAGCATTAATAAGAAAATGACCAATCCTGTCCTCAAGCTGGTTTCAGCTGATAAAAGAGAGAAGTATATAAATAAATAATTGCATTATGAAGTAATATGGGTTTTCAGTGATGTGTAAACGGTGCAGTGAGGAAGGCATAAAGATAGCTTTTTGGTGGGGTATATAGAAAAGCCTCATTGTAGAGAAGATGTGGAGTTGTTTTTTTAGGAGTTGAACAGGAGATGAGAGAGACATTTTACCAGACAGAAGACACAGCAAAAAAGTAAAATCACAGATATTTATCACCACATACAGAGTTAAAAAACACTGTAAATGCTTTAGAATGGATGGAGATAGACTCTTGCTGTGGAAAATAATATTAGAGAGGTAGGCACAAACTAAGACTATGGAATTTCTTACATATTTCAGGAGTTCACCCTTTGTTTTTTGTTTGTGTTTGGTTTTCTGTTTTGTTTTGCTTTATTTTTAGTTTTTAAAGATTTTATTTATTTATTTGACAGAGAGAGCGAGAGAGAGCACACAAGCTGGGGGGAGGGGTAGAGAGAGACGCAGACTCCCTGCTGAGCAGGAAACCTGATACGGGGCTCAATCCCAGGACTCTGGGATCATGATTTGAGCCAAAAGCAGATTCTTAACCGACTGAGCCACCCAGGTGCCCCTGTTTTTGTTTTTTAATTAAGGAAATTCTACAGATTTTTAAGCAATCACTAAATTGTCAGGTCTATGTTAGATTATCTATTATTTTTAATTACTCATGACCTGTTTTTAATTACCCCCATGACCAATCACCCTGTTGATGAGGAAGGGACTCCCACCCTATGGTTATGAGATAGCCAGATACATGACACCAAACACCGGACAGATGAGATCAACAGCAGTTTATTTATCATGCATACTCACAGCCTGGGGGAGCAGAGAATCGTACACCACACAGGGCCAGGGTTGCATTCAGGAAGAGGGTGAACAAGCAGAGGCTGTGACTGGCAACCTTTGTAGTATCAAAACTGATACCAAGTGGTTCTGGTGGGAGGATGTGATTGGCTTATTTGAATGCTTCCATAGGTTGGCAGAGAACTGAAATCCCTACTCAAAGAGAAGCAAAAAGGGCACCTAGTCCTCTTGATAAGGATGGTTCTTTGAGTAGGGGACCTTATTCACAGTAGCATAGTGAGGAGGAGAACTTGCTGTTAGACCGTTCAAAGTCCTCCTGGTTCCACTAGGTGTTAAGACAGTACAAAGTATTGAGCCTTAATTTTAGGTCTCATACCAGATGGCCCTATTTAAGTTAAATAATTAGTTAAAATTAAACATATCAGACAGTGCTGCTTTTAGATGGAATGTTCCAAAATTTTAGTATATTATTTAAAAAGAAGCACAGCGTGTAATATGTACTCAATAAATGTTCCCTTCCGTTTTCTCTTCTTTAAAATTTTGTAACACTCTGTTTCCCTTTTTTTTACACTTATTCTACTCTGCTTTGTCATATGATTGTGCCCAAGTTATTTACATCTCTAAGGTATGCAGAAATAAGCTCCTTAAGAGCTTAGAGTATAAGAGTATACTATTGGAGTATAAGCTTTGTAGGAGAAGAGGTTGTATTGCATATATCTCAGGATTCCCTACACTGCTAGCAAAGTGCTATGTACATGGTAGTTACTCAGTAAACTTACCAAACTGCACTCTAAGGCGATCAAGTAATATGACCAAAACAAGAAGTAGCAGAGCAAAATCTCTTGACACCAACCAAAACTTCTTTCAAATATAGAGTTGAAATTCTACCAACTCTTTCAACTCTACTAGATTGCTTATATTAGAGATTTGAATACTTGTTAAAGAATTAAAGAAGTTGTTTTCATTTTGGAGATCACATTGTATCTAGCAAAAAATTCCAAAAATACATTTTAATCGATTGAATATGCCTCTTTAGTAAAATATAAAATGAAATAAACATGTACAAAGTTAAATACTAAATCACAATAGAGTATTTTTAACCTGAAGAATATAAGAATTTGATTAGCCTATGTGTAGCCTTAAATCATTAGTCTTCTCCTCCCCATTGCCATATACTGCCTCTTCTCTCTTAGATAGTCCTTGATATATCTCAAGTGGTCCAATATAAGCCTGATTCAATGGGAGACATATAGACCCATTTCCAGAAACTGATTTGGTTGGTCTAGGGTAGGGTCTAGGCACACATCTATATCTCTAGGACACACTTTACTGAAATTCAGAGCTATCTATCTAAATGCCTCCTGAGCATTTCTACCTTCTGTCCCACAGACACTTACAATATATACAAGATATTTTGAACTCATTTTTTTTCTTCCATACCTGTCCTTTCTCTCTATTTCCAATCCAGAAAATCACTATCACATCATTCAACCACCCAACCGGCAAGCTACCCAAGCAGAAAACCATGGAGACACACCTGATTTCTCCCTTTTCCTCACCCCACTCCCACCAGGGTCAATCAGGACCAAGTCTCATGCATATTCACTCCTTAACATCTTTCAAAGTTCCCCAGGTTCTCTACATTTACTACTAATGGCTTAGTTTATGTTCATCATCACTTTCATAACCAAAAAATTCTTTTATTCAGCTCTTATCCTTGACGCTATTCTCCATAGGGGTCCTAGAGAATTTATGAAGTTTTTTTGGAAATTCAAATCTGAGTATGTTACTTATTTTGTAAGACTCTCAATGACCACTTTTTACCTGAATAATCAATTATGAGGCCCCCAGTTTCCACTTTTCCCCACTAATCCTTTCTTTTGGGTTCCCTATCCCACATATATATCCCATATATATCCTAAGCTCCAGTCATGAAGAAATATCTGGAATTCCTGGAAATCCCTCTGTATTTCCATGTAATTGCATGTTGCTTCCTGTGCTAAGTATGTCCTCCACCAGGCACCATGTGAGTGGAAAAGATCTCATGCTCTGAAATCACACAGCTAGATCTGCTCCTTACTAGTTGTATATCATTTAACTTCTCTAATTCCTATTTTACTCTTAAGTAATATGGGGTAATAAAAGGAACTGCAACAAACATTAACTATAAAATGCTTACATAAGTTTTTCCAAGATTAAACAGAACATGGTTTCCCTGTTTCTCAAGGTTGAGCTAGGCATGACTTTTATGTAAACATTCCTTCCAATAAATACACAAGTATCAGATTAAAAAAAAAAAAACCTGCACCTTGGGAAAACATAAGTATTTTTTATATTTGAAGAAAGTGGAAGCTGAGCAAAAGCAGAAGTGGCTGTAGACAACAAACATAATGATGATATATGAGCAAGACTTGAGCCTCAGACACAAGCTGACTGTAGGCTGACCACTCTGGTTAGCCTTACTCTCTTAACACACTACTGGTACTGATATCTTGATGACATCTGCTGCCATCTATTACCATCCCTGTCCAAGCATCTTGGTAGTTTCTGCTCTGCTTGATGGAACGAGGCTGGGGAGGGGTGGGTGTGGGTAAACAGTGCTGAGGTTACTTGAAGCCTTCAGACAGTCATCTACTATCTTAAGTAGGTTTCCCAAAGGTTCTGTTGAGCTGTTTCACCCAATTACCTTCACATCACTGACCCCCAGGCAAGGCATGCATTGTACTGATTAATAGTGTTGCTTTGTGATCATGAGTCTGAGGAAAGTGTGTATGAACTTATCAGTGTCATTTTTTGATAAATAGTGAAATTGGTGATTTGTGCCTATTTTTTTTTAAGATTATTTATTTATTTATTTATTTGACAGAGAGAAACAGCAAGAGAGGGAACACAAGCAGGGGGCGTGGGAGAGGGAGAAGTAGGCTCCCCGTGGAACAGGGAGCCCGATGTGGGGCCCGATCCCAGGACACTAGGATCATGACCTGAGCCTAAGGCAGACGCTTAACGACTGAGCCACCCAGGCGCCCCTGATTTATGCCTGTTCTTGTTGAGACCTCCCAAAAGGCTCTGTAATTGATTACACAGAAAAATGCTGTCTATGTGACCAGCCTAGACCCCATTTGGTCTCCTGGTTTCGAGGTACAAAATGCACATATTGGTCATTCCTGATCAGAAAGAAAAGGTACATTTTTTTTCTTTCAAGATTTTATTTAAATTCTAGTTAGTTAACATATAATGTATTATTAGTTTCAGGGGTAGAATTTTGTGATTCATCAGTTGTATAAATACCCAGTACTCATTACAATAAGTGCCCTCCTTAATGCTCCTCACCCATTTACACCATCCCCCCACCCACTTCCCCTCCAGCAATCCCCAGTTTGTTCTCTATAGTTAAGAGTTTCTTATGGGTTGCCTCCCTCTCTGTTTTCATCTAATTTTACTTTTCCTTCCCTTCCCCTATCCCTTCATCTGTTTTTTTCTTAAATTCCACATATGAGTGAAATCATATGGTATTTGTCTTTCTCTGACTGACTTATTTCATTTAGCATAATACCCTCTAGTTCCATCCACATTGTTACAAATGGCAAGAGTTCATTCTTTTTGATATGTATATATATATATGTATATATATATATATAGTGGAATATTAGTGATAAAAAAGAATATATATATATATATAAACACACACATCTGGGCTCTTTCCATATTTTGGCTATTGTGGATAGTGCAGCTACAAACATTGGGGTGCATGTGCCCCTTCAATTCACTATTTCTTTATCCTTTGGATAAATATCTAGTAATGTAATTGCTGGATCATAGGGTAGTTCTATTTTTAACTTTTGGGGGAACCTCCATACTGTTTTCCAGAGTGGCTGTACCAGTTTGCATTCCCACCAACAGTGTAGGAGGGTTCCCCTTTCTCTGCATCCTCGCCAATATCTATTGTTTCCAAAGTTGGTAATTTTTGCCATTCTGACTGGTGTGAGGTGGTATCTCATTGTGGTTTTGATTTGTATTTCCCTGATGATGTGTGATGTTGAGCATTTTCTCATATGTCTGTTAGCCATTTGTATGTCTTCTTTGGAGAAATGTCTGTTCATGTCTTCTGCCCATTTCTTAACTGGATTTTTTATTTTTTGGGTGTTGAGTTTGTTAAGTTCTTTATATATTTTGGATATTAGCCCTTTATCCAGCATATCATTTGCAAATATCTTCTCTCATTCTGTTGATTGCCTTTTAGTTTTGTTGATTTTTCTTTTGTTATGCAGAAGCTTTTTATCTTGATGAAGTCCCAATAGTTCATTTTTGCTTTTGTTTCCCTTGCCTCCAGAGACGTGTCTAGTAAGTTGGTGAGGCTGAGGCCAAAGAGGTTGCTGCCTGTGTTCTCCTCTAGGATTTTGATGGATTCCTGTCTCCCATTTAGGTCTTTCATCCATTTTGAATTTATTTTAGTGTATGGTGTAAGAAAATGGTCCAGTTTCATTCTTCTGCATGTGGCTGTCCAATTTTCCCAATGCCATTTGTTGAAGCAACTGTCTTTTTTCCATTGGTTATTCTTGCCTGTTTTGTCGAAGACTAGTTGACCATAGAGTTGAGGGGTCCATTTCTGGGCTCTCTATTCTGTTCCATTGATCTATGTGTCTGTTTTTGTGCTAGTACCATACTGTCTTGATGATTACAGCTTTGTAATAGAGCTTGAAGTCCGGAATTGTGATGCCTCCAACTTTGGTTTTCTTTTTTGACATTACTTTGGCTATTCAGGGTCTTTTCTGGTTCCATTTAAATTTTAGAATATTTTGTTCTAGCTCAGTGAAAAGTGCTGGTGTTATTTTGATAGGGATTGCAAAAAAGTACATTGTGGTACAGACTTGCAGAGGAAGGATAACTGAAACTTGTTCCTAGTCTCTCCAAATACCTTGCCATGAAGCTGCCTTTGGTTCAGATGCATGGCCTTATTTAATGCTATTGCCTTATTGCATCTTTTCCCTGCAATAAACCATAAGCCATAAGCTTTGACACTTTTGGACCTATGAATCTTCTTTAGTAACCAAACACTATCTCACCAGTCATGAGAGCATCAGATATGTCACTTTCAACTAAATGAAAATTTCAAAGCATTTCCTTGGTTCCTTGAGTTGAATTAAAAAATTGAACCACTAGGGGGTGCCTGGTTGGCTCAGTCAGAAAAGCATGAGACTCTTGATCTTGGGGTTGTGAGTTTGAGCCCCATGTGGGCTGTAGAGGTTACTTAAATAAATAAAACTTAAAAAAAAAAATTGAACCATTGGAATTAGTTTACCTGACTTTGTATTTGAAGCATCTGATGTCACCGATAAAGAGGCTTTATTTAAGTGTTTGAAACGTTCCGACAGGGCCAACACATTAATTGCTATTGTTTTACTTTCTGTACATGTTTTAAAATAATGTAAATCAGAAATGAGTGAAATGAATTAAAAGACTCATGTGATCTTTAATGAAAAGTTATTTGCAGTCTTCCTAAAATAACTACCCACTCCTACTTCTGAAGTAGATGCTAATGTATCTGAAGCATATTTTTATTTTTCAGTGATATCACTACAATTTCCATGGTTAGACGTAAACATCATCAATTTTTTTTGAGTGCATTGCTGTCAAAGTTTCCATGGTTGGACGTAAACATCATCAATTTTTTTTGAGTGCATTGCTGTCAAAAGGGTTTGTGCAAAATAAAAGAGACTAATCCCAAAATACAAGATTACATTTATTCTATTATATATATTGTAAAGTATTATAAATAAATACTAAAATACCCTATATAATAAAAGAATAAACCACTATAGCAAAAGCATTCAGACCACTTTTATACACCCCATAGAATGACTGCCCAGGCTCTATTTCTCCCAATTATTTCAGTCACATCTAATTTATAGTTTCCAGTGGTTCCCAGTAATGCCGCAGATGAGCAGCTTCATGGGTTTGTAGATCTCAAAGGCCAAAGCAGAGGCTCTGGCCCACGGGCTCATTTGCCAAATGGCCAGCAGAGGCAGAAGATTTGAATATTTTTCCATGCCACTCTACCATGGAAGGAGTTACCTGCTTCTTGTTGCTTGCCCGCTAATGCACTTTATTTTATTAGTGTGTTTTTCATTTTGTCCTTGAAAGGAAGGCAATCGTTGTGTTTTCCTGGAAAGAGATGGGCAAAAAAATCTTTTGATTTAAGCCCAAGCTGAAGTGAGAGTTCTGATCACTGCACAGCAGAACCTGGAAGTACATGCGAAGGTGTATCAAATCCACCCCAGCTTATTTTAATGCAAAAATTAATGTCGATACTTCATTTTAAAAATAAATAAATAAACCCCCACAAGGCAAGATCTATGCTTAAATAGAAAGGATACCAGGACAATGGAATAAATGAGAAATGTTCTGGGCAAACCATGTCATGAGTTTACCCTAACTAGAATGGTAGATACCATACCAGTGCAACTAATTGTTTTTGCTTTTATTACTTCTACTCATATTTAATGTAAGCATTGATTGCTTACTTTGTGCCAACAGTGTAAGAAACGCTGTCAGTTATTATCTCGTAATACTTAAAACAAATCTATTAGAGGTTACCTAAATGGCACAGCTAGTTCATTGTAGAATTGAGACTTTTACCCTGCTTTAATACCAAAGTCTGCGCTCTTAGGGGTGATTATGTTTCATTCAAATGTTATAGATTCAGTAAAGCCTTCCCTGAAATTCTCCTGTTCTGATTATCTATTGCTGCCTAACAAACCACCGAAAACTTAGTGGCATAAAACAACCACAGTTTTATTATGCTTCTGGATTCTGTAAGTCAGAAATATATTTTTTCTTTAATATACTTTAATTAATTAATTATTTTGTTTGTTTATTTATTTAATTTTTTGAGAGAGTAAGAGCAGGGGAGGGGGAGGGAGAGAGAGAGACTCTGAAGCAGACTCCATGCCCAGCACAGGGCCTGACGCAGGGCTCAATCTCATGACCCTGAGATCATGACCTGAGCCGAAATCAAGAGCCAGATGCTTAACTGACTGAGCCATGCAGGTGCCTCATACTTTATTTTTTAAATATATTTTATTTTATTGCAGTAAGAGCATTTAAAATTAGATCTACCCTCTTAACAAGATTGCTAAGTGTACATTATTGTTAACTGTACATTCTGATGTTGTACAGCAGATCTCTAGGGCTTGCTCACTCTACTTAACTGACCCTTTATGCCCACTGATTAGTAACTCCCTAGATCCTCCTCCTTACAGCCCTTGGTAATCACCATTCCAGTCTCTGATTCTGTGAATCTGACTAGATCAGATGCCTCCTGTAGGTGGAATCATACAGTATTTGTCCTTTGATGACTGGCTTATTTCACTTAGCATAATGTCCTCCAGGTTCATCCTTGCTGTCACGTATTGCAGAATATTTTGACAGGGCTCACGTGGCACAGATGGTTTGTTTCTGTTGAAGACTGAGGCTCATCTAAGAGAGATACAAGTGGCTCAGGCTGGACCATCTGAAGGCTTGCTCATGTGCGTGTCCGGTGATGGGACTGGATGAGCCTGAGGCTGGGTTCACTAGGAAACAAAGTCTGCATATGGCCTCTCCAAGTGGTTTTGGCTTCTCACTAAATGGCAGTGGGGTTCTGAGGGGAAATGTAACAAAAGGGAGTGTCTGGAGACATTACAAAAGAACCAGGAGGAAGCTTCCTGGCTTTTTAAGACTAGACTCAGAAGATACATAACTTCATCTCCCCCAAACTCGGTGGGTCAAACAGGCACAAACCTGCCCAGATTCAAGGGGAGAGATGTAGACCCCACCTCTCAAAGGGAAGACTATCAAAGAATTGAAAGCTCTATTTTAAATGACTGCATTCCCTTTCTCCCCCAACCCACACACAGATAGATTTGACCACTCCTTTGTATTCCCCTAATACCTTGTACAGACAACTGCAACTGCCTAATCACCTAACCGATACTTCATTTTAAAAATAAATAAATCAACCCCCACAAGGCAAGATCTATGCTTGCCTATGGTTTATATATAGACTCTCTCTACTGGGCTAGAAGTTTCTTAAGGTGCAGCACTCTTTTTTCCCCAGAACTTAGCACAAATGCATGGCACATAGTAGATGCTCAATAAATGTGTGTTAAAAAATCAGTTGATGGGGAGCCTGGGTGACTGAGTCAGTTAAGTATCTGCCTTCAGCTCAGGTCATGATCCCGGAGTCCCAGGATCAAGTCCCACATGGGGATCCCCGCTCAGCGGACAGTCTGCTTCTCCCTCTGACCAACCCCCCCCCCCATGCTTTCTGTCTCTCTCTCTCTCTCTCAAATAAATAAATAAATATTCTTTTAAAAAATTGGTTGATGGATGGATTGGTTAAAACAAACAAACCAAACAGGTAGTTCCTTCAGTTTCCAACTATAGTTAGATTTTGTGCATTAACATATCAATTGCCTCCATCCTTCCTCTATTCCAGAAGGATGCCCTAAAACCTCCCTTAATGAGGAGCCTATGAACCAACAATATACCTTCCTGTCAGCGATTTCTTTTCTGAAGGTGAAAATCATGTGGTAGGCTAGGTATAGGCTTCCAAAGGAGGTGTTGACATCTCCTTTCCCCTTCCCTTCCTTCCAGGTAAAGAACAACGGAGGCATCCACATTTCTTTCCGAATACTCTTTGGTCTTGTGACTCAGAGGCATGACAGGACCCTAAACAAGATTCCCTTGTGACCTAGGCATCTGGCCCTGGAAAATGACTTTTTGCTCGGCTACACTTGGTCCTGTGGCTTCCCTTAGGAAATTATTTAGTAAACCTCCCTGCCTTCTGTCCTCCACTTTTTAGCTTTCCATACCACCCCAAGATCAAAACTCTGTTCAAAATTCCCTGGTCTCCATTGAATTTTAAGAGTTGATGATTCTGCAAGCCATATGTAGAGGAAAATACAGCACTTATATTAGTGAAATGATAGTCTTTATTCCATATTTTAATTCTTGACATTTTTTTCTGATTTATGAAATGTATTTGTTTTACGGTACTTTGGTGTTTCAGATGTTCTTTCCCTCATTAAAAAAAAAAAAAAAGCAGTGTCAAAAATATAATTGAATGCCTTCCTGGATTAAAACTGTATAGTTGTTTGGTGTCATTTAACCACTCAACAAGTTGAATTTTCTGGATCAACAGAATATGCCTAAATTTAGTTAGATTATTGTTCGGTTGAATATCTTAAAATACTTTTAGAATATAAAATAGATTGTTGAGCAAGATTCCTGCTGCCAGAGAGAACATGACTTAGTGGTTCCTCTAGGTCAGTTTGACTGGAGTTTGACACCTAGGAGCTGCTTTCCTCAGCTGTGGAGCCCCCTCATCTGATTCACTTCCCTCCATGAAGGCTTCCCATGAAGGCTATAATGGGCCTGAAGGGAGATGAATCCAGGACTGTGGTCCCATGGTTGTATATAAAATTCGCTGAAGTAAAATATTTACCTGCAACTTAATAGATGGTTTAATAGGACCATCTCTTTTTACTGGGACCTCCTCTCTACCATTACTCACCTTCCTCTCAAGATGCTGGAGAGGCTGTGGCATTTTTTAGGTTCAACTAGGCAGAGGTTGAATTGGGAGTATGCCGTTTCAACCACAATCTGAAAATGCATTCTAGAATGCTTTAGTAAATCTCATTATAAATGACAGATTCTCAATTTTCTTATATACAAGGAATAACTTCCTTACACATCTTTAAACTTATTTATTTAAATTAAATAAATGAGAAAAAAAATTAAATTAATAAAATATAAAGCAGAGTCCATAAAGATAAGTAGTGGTGAGATCAAGAGTGATTAATCTGTCATTGAAAGGTGAATTGTAACCAAAAATTCAGATTATACCAAAAACAATAATTCATTAAGAAAAAGAGATACATTTACAAGAAAAGTAATGAATAGACTCTTAGATATTTTGATAATCTAGATAATGAAGAGGAACAAATTATATGAACACATTGAGAAAATATTTAAAATTCTTCCTCGCCCGACATGAAATATTGCTATCAATGAATGTATATACATGTAAAATCAACTGTAGGGCTTTTTAAAATACAGATTGCTGGGTCCCACCCCCAGAGATTCTGAATCTGCAGCTCTGGGTGGTAGAGGAGGAAGGGATAATTTGCATTTCTAATTAGTTCCTGGTAATGCTGATGCTGTTGATTCAGGGGTCACAGAGAACCACTGATATTTTTTAGATAATTATCTTAGTTTCTTCCTTTTCCCCTTTTGCCTTTGTTGTAACAAACTTAGTAGCCTGAAAAAAACCCCCACAAAACTTAGTAGCCTATTCCATACTTTAAAAAACAAGTGGCAGGGCACCTGGGTGGCTCAGTTGGTTGGGCGACTGCCTTCAGCTCTGGTCATGATCCTGGAGTCCCTGGATCGAGTCCCGCATCGGGCTCCCTGCTCGGCGGGGAGTCTGCTTCTCCCTCTGACCCTCCCCCCTCTCATGCTCTCTCTCTCTCATTCTCTCTCTCAAATAAATAAATAAAATCTAAAAATAAAAAATAAGTGGCTACCAATAAATAGTCTTACATTAATAGTGATAATATTCTGATCATTTCTGTTTATTTACTCTTTGCTTTCTTTTTTGTTTGTTTTTTGAAGATTTTTTATTTATTCATTTGAGAGAGAGAGAGAGAGAGCACAAGCAGGGGGAGCAGCAGAGGGAGAGGGAGAAGCAGACTCCCTGCTGAGCAGGGAGCCCGATGCAGGCTCCATCCCAGGACCCTGAGATCATGACCTGAGCCAAAGGCAGACCCTTAACCAACTGAGCCACCCAGGCGCCCTACCCTTTGCTTTCTTATATAGAAATCCTTGTCATTAGAAGATGTTTACCACCACGTGTTGTGCTATGTCAATTAATTTCTGAACTCAATGTGTACATATTTGAATTCTGACCATTGCAAATGAAAAATTATGCCCATGTTCAACATTCTCAAGAGTTTGTATAAGACCTTTAAAATCTTTTTGGTTCAATAGATAAAACAAAACTTGAAAGTCATTGCATGAGGAAAAAGTATGTTGTTTTCAGTAGGGTCAAAATGATCATATGACTGAGTATGACTATTATGCTTATGAAAGGGGTACGTATATTTTATGAAATTGAGGTTTTGGTTAACTGTTCCAGAGAACCCACAGGAATGAGTGAATTGGGGGCATTCAGGTCGTCTTTACTTAGTTGGCAAGGTGATAATTGATTCTAGATTAGTTGGCACTTGTAACTGTCCTTGGCAAGTTTCAAGTTCTACCAGATGTTGGGTACTGCTTTCAGAACGCTCACGAACAGCTTCTCGTGAGTTGTGCATTACTCCACTGCTGCAAGAAAACAAAAGCTTCATGTTTCATTTCATGGAAATGTGACTCCTTGGGCATCACTGTCTCATATGTACATTTCTTACTCTCTGATCAGGACAGAAACCAATTTGATCTGTGCAGTGATTGGTATTGTTGATTTCAACCCAGAACTATACTGATGTCCCAAAACTAGACCTTCAAAAAATGAAACAAAACAGAACTCCAAACTATAATCTAAGCAGATCTAAGTGAAAACTCTTCTTCCATGGCAGATTAATTTCCTTTTGTTCATCTTTAAAGTTTACACATGAAATATAACATAGAGATTTTCATATGTTTTATAAAGGAAGATGAGAAATATTTAGTGACTTGTGGAAAAACCAGACAGTGCCACTTACAACAAAGTAACTTCCTGAAGTGACACTGAATTTGATTATTGCTTCCAAAAAGGACTTTTAGGAAGCAAGTATGGGACTTGCACATCTTAGAAGATGAAGTGTACATATTCCTCCTGCTAAACACAACTAAAACTCCTGTTCATTAGTTGGAAAACAAATGTAAGAAAACTCTGAAAGTTTGAGAGAAGGCAAACCAGATTGGCACTCGAGTATAAAAATATTAATTTGTTAATGTCTTTTTTTGGTTTTTTTTTTTTTTGGTTTTTTTTTTGGGGGGGGGGGGGGGGAGTGCCTCATATATCCTTGGACTTATAGGTGAAGAAGCTAGTTACCTGAAAATGCCAATAGGTTCAGACTAGATAAATAAATAACAATCAGAAGCATGTTCTTTCCAGCCAAAAGACCAGGAAAGGAATATCCTAGAAAGACAGAAAATTTTTAGACAACAACCACTTGACTTCAGTCAGATGCCACAGAAAAAACTTTGACTCCATCACCATCTATGCTGACAAAGGCCAAGAGGGGAGCCTAGATTTGCATTCCCGTCGGAAGTGATGAAGTGCCTCCCTCTCCCCACTGGGCTGGGTCAGAGGAATGGAAAGTCAGGACTTGCCCCATTACTCCCCTCCTCCTGGGCTAGTGGAAGCCGCTTGTGGAGCAGTAAGAAGGATCTTTCCCAGCCAGGGAGAGATGCGTGGAGGATCATGTAGTTCCAGAAAGTGCAAAAATATACAAAAACAAAAAAAAACCCCACACTGATGAGGGATGCAAAAGGGGCAAAGGAGCCAACTGAAAGAGCTCCCAGTGACCAAAACTGGAAAAATTTGAGGAACAAAATGCATTTTTAAAAATACATTGAATTGTAACCCAAAATACAAGGTAAGTATCAGTGAGTCCAAATAGATATGCATAAATGATTGAATAAATTAATAAATGGGGATGAAGAGGCAAATTTCCCATACAGAAGAATTCCAAATAATTTATGTAGATACCTGACCCTCAAGGAAGGAACATAGCTCTTCACTCTTTAAGTCTGGGCTGCACCTAGTAACTTGCTTCTAAAGAGTACAATATGAAAGGGGGAAAAACATAAAATTTACAGTGCGGAAAGCTCACAAACACTAACTTAGCCAGGTGATCGAGGTCAACATCAATAGAAATAAATTATGTTGTACCCTTGACATGTACTTTGATATGATGTAGTGAATATGGCACTTTACCTCCATGGTTTTCCTCCCCAAAACACATAACCCCAGTCTAATCATGAGAAAATCATCAGGCAAATTCCAATAGAGACCCATCCTAAAAAATACCTGGCCAGGACTTCTCAAGAACTGTCAAGGTTATCAAAACAGGGAAATCTGAGCAACTGTTGCAGCCAAAAGGAGCCCAAGGAGAAATGATGCCTTAATATAATATGGTGTCCTCACTGGGATCCTTGGAGAGAAGAAGGACATTAGGTTAAAACTTTTTTTTTTTCACTTCTAATTTTGGAATGCAACATCCTCCCCAATAAAAAAATTATAAACACCAGATCTGAAAATGACAAATAGACTGTCCTGAAGCCACTAACATTTTGCATGTTGGTAAGGTGCAGCCTCCTATTAAATGACCTATTTACTGGATGGCAAGCCTTTTCCAAAGGGATATTTGCCCTGATTACTTTAAATCCAAAATTTTGTAAGCTACAAAGGGTAGCTGAATTCATGTTAGTAGTATAGTTTGACTTTGTTTAATAGAAAAATTATTCTCTGATTTCCAAAGTTCTAGATTTTTTTTCTTCAGAAGTTTCATTTGTTTGTTTGTTTTTATAAACCATGAGTATTGCAAGGGTTGGATTACAAATATCTGTCTCTAATGGATTGCTTTATCCAATTCACATCGGTTTACTTGACTCCACTCACGGGTACCTCTAACACAAGGGGAGATGTGTCTAAATTTATAGTATAGCTGTTGGCATAATGTCCCTATCTGATCAAACTTTTACCAGAAAAAATACTATATTTGTGTTAAATTAGTAAACCATCAATAAATGCCTAAATGTGTTAGATAGCACATTGCTGACAGCCTATTCTGGAAGATGGAACAAATGGAAGGTGTTTGATGCTCAGGCGATTTGCTACTGTTCCAACAGCTCAGGGCACCCATACATTGACCCTGCTTTGTGACAGAGCTGATCTAAGAAAGAACTGAAGGCATTTTACACCTCTCTTTATTTTTGTCTTACATATTGTGTATCATCTGTATGTCCTTGAGAAAAGGTGTTTGTGATACTAGAAATCAAAACACAAGATGTTTTTACATCCAGCACCTCTTCTCGGACCCTCATGTTCTCAAAGCCAACTTCTTCCTTTTACTTTGCTTGTCCTCTAACAAATGTCATTTACACATACCAACAGGCTGCTTTCTGAAAGAAAACATCCTTTTCCTCCCACCAGAAAGTATTGCAGCATGATAGTCCTAAAGAGTTAAATAAAATAATTTCTTCCTATTTTCCATGTTACAACATGTACTCTGGTTCAACTTTTAATCTCAAATACGTATTCTAGCCTCCCATAGCTTCAGTGGGAAATGTATACAAAATGTATTTCAAGAAAAAATTGTACCAGAGGCTGATAAACATTTCAAGGATAAAGGTACAATTGAAATGTTCAGTGAGTTCTCTATCTTCCCTATTCAAAGGACGCTAAATGTTCATCAAAATTACACAATGATTTTTCTTAGTGTCTCAGATACTTGATCATGTAAGTAGGGGTTATGTCGTCCTCTTCAGAGTAAGGTCTCCTGGATGGACCAAGCATGTGGGCTAGACGTTGGTGATATTGCTTATATCTGTCACTAGATGGCGCCAGAAGCATCTAAAATATCAGTACCACAAACTAGCGTCCTAAAATACTTTATTTCAGCATTTCCTAAAATTGTAGAATATTCCATTTCTGAAAGAAAAACTATTTTTAAAATTATTTTGCACATTTTGTATACCTAAACAAATGCTTTTCTTTCAATGTTAAAAAAAATCAAAGAGCACTGGAAATTGTGCTTTTTTTCTTTTTACCTATTTAAGCATTGACTTTTTTTTTTTTTTCCAGAACTGGTTTTCCTTCTTTGCTTATGGACCATTTCTGATGATTACTGTACTCAGTAGCATTCTGCCAAGCTGCTAAGGCTGCACTTGTAGTACCTTAAAAGCTTATTTTTTCAGAATGTATAAATGTCTACAAGAAAATTAGAAATAGTGGTTGATGGAAAGTAAAGTGCCTTATCTAAAGTCAGATAAACAAGCTAATGGTCACACTGAACTCAGCTTTTCAGCCTACATAATCAGGAATCATTAAATTATAGTTTTTCTAACTCTAAGACTTATTGCGTGAAGCAAGCAGTGGAAGTGGGTTGGAAAATTATGGCCTCAAGCAAATAGAGTGGAATCCTTCTTTTTGCTGATATTGGAAAAGTTTCTAATTTTCAAACTGCTGACCTGCCATGAAACAGTTGAAGTTTGTGAGTATATAACTACCACTAGAATATAGGACAGATTTTTTTTCCTGCTCATTTATTATTTAATTAAAGTGTCAAAGTTATGGATAAAGGGAATGTGAAGGACTAGCGTTCACAGGGCTGGCGTGGGCTCTCCTTTGGTACAGGCAGCAGGATGGGACTGAGGTGGGGACAGGAGAGAGGAACACAGAGACACACCCACACAGTCAAGCCCAGAAGGATGTTCAAGAAGACAGTAAAAAATGTCTCTTGAAGACAGTTATACCAGATGATCTCTCATAGTTGACCACAGGGATTTTTGCAATGCTTTAAAGCCAAATTCTTTGTACACAAGTATGTTTTTATTTGTTTTGCACAGAGCTGTTCTGGAAGAAGATATTTTCTGATAAAATAAGTCAAATAATTAAAACCTTAGTTTTGTTATCAATCGAAGATTTTTGTTTTGATTCAACTGCTCATTTATATTTACTTAATAATCTGACTGCTGGTTTGTGCAAAGAATATTCAAAATAGTGAAAAGTTTTTTTTTTTTTAATAGGTTGTATGCAATAACTTTGACTTCTGAAAAAAAATTTGCCATTTTGGGACAAAAAGGCAAATGAATGGACATCTTTTGGGATACTTAATAAGTCTTACCAATATCTACCATGTAGATAGAAAGCACAGGTTAAGTCTTAAGGAGTGAGTTCTAGATTCAGAGATTGTTTACTGATTTCTGAAGAATTAGCTCTGAAGGTATATCAGATACTGAGAAAACCTGAAACTCTGTTGGTTACTAGATGTGTGATCCTGAGTGGGATATTAACACCTAGGGGCCTTGATTCTGTGTCTCTAAAATAAGGATAATTCTTAACTTACATAGGTTATTAAAAGGATTAAGTGAATTTAGATGTCTAGCCCAGATTGGCTCTTATTGGATGCTCAGCCGATATGATTTTCTCCCTTTCCCCAACTCCCCTACTCCGTGATGAGATGTTTTTTAAAATTAGCAGGCATGCACTGAATCAGCTGTATTTATTTTTTTAAATTTTTTATTGTTATGTTAATCACCATATATTACATCGTTAGTTTTTGATGTAGTGTTCCATGATTCATTGTTTGTGCATAACACCCAGTGCTCCATTCAGTACGTGCCCTCTTTAATACCCATCACCGGGCTAACCCATCCTCCCACCCCCCTCCCCTCTAGAACCCCCAGTTTGTTTCTCAGAGTCCATCATCTCTCATGGTTCGTCTCCCGCTCCGAGTTCCCCCCCTTCATTCTTCCCCTCCTGCTAGAATCAGCTGTATTTAAAAATAACATACCAGTTTTTATTTTGTCAGTAGGTAGATTCATTCTAACTTTGTAAATGTTATTTTACAAATTTAACAATGTAAATTTCTTTAAAAACATGTAACTGCCTGCTATCCATATCTCAAAAGTAGAAATTATGCAAACAGAATATATCAGTATCTGTCATAGTCTTACAGGAAGGCACTGTAAGCTGATAGCTTTTTGCCTGTATTTCTTTTACTTGTCTGGAAAGTGAAAAGGACAGAGAATGCAAATGGCAGTGCCACCCGTCCCCCCCCCAAGCCACACAGGGAATCCCCTCCATACTGTGTAAGACAAAATGAACGAGACAGTTAATGAGATTATTTCATTCAAGCTATTGCAATAGGGAAAGCTCCCCAGATGAGAAGATCCGAGTGACTTAGAAGGGAGGTTTGGCCTTAGGCTTTTATAGGGAGGGGCAGACATGGTAGAGGTGAGGAGATTGACAGTTGGGATTGGTTTGCAATAAGGGGAACAGTCAATCATTAGCTGACCAGGAAATGTTTGTCTCTGTGTCTGGCTAGTTTCAGGAGGACAAACCATTCTAATCTTAGCTAATCACTTATGAGTCAAAGAACAGGAAGCTGGGTACAGGTTAAAGGGGAGGCATGTGTCTGGCTTTATCAGCAGTCTCAGGCAAGAGGGAAAAGTCTGTTTGGCTTTGTCACAGGCAAACAAGGGAATCATCGTTTGAGTCTTACTGGAGTCATGAGAAAGAGTGACAGCAAACCTTATCTAAGTCACATATGGAGGGGGATTCTTCTCGGTAACTTGTTTTCCTAGAACAAAAATGATGAGGGATTTTAGAAAACAAAAAATTACGGAGATTTCTCAACCATCACTATTTTCTAGAAGCACAAGGCTCAGTCAGGTAAAATTAAACATTGTCAGTTCCCTCTCTCCTCTTTGTTCAAGACAAATGAATATCATTAATTGCTGAACAACTCAGAGGTGACTATAAATCTCCCGAGTAAGGTGAACCAGGGACTAAGAAATACTCTTGTGAGGACTCTCGCTGGAGTTGTACTTGCAAAATTAATTGGATCATTTTTTGAGAGGTAGTAGCACATGTCAGTTCTTTTAGAATTGTGGAGGTCAGTTGTCTTAAAAGAGGGATGCCTTAAATGAAAAACAGAAATATTGACATAAAAGGTTAAAGTGAAGAACGAGGAGTTAAAGCCTAAGAAGACTTGGTCCAGTGGATTCCAAGAGTTGGTGGTTAGAAATCTTTTGATTATGCATCACTGCTCATTGAGGTTAAGACATCAATGCTTTTGGTAATATTGTCCAGTCTTGGCTACTTCTCGCATAAGGACTAGCATGACCCAAGCATTTCACTGGACTTCCTCAGTGACTCAGACAGACTTGTCCATGGAGAAATCATGATCTGCTGTGGTAATGAGTCCTTCAAGGTTGATACCATGTCATTAGGTTTTAGCTCACAGTGCTTCTTCAGATCCTGAGAGAAAGAGCCAGCAACAAGGCAACCTAGAGTCTCTATAAGGATCTGCGCAGTCAGGTTTTTGTTCTCAGTGATGCCAAGTCAGGAGGGAGGGAGAAAAACTGGACACATTAATTAGAGGGCTATAGCCAAATAGTGAAGTGACTGGAAGAACTGCATATTCGGTAAGGGTTGACCATTTGTGCAAGCTAACAGCATCCAGTCCACTTTAAAGTAGGTAACAGTTTTTCCAAGTGGGGAAAGAAGTCAGTTAAATCTCAAACACAAGACAGAGTTTGCATTTGCATCAGTTACCTGCAATTTACAAAAAGGTACAAAAGAGTTCACAGACAATGAGCATGTTGTTGTATCATGATCCTTATCCATCCTAATCAGACTTCCACATTGAAAGACTCACTTCAAACCAAACTTCAGTTTTCAGTTAATGGTAGATTTTGATTTTGCCTTTTGAAACACAGCCAAAACTCCATCAAAGTGGTATTCTTTCTCTCACCACAATAAATAATAAGCTTTGTTTTGTCAAAGGTTGAGTTAGTGATAGAATTGGAAAGATGGCATTTGGCGATTAAATACCAGACTCAGGTTAGGAAGTTGGGTGGCTTTGGGTACCAGAATGAAAGGAGTCTTAAATATGGGACCGGGTCGGTGTTCAACGGAAACTTCTTCCAGATATTGGTCTTAATAAGTCTTAGAATTAACAAATTGGAGTTTAGTCCCAGCTTGAGAAACAGATAAGGTATTTGGTATTCATATATCAAATAAAATTTACTGAAGTCTTCAAAGAAGTTGATTCAGTTTAGTTAAGTCTGTCTTATGTTGTGTTGTCCTCTATAAAACATGCTTTGTGAACCTTTTATATGATGGTTATGAGAAGGAAATCTTCAGGGACTAATCACAATGTCTAAACAAATAAAATGCTAATTTTTAATATAGAAGCCATTTGTGTTACATTTAATTAGGCTTAAAATCAATATAATTTCTCACTAAAGTTAATTTATTACCATACAATTTCAGGGGAGTGGCCTCTAAATAATAAATTTTAAAAAATATTTTCTGGTACTTTGAGGTTATAGGGGATTCTTTAAAAATCAGAGTATGTAAATATAAATACTTCCTAATATCTGCATCTGGAAATTTCTTTAATTAAGGTTTTTATTCCAAATTTTGTTTGAAAAGGGCTTAGGTAATTCCTATTAAAGGGAAATATTTATTATTTATGTAAACAGATGTATAAGAATATATGTTGAAGAGATGAGAGTATAAATGAAACTCTAGCATATGGTCATTGGATTTCTAGGTATAGTATTTCTTCATATTCTGGATTTCTTTGGTTCCCTGTGTCCATAACGATACTCTCTTTATGCTATAACTAGTCATTTCCACCTAGTTCCAAGCTGATCTCTTCATAACTTGCATGCTCTTTTATTAGCTTAATTTAGTAGCTTTAGTCAAAACTCAGTTTGCACAGAAAATATTTATGACACAGAGGGAGGAAAAAATGATTTTAAAAAGATGAAGAAAAGGCTAGGAGATACCAGCATGTAGCTCTGAAATGAAGATATTTTCCAAAAGTATCATAAATGAGAGCTAAAATGAGTTCTTCTTTGGTATAAGCACAAGCTAAGAAAATCTTTAGCCACTAAATTGTTTCTTTTATTCCTAATGTTTTGTCAATATAGGAAAAAAACAATAAAAACAATTTTAAGAAGAGAAAGTACAGCCAAGGGAAAACAATTCAATGAACATATCCAGAAGCAAAAACTTGGTTTTCTGTGACAGTTGGACATTTAAAAACAAGAGTATGTTACAAGAAGGTAATTCCTCTCCACCTCAGAATCCTCTCAGAATCAAAGAAAAATCATAGACAAGTAGAAGGAAGGTACGAAAGCAAGAAAGAGTACAAACAATAGGTTATAGAAGAGGGAGGAAAGGAAAATAAAAGTCTCTGAGTAAGAAGTTTAAGGAAAACGGAATAAAAGGATAAACAAGTTAGAGAAGGAAACAAAATACAAAGCAACAGGAAGCAAGGTTTGAAAATCCATTCCAAGTTAAACTCAGGAGAATGACTACAAAGAGAAATACCAATTAAACTTTTTGGGCTATCTTATCAAGGACCTAAGTCCTTTGACTAGAAAAAATACACCTTTTTTATGACAGGAACCAAGAGTTTCTACAATATTATTGAATCAAATATTAATTTTTGTAGTTGTGACTGTATCTGGAGGGACAGATTAACAATTCACTGCAACTTTAAAGTCATGGGTGAGGTACAACTCTGAGCTGAAGGGAATTACTGAGTAACATCTGGGATTTATCTAACCATTGTACTTGTCTTTAAATGTCAGAATGAGTTATTCATTAGTATTTCATGGGTACAATCAACACCACTAAAGGAAGTTAAACAAATTTCATTGATAGTTGTTTAAAAACATATTTCAAAAGTACTCGTGATTAGAACTGGCAAAATTTCCGCAGAATAATCATTGGAATACTTCAAAGAGATTATTCTACTCTGACATCTTTATTTTCACTGGGAGGTATACTTTCTTTCATTCAAAGTCTTCTAATGACATGCAGAAATATACACCTATATGTGTATAAATAGCCATTCATTCAGAGAATAGTCTTTGAGTGTCTCCTATGCTACCGACCACTGTGTTGGGTGCTGGAGACTTACAGTTAATGCTGGAAATCTGCTCCTACCGTCACGGAGCTTCTAGTCTAGGGAAGGTCACAACTACAATAAGCTGTGGTGAAGTGTGATAAAACGGGGATGTTCAGTGTGATCTGGGAGCCTCCAGGAGGTGCACGAAACAACTCTGGGAATGGAGAAAGGAGAAGTCAGAAAGGATTTCTGGACAATGGAGCAAATAAGGTGAAAAAATAAGTAGGACTAAGCCATGCAAGGGTCGGAAGAGAGGACAATCACCAGCAGAGATATTCATGAGTTGTATGTACTTGTAAGCTATAGCTGAAAGCAATCACCACCTGATTGTGAGCACGTTCAGAGCAAGAACTCTGCCTTATTTATATATGTAACCTTGCTGCCTAGTTCAGGGGTTGGCATTGAATAGGCGCACCATAAATGTTTGATCAAAAGAATATATATAGGAAAAGATGCAGAGAGTTCTAATGTGTCCAGAAAGCAGACACAAATCTAGGGGATGAGATTTCTTGACACTTTTGTACAAGGGATGCTAGTAGGTCAAGCAAGTGAAGTTAATCAGGTCAAGAATGCTAACAAAACTGGCAAGGAGACCTTTCCTTCAGCATCATGCCTTCTACTCAGCCAGGCGTAAATCATGACTCAGGTGGGAGGTATTTCTTGTGCTAAGTTGTACCCAGGGCCAGAATGGATCGAAATAAGACAGGTGTGTGAATCAAAGAAAACTCATGGACAAGTAGAAGGAAGGCATGAAAGCAGGGAAGAGTACAAACAATAGGTTATAAAAGAGGGAAGAAAGGAAAAGAAAAGTCTTTGAGTAAGAAGTTTAAGGAAAACGGAATAAAAGGATAAACAAGTGAGAGAAGGAACAAGATACAAAGCAACAGGAAGCAAGGTTTGAAAATCCATTCCAAGATAAACTCAGGAGAATGACTATAAAGAGAAATACCAACTGAACTTTTTTGGCTATCTTATCAAGGACCTAAAGTCCTTTGACTAGAAAAAATACACATTTTGTTTATTGTGACAGGAACCAAGAGTTTCTACAATATTATTGAATCAAATATTTTTCAGACAAATAGATGTTGATAATTGTTGGAAACCATTGCCCTACTTTTTCTCCTTCAAAAAGGATTTTTTTCCTAACATAGATTTATGCCATTTGTTTAACCACAAATAAACAGTCAAATTATTTTGTTTATAACCTCAAACCCAAAAGCTTGTTCAGAACAGAAATATGAACCAGAAATAAATTACATGGTAAATCAAGCCCTCATTTTGGGGCTGGGACACTATGCAAAGTGGTTTACAATTTGTTCTTTGCAGTGTAAATGAAAACCCCAAGATTTTGGCAAGAGAGGAAACTTTTCTTTCTTTTTAAATCATGTTTTTGTATACGTGAGAAGTAGACTTCACAAATAGAAATTTTCCCGTTTTCTAAAAATGTGAAAGAAGAATGACCCTTGAGAAAATGGTTATTTTTAAATATAAAAATGTATTACTTAAGAGAAAGGCAAATTAAAACTACATTGAGATACTACTTCTCACCATCAGATGGCAAAAACCCAAAAGATTGAAAATCTACTCTGTTGGTGAAGCTACAGGGAAACAGGTCCCCTAACTTAGAGCTGGTGGGACTGCAAAATGTCACAGCCCCTAACGAGGGAAATTTGATAATATCTTATAAGAGCACATGTGCATTTACCTTATGTCCCAACAACTCACTTCCAGGAAACTACTCCAAAATATGAAAATAAATATGCGTAAATGACTCATTGCTATTTTACTATAATCGCTAAAGAATGGAAATAACCTAGGTGTTTGGTTATAGGACTGGTTGAATAAACTATGGTGCATCCACACGATAAGAGTATTGTGTATCAGTAAAAACAATGATAATAATATGTTAACAATAGGATTTTCTATATAGTGTGGAGCTATCTCTAGGATATATTGAACTAAAATCGTGAAATGAAAAGGATGCATACTATGCCATTTAGCTTAAAGGGGGAACATGAGAATACTTCTACATTTTTTATATTTTAGACCATGGAAAGATTATATTATATATTATATTTTACATTATCTATAAAGAAAGAAAGGAGATAGGGTGAAAGATAAGGAAACTACATTTCTTAGTATATACAATATTTTGTAGATTACACCAATGACTTTAAAGCACAGCGATTTAACTGTATATCCTTAGTGGTATGCACCCTAAGAACAAAAAAAGTCTACCAAATAATACTAAACCGTGTTTAAGGAACATCTTATTGTCATGGTAGCATTTGTATTGTAATTTGGAGACTAGTATGTGTATTGTGGGACAATGTAAATACTTTTATTGACAGGGGTTTCACCACAAGAAAAAGTAGGTCCATATATAAAATCAGAAAAATTAAGTAAAAAGTTTCTACTCCTGAATTCTGTTGGAAGTACCATGAGTCAGTGTAAACCATAGTGTACTTTACATATAAAGGTTAATGAGCTTAAAGTTGAGTCTAGAGAAACCATGCAAACTGAAACGCAGAGAGAAAAAAAAAGACTAAAACTATGAACAGAGCCTAAATGTCAACTGGAAAAGTATAAAGCAGTCTAACATCAAACACATGTCTAACTGGAATCTGAGGTGGAAAGGAGAGAATAGAGCAGGAAAAAATATTTAATTAAATAAAGGCAAACATCTTTCCAAATTCAGTTAAAAAAAAAAATGCAACCAGAAATCCAAAAGCTTGTTTATCCCCAAGCCAAGGAAACCACATGTAGGCACATCACAGTCAAATTGCTGAGCCCTGAAGATAAACAGAAAAGTTTAAAAGCAGACAGAGGAAAAAACACATATTGTATTTGTGAGACAATAATAAGAATAAGCACAGGCTTCTTCTCAGACACTAGGCACGCTAGAAGATAACAGAATCACATCTTTAAAGGGTTCTAAGACCAAAAAGGAGGTATAGTCAAAGAAAATATTCTTCCAGAATGAAGGCAAAATGAAGATATGTACAGATAAACAAAAGCTGAGAGAATTTGTCACTAACACACCAACATTCTAAGGTAAGTTAAATGAAATCCTTTAGGCTGAAGGAACATAATCCTGATATTAAACTATAAGAGAACATTACCATTAAAAAGGAAATTAGAAACCAATATTACTCATAAACAAAGACATAAAAATATTTTTAAAAATATATTCACAAAATTCATTAATTTATTATACTACATTGTGGTAACTAGGGTTTATTCTAGTAATACAAGATTGGTTTGATATTGAATATCAAACATGTTCACAAATATAAAAGGAAAAAATGTATGATCATTTCAGTAGAGGGGGGGAAAAAAGCACTTGACAAAATTCAATACCAATTATTGACTTTTTAAAAACTCCTGGCAAACTATAGAAAACAATTTTCTCAATCCATTCAAAGGAATCTTAAACAAACAAACAAACCCCCAGAACTATGACAATTTTTCATACCTAACCATGGAAGGATAAAGACTTCCTTTCCAATGTCAGAAACAAGGACAGGATGGCCACTCTCCTCACTTACATTCAGTATTACACTTGAGATACTCTTCACGCTGTGGATACAGAGCTCTCTTCTGAAGTACTTATGCAGTGCATCTAGCCTGCCGCCCCGGGTAGATCCTGATCTGCTGAAACTTTAGCCAACGTCCATTCAGAACCTCAATACCCAGCTCATGTTATGGAAAAAGGAGACTTTAGGGGATAGCATGAACTGTACTGCTTCTCTGTTTCTAAGTTATTGCCAACAAAGCCTATATGATATCTACAATGTATAATGCTACTGCTGGATGTCTGTGATCTCTTTGAATGGGTCCTGGATATATTTTGGAATTTACCCATGCATGTTTCTTCCAGATATGCTCTAAATAATGTTTATGAAGTTACTGCATAATTTTTGTTAGTAATAGCAAAATACTGAAAACAATCTAATTACCCAATAATAGAGTAGTGGTGAAAAAAATCACGTACATCCAGAAAATAGACTACCTGACAGTTATTAAAAAAAAAAAGAATTAAGAAACTCATTATGTAGTAACATGTAATGATCTCCAAGATATAATGTTAAGTGAAAAGGCAATGCAAAGAAAATGCATATAAGAAAAGAAAGTAAGATAGATAGATGACAGATAAATAGATACGCATTTACTTATATATGTATAACATATCTCTGGAAAGATACACAAAAAAATGTTCAATATTTGTTAATTTTGGAGAAGGGAACTTGTTGGCAGGGCAACAAGAATGAAAGGGAAATGTTTACTATAAAAGCCCTCTCTTCCTTTTGAAAGTCAAACCATCTTATTGTATTGATCCAATACTAAATATCATGCTGATACAAAACTAAATCAAATTGAAATTTAAAAAATAAAGAAAAAACTCCCTTCTCTAAATCAAAGTATTATGTGTTGCTAGTCCTAGCACATGGGGTATCTCCTGCTGTTATGCATAGGACAGGTTGAGATGTGATAACAGGATTCGAATCTAGACAAGGAGATAAAATAGTGAGAGACATATCAGGAGAATGAATATTGTCTGCCAAGGTCCATGACACTGTTAGGTAATCTTCAGTGTACACGAGCCAAACTCGAGGACTCTTACAGGAAAGGCTGTGCCAGACAGGCATGTAGGACTCCCTTACGCCCACTACATTTGCTGCATTACCACTACAATCCCATCCTCCAGCGCGATGCTCCTGCCACGTAAACACAGCTGTCTCTCACTCTTCCCCTCTTGACCTCATTTTATTTGATGCTTCAGAATCTCACTAATGCAGTCAAAGCTAGCAAAGAAGATAAAGTCGGATTTGGAGGGGGATAATAGAAGGGAGAGAAGGAAGAGAGTTTTTATGATAAATCTGGGCATCTAACCACCAAATTATAACATAATGTATATGGGAAAATTCGTTTCCATTTTCTACACAACCAGCATATATATAAAACACCTTGCTAGGCGATAAATTTTTGGATTTGATATTACAAGCAATGGCAACAAAAGCAAAATAAACAAGTGGGACGACACCAAACTAAAAAGCAAAGAAATCCATCAACAAAATGAAAAGGCAACCTATGGAATGGGAGGAAGTATTTTTAAACCATGTATCTCATGAAGGTTTAATATGCAAAATATATAAGGAACTCATATAGCTCAATACCACTGTGGAAAACAGTATGGAAGTTCCTCAAGAAATTAAAAACAGAAGCACCATATGATCTAGCAATCCCATTTCTGGGCATATATCCAAATATATCTCAAAGATTTATCTGTACTCCCATGTTCACTGCAGCATTATATATATATGTAATATAATATAACATATAATATGTAATGCTGCAATGAACATGGGAGTATTAAATATATATTAAATTAAATATATAAAATTACATATTATAAATATATATTTAATACATATTTAATATATAATATAAATAAAATATAAATATAATAAAATATATATTCAGTTTTAATAAAGAAGGAAATCCTGCTATTTGTGACAACATGGATGACGCTGGAGGACATTATGTTGAATGAAATAAGCCAGACAGAAGACGACAAATACTGCATGGAATCTCATATGTGGGATCTAAAGAGAAAGGAAAGAAGGAAGGAAGGAAGGAAGGTTAGGTAGAATGGCGGTTGCCTGGGGCTTGGGGGGTGAAGGTCAGGGGAAATGGGGAGAAGTCAGTAAAAGGGTACAACTTTCAGTTGTAAGATGAATAGTTCTGAGGATCTAATATATAGCACCATGACTATAGTTGGTAAGACTATTGTGTAACTGAAATTTGCTAGGAGAGTAGATCTTAAGCATTCTCACCCCCAAAACAAAAAAATAACAAAAAAAAGTAACTATATGAGATAATGGATATGTTAATTAACTTGGTTATGGGAATTCTTCTACAATGTATATGTATATCAAATTATTTTATCCACTTTGAATATATTGCAATTTTTGTCAATTATACGTCAATAAAGCTGATGGGGGTTGGGCAACATTTTGAAAGATGACCTGTTTGTAAAGGAGATTTTTACTTCTGTTTGTACTCCCATATGGAGACATAGAGACTGAAGGTTATAACAGCAGATAAAAGTCAGTGCTGATATTGAGACCCAATTAGTAAAGAGGTGTTCATTTTCTTCTTAAAAATAAAGCTTACGTTGAATCTCATTTATGCATAGATAATGCTGATTGGTTTATGGAGATCGTGGCAGAAGCAAAAGATATTCTAGCACAGGTTTCAAGGGCCAGTAGACAGTTCTGAAGAGCTTCACGTTGGCAACTTTAAGGGACTTTTTCCTTCATATATCACCAACACCAAAATATGTGAAACAGATGGTATTGCGTGGCTATTTATAGTTTGTGTTGAAAGTTGTTAAAGACAGTTTGGATCATGATTAAGAAATCTTATCACCTCTTAACTGCAACATAGCACAGAGTTTTTCTTAGAAGGTGCTTTCTAGAAAGGCAGCTGATGATTATAGTCAATGTTTCTTTAGATAAAAATCTAAAATCACCAGTGGCCTTCTGGATGCCAGCAAACAGACACAGAAAATCAAATACAGAAGTATTTGTATCTACTGAATAAGCAGGTGTACTTGGGTCCCTGACACATGATAGATTAGACAGATAGATGGTAGACAGATACATAGCTAGATAGGTTGGTGGGTAGGTGGGTGGATAGATGGATATAGATACATATTCTATTTCAGTGTATCTTTTTCTGTGATTTAAAGTAGTAGCCATTCGAGCTGTGAACAACTGCTTCTTGTTCTTCCCCTTCTGGGCACCTTGTAGATTTATGCTTCTGTGCTCCTTTGTGTTTGGATGAGGCTGTGTGACTAAATCTGGCCGATGGGTTGTGGACAGATTTGTGATGTGAGGACTCTGGGCTCTGTGACGGTGCCAGACCTCAAATTTTTTTCCTTTTAGTCCTTGAGTGACCACAATAAGCAAAGCCATTACCAACCTGTCATGAACATGTGGGAAAAAGCAGTAAAGCTGTGTTACTTTGAGGTTCTGGTATTTTTCAGGTTGTTTATAACTAAAGTATCATCTAGCCTATCCTGACTGAAACAGGTCATGTTGAAGTCAATATGCAATATAAAGCAGCAGCTGAGGATTTACTCATGGAAACAGAGAGAAAGAAAATGCCTCTTCCTAAAGAAAACATTTCCTTCTTTCCATGAAGTAGGACAAGAAAACAAATAACAAAAAACGAAAGAGGCACTCTGAGGCAAATACCTGAAATGCTGCCGCTGCCCAAGAAGAATAACTCTTAGCTAAGTTTTCTTGGCTGTCAAAACACAGAAACTACTAGAACTAATTTCAGTAAAAGGGACCAAGGAATCATTAGTATCTCCTGAGGAAAGGAGAAGGTAGAAAAAAAACAGACATTAGGAGAAGAAATATAAGAAAATTAGAAAATCAGTTCACGAGGTTGGTTAGGATTTCTAAAGGAAAGAAAAAAAGGATATTAAACTAGAAATGAAGTAATTCAAGTTAGTTTTCTAGAAAGAAATTGCCAGTTTGAAAAAAATCCACAGAGTCCTCTGCATGAAGACTGAAAACTTACCAAGCATACCATACTGAAGTTTCAGAGTAGTGGGAATGCTGAGAAGATCCTAAAAGGTCTGAGAGAAAAAAGGATAGAGAGAAAGGGAGGAAGAGGTAAAGGAGGAAGGAAGAAAAAAAAAAGAGGAAGAGAGAGAAAGAGGAGGAAAAGAGAGAGAGAAACAAAAAGAAAAAAAGGAAAGGAAGGAAGTGTTGCAGGGTTCTTGTTTCATGGAGTAGAAAAATGAATCTCAAGGACCAAAAGAGTGAAGTGAAAGTTTATTAAGTGAAGGTGAGAACAGAAAAGGAAAACTCCTTTGAGTGAGAGGGGTCCCAAATGGGTTACCGCTGAGGGTTTTATGGTCAGTCTTATATAGAAAACTGACCAGGGAACTTGGTAACTTTCATGTCAATATCATAGTGGATCTGTAAATATCATGAGCCTATCCTGTCTATATTTAGAACAAACATGGTGGACTTATAACTGTCATGAGAACAAACAAGGTGTTCTTGTAAATATCATGAGAACAAACAAGATGTTACTGTAAATATGAGCACAAACAAGGTGTTCCCTTTTTTCTGGTTAATATCTTAGGTGTAGCATTTCTCCACATCTGGGATTTCTGTGAGCCTGGTTGCATAGCCCACATCTATCTCTCCCTACCTAGCCTCGCCTGCTCCCTTACTCAGAAGGAAGAGAGGAAAGAAGGAAGGAAGCAGGGAAGGAAGGAAGGAAGGAAAACAGATTTCTGACAAAGCATCAAGAATCAGAATGCCTTGGGCGCCTGGGTGGCTCGGTTAAGCGACTGCCTTCGGCTCAGGTCATGATCCTGGAGTCCCGGGATCGAGTCCTGCATCGGGTTCCCTGCTCAGCGGGGAATCTGCTTCTCCCTCTGACCCTCCCCCCTCTCATGTGCTCTCTCTCTCTCAAATAAATAAATAAAATCTTTAAAAATAAAAAAAATAAAAAAAAAAAGAATCAGAATGCCTTGTGTTAGGGTGACATTAAGCGCTGTATAAAATAGACCCAAAATATAAAATGCCTCAAATATATGAATTTATTTCTCAGCGGCTCCTCCATACTTAATAATTCAGGGACTAAGACTTTTCCTCATATTGGGAGTTTCTGTTCTCTAGAACCCCATTCTCCTCTGCGTCCAGCTGGCAAAACAGGAAAGAAAAGTGTGTAGGAAGCATATCCTACTCTTAAAAGACTTAACTAAAAAAGAAAACACATCATGTGTACTGACATTGAGTTACTACCAGGACAATCATAAATAACTATAAGAAAGACTGGTGTGTAGTGTAGCTGTGTTACAAGCCATAAGAGGGACAGAATTTTTGGTGACCAACTAGCAGCATAGAGGGAACAGTAGGACCCATAAAGCCACTAGCAGTGAAAAGCCTGGTTCCCTTCAGGATCTAAGGAAATGAAATGACCCATCTGTGCATCATTTGTACAGTAACGTACTATGATACTTAACCTTGGTAAAGGCATGCTACAAAAATTAATTTATCCCAACCTATAAAGAGCTACATATTAAATAGAATACTTATGATCCAGGTATTAGGAAAAAGTAGAAAACATGCATAATAAAAAAATAATAATTGGTGAATCCAAGAGACTCAGAGGAAAAATTGGGGTGGGAGGGAGGGGTGGAGGAGAAAGACCGTACACAGAATGTCTAGAATAGCCAGAGTTCTGCTTGGCCTGAAGTCTGAAGGCTGTGCTTCTCAAAGCAAACAGAGGGAACCTTGTGCCCACAGAGAACAAGAGAGAGTAGCATGATAGCTTGACTGAAGTTAGAAGCAGGGTTAAATTGAAGGGGAAAAAAAAGACTCAAGAAAAGTCCAACAAGAAAACCCCATGTTCAGGAGGACTGAAATTAAAAACCCAGTTTGAACCACTGAACCTAAGAATGGCCACTCTGAGTCAGACCAGGGGATTCAGCAGCCCACTTTTCTTTTGCCATCATTGACCTCAAACATGTGCGTTCTTTGCCTTTTCTGGTTTTATTACGCTTCTTAAAATGTGCAGCAACAAAATGTACCAAAAAAATAGAAACCAAATTTCGTAAAAACATAAACAGTGGTTTTATAGAGAAATGGAATAATGGTTCCAGTTTGTTCCAAAGCATTTGCTTTATCTCAGATGGACTGAGAAGTAGAGAATGAGGATGCTAACCAGTGCAGACAGTGAGTGTGAACAGGATGGCAGGAACTATCAGAGAGGAAAGTTAAAAGTCAGAGGATCTTCCAAGGAATCAAAGGATCACGGTCTAGAACCAATCCTTCGAGATGCAATAATAAGCGGATAACTTTTTTGAATCTACTATATGCTAGACACTGTGTTATGGACTTTTCGTGTACTATTTCATATCCTTCCCCAATAACTTTATCCCCATTTTACAGACTTGAAAACTGAACTACAGAAAAGCTAGAGCAGTAAGTGGCCTGCAGGTTCCAACTCAGTCTGTCTTATTCCAGTATGTACTTGGATTCACTGTATTAGATTGTTAAGCAGAATAGGTGCTGAGGAGTAAAAATCAAATGTCTTTATGAGAATCACAAAGAGGATGACATGATCTATTATGTGCATTTCAAAGATTTACTTATTTGAGAGAGAGAGAGATAGAGAACTTGAGCACACCAAGGGAGAGGGAGAAGCAGACTCCCTGCTGAGCAGGGAACCTGATGTGGAGCTTGATCCCAGGACCCTGGGATCATGACTTGAGCCCAAGGCAGATGCTTAACCGACTGAGCCACCCAGGTGCCCCTATTATGTGCATTTCAAAAATCACTCTGGCTGTCGTGTTTGAGATGAAAGTGGGGGGAAGGGTACAGACAGAGAGAACCTTAGGAAACTATTGAGTTGTCTTGGAGAGAGAATGGGAGATGGTAAGCAGAGATCAGATGTGGACCTCATTGAAGTGACTTGCTCATGTGCTGAATGTAGGCATGAGGGAAAGAAAGGAATCAAGAATGAGTCCTCCATTTCTGTGTTGAGAAATTGAGTGGAAGATAGTGCTATTTAATAAGTTGAGGAAGGCTGAGGGGAAGACAAATTGTTTTGATGGAAAAGAGGGTCAAGAGTTGTGTATCTGACCTATTAAGTTTTGAATATATTAGACATTTTTAATCCTCACAGTTTTACAAAATGATATTATTATCATCCCATTTTAGAAGCAACAAAGCTGGATATTTGGGGATATGTTAAGTTGAATCATCCTAAATAGTGAAGCTAGAATTCCTCCTCAGATCTTTTCTAAGGTCATGGAACCTAAGGAGTTTCAAAAGTGCCCCATTGCCCCCCTAATAGATGTCAGCATCCTTGAGGGCAGAGACTACTCAATTTGAGTCTTCCACATCATTTAGCATCAGCTCTAGGAAAGCAATAATTTCAGAATTTGCAGGGTTTTAAGCATATAAAGGCATTATTTGAAAGTGAAATCACTTTCCTCTGCCTTGGGAAATGTATTTTTCCTGAGAAGCATCCTTTAGTATCCTTGACTAAGGAGATGAACTTGGGGAGTGGGAGGAGTACCTTTCACTTGTATATGTAAGTACTTGAGAACTGCTTTATTGTTGTACCTCCTGCTTCCACAGAAAAGCTAAACTGCTATGTTAGTGAGCAGAATAAAAGAATCAACACAGAAAGGCAGACTTTGCAAACACATAGGTTACAGAATAAAAAGCCTGCTTAATAATCTCCACGTCATCTTTTGAAATTCCTTTTAACCATGGCCATCTTAAAAGCTGCGGTCTTCTTAATAATTTAACTGACTGACAAAAAGTGTGGCTTAAGTAAATGTCAAGTTTTTTTAAACATATATTTGTGTATTACTAAAAGCATTCATGAATCAGATAATAACCTTTCTGATCCTAATAGCTAGAATCTCCCTGTTCATTAGTTCTGTGAAACATCCATAATGATTTGTACCTAGGGCCTGAGTTTCTGCTGTACTTGGAGAGCTTCCATTTATATTAATTGGTGTATGTATGTGTGTGCATCATAAGAATAACTAGTTCTCTTAAACTTTCTCATAGTTGGTATTTTGTTCCACAGTCATAACCATGTTTCTATGAGTACATTTATTATTTCAGCTGATCCAATCTGTCCTCTCTCTAAGACTATTAAGCTGAATATAGAACTTTGATCTTTATCAATATTCTATTTGAATGAACTTTGCTTGGAGCAAAATGATTCTTGAGTGACAACCACTGTAGGCAAGGTGAAGTGCTATGGAGAAATACCACCCCCCCCCCCCCCCCCGCCGCAAATGTTTGTTCAGCTCTTTAAGACATGTTTTCTCACACACCAGGGCTCTTTGATTCAGTCCAGTATATTGATTAAGACAGTGATTAAGAATAAAGGCCCTGAAGTCCCACTGCCTAGGTTCCAATGCCAGATCTACCAGTTGCCAGCTCACTGAGTCTGGTCTTCATCTATAAGAATAATGGTACCCTCTACAAGTGTGTAGTATCCTCAACAATTCATAGATTGTTTGAAAATTTAATTAGTAAATGCACCTAAAGCAATTCCTAGCATATATATAAGACTAAGTATTGTTTTTCTCCCTACTTGTTTCGGTAATTTGATCACAAATATGTGGCATCTATTTAATTTCTGTCTTACTCAGTATGAGCCTTTTTCTCCTTAAAGCAATTGTCATCTATCAGTGAAAAAAAAAAAAATCAGAGTTCATGGCCTAGTTGTAGAAATGAATAAATATAAGTTAGGGCTAATTAAGACCTATGAGTTGATAATATACCTCAAAAAAACTAGAAACATCTATGAACTTCAACTGAAGATTTTTTTTTTAAAGATTTTATTTATTTGTCAGAGAGAGAGATCACAAGCAGGCGGAGTGGGAGAGGGAGAAGTAGGCTTCCCGCTGAGCAAGGAGCCCGATGTGGGACTCGATCCCAGGACCCTGGGATCATAACCTGAGCCGCAGGCAGCCGATTAACCAACTGAGCCACCCAGGCATCCCTCAACTGAAGATTTTTTAAAGATAATAAATGTGAGAGTTGTTACCTATAACATGTTTGGCATATAAGAGATAATGCTTGGGTAGTAGAAACTTCACATTCTCCACTGAATGACCTCTGCTTGATTATGTCCTGGGAAACCAAGCAGAATTTGAATCAATATGCTTTTTCAGGAAATCATAAGGCAGAAAATGAATCAATGCACTATTACACTCATTTGGAGGCACAGCTAGTTAGGGCTCATCATATTGTGACCATTCTACGTGCTCCTGGAAGTAGCAACAACCTTACCACTGTAGTCCAAGACTTCATCAAGACCTGGCTCCTGAGTGAACCAGAAAACATTTTGTAGAATCATTAGTATAAGAGAGAATAACAGTGTGTTTACTATTTCCTTTGCCTGAGTTCTCTTCCTTCAGATATCTGCATGTCTATGTTCAGTGTCACCTTACAGGGACAACACTGTAGAAAAACAGAATACCACTGCCCACCCTGAACTCTGTATCTTTCAGCTTTACTTTTCTTCACAGTTTTTATCATCTCTAGACATATTTTAAATTTATTTATGAGCGCTGAGACATTTTTTGTTCACTGTCTGATACGTGACAAATAATTGATGCTAAATAAATAAATATCTGTTAAGTAAATGAGTAAATCTTTCTACACATTTAAATATGTATATATGTGACATATGACTCACACGGCAATCTCCACCTCGCACAGTGTGAGAGGCCATCGTAATGACTGTGCAAGCTGAAACCATAAGAAGCAATCTGAATAATGGATGAGAAAATTTTTTATTTTTCTGGAATCTTCCAAATTTTTTGCTAAGACATTAAAAATTGTCAGTTCTAGATGTATAGGTACATCACAAAAACAGTAAAACTATTTAGCACGCTGTAATTTAAGAGCGTTTGAAACATTGAAAACCAAAGTGCTTTCTCTCTTTGTAAAAATGCATATCAAGAGTAGTTTGAACAGTGCTTACCTTCTTCTCATCCTATGTCATGGAGTGAGCATCTGTGTTACACCGTGGTGAACTGTCATAACTCCGCTCTAAGTTTGGATCAGCTGAACCAACACTTTAACCATTGTGTTTTGTTTTGTTTTTTAAGATTTTATTTATTTGACAGAGAGAGACACAGCGAGAGAGGGAACACAAGCAGGGGGAGTGGGAGAGGGAGAAGCAGGCTCCCCGCAGAGCAGGGACCCCGATGCGGGGCTCGATCCCAGGACTCTGGGATCATGACCTGAGCTGAAGGCAGATGCCTAATGACTGAGCCACCCAGGCGCCCCACCATTGTGTTTTTGATATCATGAAATACCTCTGAGAATTCTTTTAATATGATATGTTTTTGCCAGTGTCACTTCTGGGACCTCTTCTTTTTTTTTCTTTGCCAGCCTCCCTCATTTACGTTCATTTATGAGGTCACCTTCGCTAAGTTCTTTTGGCTGCATATGCAGAGCCTCTGGAACTGTAGCAATTTCACCATTTCCTCAGGCAGCTCTTTTAACTCCATTTCCATTTGATTTGAATCCTGCCGAGTTATTTGCACAATGTGGTCGATGTTTCTGTCATACTGTACAGATATTGCCTGCTTTTACTTCCTGCCACAATACTTAAATGTTTTCAGTTGCATGCGTATGACACATTTCTCCCAAACTCAGTTAAAGTTACTTGGTCTCCACTTGTCATATCAACAGCCTGTCCTAAAGTCCACAGACAAAAAGAGGCTTTCAAAGTGAAAACACCCTCATGGCCCATTAGCTGGATTAATGAAGTTGTGTTTGGTGGTTGAAAGCAAATTTTCACATTTTCAAGTCTCCAAGAGAAACAGAATGACAGTCATCGTGCTTTAAAAGTTAAACTGCTTGGCCTACATTATTTCTTTACTGCTGGGAAACCAGGAAGCAATGCAACTCTGTACTTTCCTTTCTGTGCATGGGCCCAATAATCTGTGTGTGGTCACCAAGTACGGACAGCCTTTAAAAAAGGTATTATGAAGGTCATTGATCATGATTAGCATCTTCTATTTACATCATGATTTGTGAGCCAAGGAGCTAGCAGCACAGTTTGGACTTTACACAGTTACTCAGTAAATATACTGTGAACACTGAAATTTAAACTGGGTTGTTGAAGGAACTCAACTGTGTTATTTAACCAAGGTAACTGAAATGTAGGCATATTGGAACCCTGTGCAAAGTGAGGACTTCATACACTTCATATACATGTATATGAAAGTACTTGTTTCCAGGGGCGCCTGGGTGGCTCAGTCAGTTAAGCGTCTGCCTTAGTCTCAGGTCATGATCCTGGGGTCCTGGGATCGAGCCCCACATCAGGCTCCCCGCTCAGCGGGAAGCCTGCTTCTCCCTCTCCCTCTGCCTCCTGCCCTGTGCTCATGCTCTGTCTCTCTCTCTCTTTCAAATAAGTAAAATCTTAAAAAAAAAGAAAGTATTTGTTTCCAGAACCCAAATGTGTATTGTTCTGAAACCGACAAAGAGAAAAGCAACTTAATAAAGTGTAGGGCAGAGAATATAAATCTAGCCAAATGATCAATGGGGAGAAAGAGCTAGGAAGAAGAGAATAGAGTAAAGGAAAAATTCACATCTTGTCTCAGTAAAGAACTGGAGTTTGCTTAGGCTGTATTCTTCAGCTAATTCAAGGAATTTATGGACACAGGAATCAGGAAGGATAGACTGAGTCATCTCGTCCCAGCATCAGGAGACTGCCTGGAAGAACAGTTTTAGCCTCAATCTAAAGACTCAGCTTGATTTCAAATGGACTTTGTCCCTAGACACTGCTTTCAGACAAACACCCAGCAGGTCTTGGGGAGTGAAGCCCGGGGGCCTCTAGCCCCAGAGGTCCTCCTGCTCAGGAGAGTAATCAGTATACCTGTCATGCCTTGATGTTATGAAATAGGAAACCCACACTTGAGCTGAGAGCAAAAGCAAGGGCCTGAGCAGGCTGACGACGTTTTATCAGGGAAAGAGAAACATACCTTATTTGGCCTTCAAAGGTGGAAACGAGGCTGCTGAGCTCCGCTCCACCCAGCCAGACAACCCAGCTCTCACTCCACCAGCATCTCTCTTATCAGCACGGCCTGTCAGCACAGCTTCCCAGCCCCCGCGCAGGCTTCAGGTCTCTCAGACTCCTCCTACCTTCTCCCCATTCACATCCGCCCACAACAAGCCTTGGGGCGCCACACTTGGCTATGTTATCAGCTTTGCTTTCACGGTTGAATAAAGGAAAATGTTACCTCCTAGTCACTTCCTAGATCCAGCTCTCAAAAGATCTGATCAATCATTTCTTTCCCTTTCCCTCAAGAGAACAGTGTTCTTCACCTACGTCTCCAGCACAAGATCCCCCTTTGTGGTTACTTTCCATTGTCAAGCACTGGGTTAGATGGCCTCGCATATCTCCACTGATTGCTTATTTGGAGTCTTTCATCACAAACTGTAAAATATATTTAGTTTTTGTTCCAGAGCATGGAGTCAGTTATTCTCCTTTACCTTTCTTCACCTTCATGCATTTCAGAATCCTGGGGGTAATATCTATAGGCCCCTGGGTGGGGTGTAGCCCATTGACTCCTACAATGAGAAATGCAGTGCTCAAGTAAGCAAAACTTACTTGACCATGTGACCTTACTTGGTCACCTTACAGGTGACCTTGAGCAAGTTATTTAGCCTCGAAATGCTTTGGTTTTATCATCTGCAGAATGGGAATACTAACAAAGCCTACTTCACAGAGAGGTAATAAATGAGTTACTACATGCAAAGCACTGAAATAATGTCTAGCCCATCATACGGGCTCCATGTGTTAGGTTTATGATTTTTTGACAAAATATGTCATTTAATCCTAACAACACTATAGTGTGGGTGCTATCACTGTCTGTTTTAAAGATGAAAGAACTGAAGCACAGAGGGATTAAGTAAGTTTTCCAAAGTCACAAAGTAAGTAAGCGTTCACTTCTATGAACTCAATGCAGTCTGACTTCAGGACTCATTTCCTTAATCTCAGTGTTATGCTGCCTCTTGAGAGAATTGATGGCGAGAATGCAGGGCCCATAAGAGAGTATATATCATATGGAAATATACTTGGAGCATATGACTCCGCTGCAGGTCAGGTACTTTAAAAACATTTCCGGCAGATCCCCGTTCTCTTCAGACTAATGAGGAGATTAGGCCATTATTATAATTATTCTTTTCAGAATTGAGGTCTCTGTAAAGGGAGCAGTGCAGTTTTATAGAAAGTGTATTTACTTTGAAGTCTGACAGACCTACCCAGCCTTATATCTACAGGCAAGTTATATAAATTCTCTGACTCTGTCTGATCATCTGTCAAATGTTAGCGGCAGTACCAACCTCCTGTCATTGTTCTGTGCACGAAATGAAGCCGTGTATGTAAAGTAGCTAGTACGATCCCATGTACATGGTGGATACCAAAAATATTAATTCCTTCCTCTTCTAGACATTGTAGACTAGAATATTTCCAGTTATAAAAATAAAGTAATACCCTCCACAGTGATATTTTTCTCAGAGGGAAGAGAGCCCACTCCACACTGTCAGACACACGGTGAGTCACCAAGTGTGAGGCTCGACCTGGGAACAGATCGTCCTATCCACTGCTTTGCTGGGGCTCCTGCCTCCATCCTTAGGTGACAGTTGTGGGAAGGAGAGTAGAGGCAGCAGAGTATCTTCCTTCTCCTTTTATGCAAGGAGCTGAAGCAAGAGTCTTGTTGAAATTCTGCCTTTCCCTCTCTCCTTAAACACTTGACATTTTCAGCATCTTCCACCTTTTAATGTCATTTTAATTATCATCATTCTAGTGATCAGGTTTCACTTTCAAGAAGTGCTTAGATTTCTCTCCTGGAGAAGACCGTCCAATAGCTATTTCCTTTGTAAGCATCACCAGGGAAAAGGCTAGAAAACTGGAGTTGGGAGGACCGGAAGTGAGAAAAAATGAGCACTTATATGACCTATAATTTAAACCTGTCAGCAAATATAAGTTCTACCTTCCTGATGATGGATCTGAGTGCTCCCATATAACCAGAACCAGGTGTGTGTATTTACATGTGTGTGTGTGTGTGTGTGTGTGTGTGTGTGTACATGTAGGACTTTGTTATAAAGATTTGATATTACTCAACTGGTTAAGCTGGCTAAGCAGCATCTGGAAGGCCATTGTCTTCACGTCTGAAGCTGGGGCTTGAAGTGCACAGGCTGGCAGTTAGGAAGGACAGATGGATGTAAAGTGGGGGAAGCAAGGACAGCCTGGAACCCAAATGCAAGAGCTAGAATCCATGGGGACAGACTGAAACCTAAATCAGTTCATGCTGCCTTTGATCTGGGGAACGTGGATATCCAACGGAAGCCAACTTCTTCACAGAACTAAACACACACACCTAGCTCAGGCAACAGACAAGCTGAAGAAAGATCCAGGAGAACATGGGGCAGTTACAAGCCCGGCCACTGCCTCACTCCAACTCCTATCTGAGCCAGCAGATAGGAAACGAGGTCTCTGTGCTCCAAAATGGCTGCCACTTCACTTCCATCCTCCAGATCTCCCACAAGAATTTCTCTTGGGCCCAGTGTAACCAGAAACATGCAAAAAAGGGAAGTCTGGTAAATGTAGTTTAGTTCAGCCAGGTTGATACACTACTAAGCTATATATATGCTTGAAATATATGTATATGTATATCCCCAAATTTAGCAGCTTAAACAAGAAGCATCTCTAGCTTATACAGCGTCTGAGCTCAGGAATCCAGGAATAGCTTTAGCTAGGTGGTTCTGCATCAGGGTCTCTCAGGAGGGCTACAGTTAGCTGTGGCAGAAGTCATCCGAAGGCTTGACAGGGTTAAAGATCAACTTTTAAGCTCAGGCATGCAGCTATTAGCTAGAGATCTTCATTCATTACCATGTGGACTTTTCCATAGGGCAGCTCACAACATAGCAGTAGCTTCCTGTGGAGTGAGAGATCGGAGACGGAGACAGAGAGGCCATAGTGTCTTCTCAACTTAAGCTCAGAACTGACCTACTGCTACCTCTGCTATATTTTATTGGTCACACAGTCCATCTCCAGTACAATGTAGGAGGGGACTATACGGAATGTGAATACTGGAAAGTAGAAATCATTAGGGGACATCTTAAAGCCTGCCTCCCACAATGTCACATCTGAACAATTCTGTAACACCACTAAAAAGAAATGCCTTCAATTTCAGGGTAGGAAACTGGTTCTCTTCTGATTAAGGATGGTATCCTCTATTTATTTTATCTATGAACTCCATCCACTTCTTTGGAAACAACACCTTTAATACCAAGTCTCTCCTTTTGTATTGGCTTGCCCTTTTATGGCACATTTTCGCAAACGTTGTCACATTTGAGCCTTAGACAGCTAGTAGGAGGACAAAGCTGGGGTTCAAATGCAAGTCATTGTGTTTCCAAGGTGAAAGTTAATTTTACAATTCTACAGCTAACTTTACAGTATTTGCCTTGTCAAAATAGCCATTCTGTATTATTAATATTACTGAAAGGTTCAGAACCAGAGTTTAGAAAAGCTTTTTTCTTCTTCCCTCCCATTATAAGCAATTTTTATTCAGCCTGACTAGATATATTCAGTACTATCTTCCTATTTGCCATTTTAAAATCTAATTACATGCTTTATGCTAGTTTGTATTTTTGTATCTGTGAAGTATATGGGCATAGTTTTCTCAACTACAAAACATCTTGCCAAATATAGTTACATACTTTTTAATGTTTTCATAGATTTTTTTTTAAAGCTAATGACTCTCATTAGGTAAATTATTTCTTGGATGTAAATTAGATAACTTAAAGTGACAAACTGCTTTTCCAATTATAGCTGGTACTATTTAGTTACTCAGTATCTTTCTATCACTGAATCAACCTAAATAGCTACAAAGTGGCTTCTCCAATCCCCCCCCAACCATGGTTGGATTTGCAAATTCCAGCCTCTTTCCCTATTTCGTGAAGTGACCCAGTAGTTCAACAGGAAGTAAAAAAGGAATCCGAACACCCTGCTTTCTTCTCATCTCTGAGCAGTGAGCCCCCTTCTCCCCATTTGTCTCCTATCTCTTCCCTACAATTCACTATAGCCAAATTCGCCCCTAAATACAGATATTTCCATGCCTCAGAGTCATGGAGGAGACCCCGAAGTGCTTTTTCCCTTACCAAAAAGGCACCCTCCTTTCCCTAGTCCTGAGCAAAAATATATTAATACTCTAGCACTTTGAGTAATAATGTCTCTTTGTTCCATCTCAAACCTACCCCCACCCTGCTACTGATGAGGTTTGCACCTGAGCCATCTGGGTGGAACATTGTTTCACTTCTCTCCAGCATTTTCCTGTTTACTTTTCTACTTTTTCTCAGCTGAAGGCTGTTCTTTAAGCAACTCATTAACTCCTTGTGGGGCTCACAAAACTGTGAGTTCTTGAAGCAGTCCATCACTCCTTGAAGTTTCTGGGTAAATAGGCTAGAGTGATCTCCCTTTATAGTTTTAGTATTTCATAAAAAAAGGAGAAATCAGAGAGGGAGGATCCAGGAAACAAACTGAGAGTCTCAGAGGGGTTTGGGGTAGGGGGCTGGGGTAGCCGTGTGATGGGTATTAAGGAGGGCACGTGTTGTGATGAGCACTGGATGTTATATGCAACTAATGAATCATTGAACACTATATCAAAAACTAATGATGTACTTATACAGTGGCTAACCGAACATAATAAAAAATATTTTTAAAATGTGGTAACTTAATATGAGTTTATCATAAGGTATATTCTTACCTAGCCCTTTATTTAAGTTACTTTAAATCCTCCTATTGTGTTATGTTGTGATTTATCTATTTTCATGACTTTCCTTTCTCCAAGTCACTGTCCCTGTACTTTTATTTCCAGAGTGCAATAAAGAGGCTGGCATGTAGTATTCATTCAGTAAGTGATGCGTTGAATAAATGTGCTCTTAAATGACTAAAGTCTTCTGCCAGGTTTTATCTAATATCCATCCTTTTTTTCATCCTGGGGTGGTAGTATGAAATCAAGGGGGTTGTTGACCCCATCCCCAGTCATTTACATGTAGCTGTCCCCTTCCCACGCCCCACTGAGAAATGAACACCGAAACAGTCTTCAGGCAAAAGAATTCGCTTAGAAATGCCATCTGGAGGTCTTTGTGATAGCCCCACCCTAATATGAAATGTTTGTCAGGGTTCCTAGTTGCAATCAACAGATAATGACTATGACTGATTAAGCACAAAGAGAGTTTATTCAAAGCATATTCGACAATCTCAAAATTGCTGGGAAGGCTGGTGAACCTGACTTGAGCCTCATTCTCAGGAAGAAAGCCCAAAACCTCATAGCAGAATTGGCCTGATGAGAAAACCTGCTGTCGCTGCTGCTTTCCTTCCCATTGAGTACTAGAGGAAACTTGGCAGCTACCACCCCTTCCAGGCTACCTCTGTGCCAGGAACTCTGCCTTAAGCCCTCTGGGAACCTGCCCTTGCCACCGCCAGGGCTGAAAGTTTAATGCATCTGTTATCACATGCCCAAGCCAAAATGGAAGCTCCTCTCAAGGCCAATACCCTCCTGTTGCTTCTCACTGACATGGCCCAGCCCTAGCACCTGCATTTGATCGGTCAGCCAGTCTGGGAATTTGAATTATGACACAACGAAGAAGCAGGACCCATTGTGTAGGAATTTCCCCAAATCTTTAAAAATCTTTCAAAGGAAATGGTTCACTTTTAAAAATACAACTACATTAGTAGAGACCAATTCACACTTGCTGCTATGACTTATTAACCTTCATTTTCCTTCAATACTCAGCATTGAAATCTTAGCTTCCCTAAGTCTAGGTGAGATTTTTTTTTTTTTTAAAGATTTTATTTATTTATTTGAGACAGAGAGAATGAGAGAGACAGAGAGCACATGAGAGGGGATAGGGTCAGAGGACGAAGCAGACTCCCCGCCGAGCAGGGAGCCCGATGCGGGACTCGATCCAGGGACTCCAGGATCATGACCTGAGCCGAAGGCAGTTGCTTAACCAACTGAGCCACCCAGGCGCCCTAGGTGAGATTTTTTTACTCCAACATCCAGAAGGATGCTCACTGGCTAAAACAGCCCATCTAACTTTTCTCTCTGTAGAATCACAAGACAAGATTAAGACAGGAACTATGACTTATGTTCCTACTGATAACCAACTTCAGATGACCTGTTTATGGCATCTGTTAATGAATAATTTGGTTGAAGGTAATTAAAAAGTACAAAATGGAGTTGCTAAAGGAAGGATATACTATTAATGTTATGGAAAATATTATTTGTATTTCTTAAATTGGAAAGGATTCAGCACACAGGTTATAATTTTCCTTTGTTATATTTTTTTAATAGAATAATAGGATGTGTTTTGACAATATCAATTTAGATGTGCCATAGTAAAAAAAAATCTTTTCAGAAGTGAAAAGTAGGCAGGATCATACTGATGGAAAATAATCCAACTCACAGTCATCTTTCAATACCTTGTCCTTACAGCCATCTTCTATAACTTTAAAAATTATTGATGAAAATTTTGAAAACCTGGTGTCACAATTTTTGCTTTAAATTTCAATGAGTTTTCTTTTACCTCCATTTCAACCACGTGTTTATGCAGCCAAACTTGACTCATCATCTTCCCATGAAAGTATTCCACTTCCAGGTTCTCAAATTCAAGAATCCCTCCTCTGACCATGCCATTTCCTCCCACCGCCCCACCCTGCCTGCCTTCTTCTGTGACATCTCCTGAACCTGTTTCCCCATCTCACTGTGACTCCCAGGACCCCCATGGCTTCCTATTATCCTACTGTATCACCTTCTCCTAACTTTCCTTGCCATACAGCTGGGCCGGAACCCCGTAATCACGTCACAAATCTTTACCATTAGGTAACCCTCACCTTTCTCACTCTTGGCTTCCACATTGAAGCTGCCACACTTTGCTGAAGAAAGTAATAAAATCATACCGATGAGATTGTTAAATGTGTGCTCTCTAACTTTGGGTATCTGCCCTGATCCCCCTAATGTATGTTTATCATTTCTTGTTGAAGTCCTAATTTTTAAAAATAGCTCAAAGAAACATTTTCTTTCCTTAAACTCTCCCCCACCTCCTACGTTTGGCAGATGTTTTGTTTTGTTTTGTTTTCCCCCTTTTAGTCAACTGAGCAATCTCCCACACCAAACCCATGCTAGCTGCCCAGGGATAAAATGCTGCAAATATTGATGACGTCTACAGCATGATTATGTGAGGTTTTAATGTACTGTTCCCAAGGCCACAACTCTGGTTCAGGCTCATATTCAAAGGCAGATTTACCATAAAACAAATGCATTAAGCATTGAAGCCCTTCATTTATTCCAATCCCACCACCCTGGAAGGGACCTATGTTCATTTTCTATTGCTATGTAATAAATTACTTCACAAGTTAGCAGCTTAAAACAACACACATTTGATCTCACAGTTTCTTTGGTTCAGTAATCAAGGCATGGCTTAGCTGGATCCTTTGATTCAAGATTTCTCATAGGGCTTCAGTCAAGGAGTTGACCAGAGCTAGGATCTCATCTAAAGGCTCAACCGGGGAAAGATTGATATCCAAATTTATGTCGTAGTTGACAGATTTTCAGTTCCTTCAGGCTGTTGGACTGACAGATTCCTACTTCATTTTCTAACTGCCTATTGGCAGAAGCCATACTCAGTTTCTTGCCACATGGATATCCCATGTGGCCAGCAAGGGAAAGAGTCTGTTAGCAAGATGGTAATGACTATCTTATATAACTTAATCCCATTACCTTTGTCACATTCTATTGATTAAAAAGCAAATCACTAGGCCAGCTTACACTCAAGAGGAGGAGATTACACAGGATTATTAATTCTAGGAGACAGGGATCATTGGGGCCATATTAGAGTATGCCTAGAGTCACAGGGCTCTAGCAATTTGTCCAGTGGGTCATATATTTTCATAAAATTTGCAAAAATTAGATATGTAAGCTACTACCATCTCTTGCCATTTCAACATCCCTTCCATCACATGTCCCCCAGCAACATCCACTCCTCTTTGTCAAGTGGCATTGAAATGATCACAGGAATTTTGTAATAGAGACAAGAAGAAATTGAGTTGGAGATTATTTAGGGTGGGTTTAGTGTGGTCTGTTCAGTGGGTCATAGTCATTTCCTTGTGCTGCTAATTTATAGCTAGACTCTCAGGTATAGGAACAGTTTCCAGAAATACCCTGGTTACCTACTATGCTGATTCAGCCAGTCTTGCAACACAAAGCAGAGGTCATATCTTGGTATGAAGGTGTTCTCAGGTGTCCAGCACTGCCAGAATTAGGGAATGAGGCACAAGATTTGAAAGGTATAAAGCCTAAAGCTTGTGTGTGGGAAATTCTATCATTACATGTGTTCAGTTAGAAGTGGAGAACTCGGTTCTCATCAGTGCCTAGTCAAAACAAGTTCTGCCTTGTCAAGAATATATTCAATAGTGCAACATATATAATTATAAATGAGCCATTTTTTTTTCTTTTCTGACAGCTAATGTGTGAAGTAGAATTATTAGATTTTCTGTGTGTAAAACAATAGCACATACCTTTCTAGGCAAAGTTGCACATATTCCATCATATTGGAATCCATCTTAATGTGGCATTACCAGTGGCAAATTGTAAAATAAGAAGAGAATTTTCTAAATTATCCGTAATGGTTTTAAACTGTGGTTAATTATACCACAGGGGAAAAAAATTATCTTTCCGTTCTCCCTACAGAAAATTGCATTACAATATTGTTGTCATAGGAAGAGACCATAAATGAAATGTATAAGACATAAACAAAATGTATAAGAAAATAAAATGTTGGGGTGCCTGTGTGGCTCATCAGTTAAGCACCCAACTCTTGATCTCTGCTCAGGTCTTGATATCAGTGTTATGGGTTTAAGCCCTGCTTTGGGCTCCATGCTGGGCATGGCACCTACTTTAAAATAAAGTTATAAATGTGTGTCAGGTTGTTAATTTTTTTTTAATCTGATATTTTCACAATTTTTCATATTTATAGTATTTATTAGCTTTTAAAAATATGTAATTTTCATGACTTTTTTCCTTTAAATAAATACTTAATACTTGGTTTTGTATTACTTTTCTTAAAATGTCCAGTTGTGTAGGCTTCAGACCCCACAAAAACTGGATCTCCCCCTTTCTGGTCCCACTGGCCTGGACTAGTATACCCGTCTTCCTGAATGATCTTTGCCACTGCACTCCCTTGTGGTCCAGCCTTATCACCCATTGCCGCCCCAAGGTCTTCCCATGGAAACTCTCCAATCACATCACTGCCCTGCTGAAAAATCGTTACTGTCTCGTCATCACAGATTTCTGTTGTTTAAGCCACTTATTTGGTGTTATTGTTACACTCTTCAGTTCAGCAAATGAAGGTCCCAGTCTAATTTGTATTTTTATTGTCAACAGCTCCTTGTTTCTGTTTTGTTTTGTTTCCCTGCCAATATAGCACTTGCTATTATAAAAGCATCACTTTGGTCCCTTCTCTCCCTATTTCCCCTTTTCTCTCATTTTTATTCTTCAGAATCCTTCTCATTCATTAGGACCTACCCCAGATGCTTCCGTCGTGAACCTCCTCTGCTCTCAGAATATGATACTCTCTCTCTTCTTCTATATGCCTATTAGTGTTTTAGTCTACTCTCAGTGGGCTTCTGTTTTATCATTGCAAAATCGGATCTCCCGATTTTTGCATATTTTGGTTCTATTTGTAAATCCTAAACTCTTTGAGAGAAAATGTTACTTCTTTTTCATCACTGAAACCTCTCTAGCACCTCATAAGCTATACTTGCAGAACAATAAATATTATTGTCCATGAATGATTGTATGAATGAATGATGAATCATTTGACCAAATAACAAATGAATCTATTCAAATGCTACCCCATTCTTTCATTCATAATAAATATTTATTGAGGCCATACTATGACCTAACACTTGTGGTCATTTCTGAGAATCTTTAAACATAACAAAACAACAATAAAAACGCGGTGCTTGCCCATAAGGAGGTAACATTCTGGTGAGGCAGACAAACATTGATCAGAAAAATCCCACAAATTAATATCAAATTTCATCTTTGATGGGGCTTATGCAATAAAGGTAATGAACTGTGAGATTGTACATGTGGAATTTCAACCAGTCAGGACAATTTCATGTGCATTTTCCATAATGAACGAGAAGATAACAGTTCTTTTTTTTTTTTTTAATTCTCTTCTCCAAGAAAATAGCTAAATTACATGGGATTTCATTTAACCACTTTCATAACATTTAATTCCTTAACTAAATAATTAATTTGATCTTGAAAATTTTACAAGATTAGAGCAATAGTTTGTCCCTTGTTTCTGAAAATTGGCACATTCTTGGTGCTGCTATCTAAGGACATGAATGAAACTGAGAAGCCCTAAGGGTAGGCTCAGTCCTTTCTCTGGGTACAATACTCCTTTTATCAGAGACTGTGGCTATTGGTAGCTGAACTTATCCTGTCTGTGATGCTCTTGCTTAGTCTGTCAGCTACTGGCCAGTGCCTAGGCCTTGTCCTGCAGCCTACCTTGCAAATTGTCTGCTGCTGGGGTTTCCAGATTAGAGTGTTACGGGTTGAATTCTTCCCCCCAAGAAAAAAGTGTTGGAGCCCTAACCCTGCAGTACGTCAGAATGTAGCTTTGTTTAGAGATAAAGATATTCATTTATAGAGGTAATCAGGTTAAAATGAGGTCATTAGGGCAAGTCGTAATATGACTGATGTTCTTATAATGGGACATTTGGACACAGAAACAGAGAAATACAGAGGAAAGACGATGTGAAGACACAGAGAGAATGCCATCTACAAGCAAGGACTGCCTGAGGCTACCAGAAGCTCCAAGGGAGGCATAGCCCTCAGAAGGAACCAACCCTGTAGATACCTTGACCTTAGACTTCTCAGGCTCCAGAACTGAGACAATAGATTTCTGTTGTTTAAGCCAATCAGTTGGTGGTACATTGTTAAAGGAGCCTTAGCAAACTAATAGGATATATTTCCACAGAAAAATTTATACCAAACTAATGTTTCCTGGATGTTTATCCTATAGGGTTTTTTCTCTCTCTGATTATTTACATTTAAGCCTAAATGCAAATTCAGAAACAATCCCTAGAGTCGAAAGAGTATATGGCCACTAAAAAATAACAACTAAAAGCTCCCTTGATATGAACATTTCTTCTCTGGAACTGTCTTCAGTTTCACCAGGCCAACTTGGCGGGGGCTTCCTCTTCTGTGTGCTGCTACCTCTGGCAATATTAAGAAGGACTGTAGCCATTACACCCACAGGCACAATCAGTGAGGCCAGAAATGCTCTTGAGCTGGGAATCAGAGGGGAATGCACCAGGAGCATAATGTAGTTTTGTATTAAAGTCTCTGAATGCTCAGGTTACTACCATATTAACTTTAGAAATTGAAGAAACCATTGTATGTCTTGGCTCAGTGTGAAAAGCATTTCAAAATTCATCCAAATGGCTGTTCCCTGTAAAGGAGTGGCTGCAAACTTCTGTTCCTTTCATAATAGGCAGCAGTAGGGTGCTTTCCCCGACCTGGGTTTAAAAGGGGGACAGAGAGTCATTAAATATATTTACCAAATGAGAGTAATTATTACTTTATATAAACTATTTGGGTAGAAATAAATTTTTATAGGTTAAAAACTAAATTTTTATAGGTTAAAAACTAAAGAGATATTCAAGAAATACCTTTTGAGTACCTACAATGTATCAAATGTTGGGAGTATACAGGTGAGCAAAAACAGGCACAGTCCCTTTCTATGGGAGCTGGCAGACTATTAAAGGAAATAGACAATCTTCTGTGTATATGGTCTCTCTCTGCCTCTTTTTTATAGGGATGCTTGTGGTGGCATTTAGGGCCCACCTGGGTGGTGAAGGATAATCTCCCAATCCCATGACCCTTAATTTAATCACATCTACAAAGTCTTTGCCATATGCAGTGGGTTAAACAATATCCTAGAAAACTTCTTGCCCACCTGAAAACTCAGAAAGTGACTTTATTTGGAAATAGGATCTTTGCAGATACAATTAAGGTAAGGATTGAGATATGATCATACTGGATTAGGGTGGGCCCTAAATCTAATGAAACTGTCCTTGTAAGAGGCAGAAAAGGACACACAGAGACACGGGGAAGGAGGCCATGTGAAGATGGAAACAGAGATTAGAGAGATGTTGTCACAAGCCAAGGAACAGAAGGATCCACCAAAAACTGGAAGAGGCAAAGAAGGATTCTCTCCTAGAGAGTTTTGAGAGAACACAGAGCTGCCAACACCTTGATTGCCAACTTCCGGCTTCCAGAACTGTGACAGAATAAATTTCTGTTGTTTAAGCCACCAAGTTTATAGTAATTTCTTGAGCAGCCCTAGGAAACTAATATACCATGTAAGATAATAAGCACAGGACCCAAGAATTAGGATCTGGACATTTTGGGGGACCATTATTCAGCCTGCCACACCTACTCTGCTTTCAGAAGTGTAGGTATATTCACACATCACATAGGGCAGGTGACCTTAAATAGGTCCTGCTTGGTGCAAGCAACTGTCTGAGACTTTTATGAGACTTGATGAGATGAAGTGGCAATCAAAAATCTAAGGAAGTGCTATGATCAAATAAACACCTTGGGAGTACAATAAGACAATGGACTGCCATCTCCAAAATACCCAGCAGGTGATAAAAAAGGGAAGGAAATGATTTGAGTAATATGTGAATAAACATTTTTAAATGATAAATGATGGGATGCCTGGGTGGCTCAGCCGGTTAAGCGTCTGACTCTTGATTTCGGCTCAGGTCATGATTTCAGAGTTGTGACATCGAGCCCCACGTCAGGCTCTGTGCTGGGCATGGAGCCTGCTTAAGATTCTCTCTCTCTTTCTCCCTCTGCCCTTCCCACCACCCCCTCCCCTTTAAAAAAATGATAAATGAAATACACCACAGGACACTTACAGGAGACGGTATACTATCAGATGTTATTTTTGTAATACAAACAATAAGGCTCAAATTTATAAAGAAAATAAAGTTTGACTTGAGGTAAGCAGTGGCAGTTTAATGAAAGAAGCAGGATTTGAAAGGGGTCTTCCCTCCTGGGTGACAGGAGACAGGAAACTCTTCTGGCATCTCTCAGGAAACATGAGCTAGAGTACCCCACTCTCTGAGCCCTACTATTTGCTAACCTTAGAGTTTCCGACCTTTGCCCATGGTTCCTCAATCTACCAACCACTCTCGTCTTCCCTTTCTTGCCTATCACTTGACTCGTTCTATTACTATGGCTCTAAGCCCACCCATTTCATCATTTCTTTCCACTCCCTTGCCTACTTGGTCTTCCACCACGCTGCTCCTGAAACTCCCCACTCAATAATTAATCTATGCATCGTCTTCTCACCTCCTCTATGGCAGGATCAGTTGAGTTCACCATGCTGCTCACTGTCTTTAAGGATTTCCTGTTGAAAAAAAAAAAAAAAGAATCTCCTGTTGCAATGTTTACAGTAGCCAATGTCACCACAGTCCCAAACAAGTATCATAGTACTGTTAACTTCTGCCTTCCTCAGATGAGTTTACCTCGTACCTCAGAGAGAGAACTGAGGTAATTCCTTCCTCTTTCTTCTTCCTCCATTATTTTCTTCTGAACATCCTCCTTCACAACAGTTTCGGTGGGAGATGTTCCAAGCAAGGTTAGTGCTTCCACCTGTTCTTCTCTGACAGCTGTCAATCTCTGCTGATGGTTTGGAGTGAAGGGAGCAACACTGAGAAGCTGGTCAGAAACTCTGTGCCCGTGAGTGGGCCTTGTTGACAGTGGATTTCACTAATAGGAATCATCTCGCGTTAGCTTCTTTTTTCTTGGCTGGTCAAATTAAAGAAGGATCTCCCATCTACTGCCTAGAATGGGTGAGCCTTGCCACCATTATCTGTGTGGGGAGAGCACAAGGAATCTCAACATCCAGGATGTACACTTTCATTCAGTCTCCCTGTGTTCAACATGGTAGCCTCATCTTGAACTCTACCCCAGTTTATTCTTTCCAGAGAACAATCATCCAGTAGGAACAATTCATTCCACTAGCTGTGTATGACTGAGGGGCAGATTTGGGGAACTCACTGCTTCTGAGGCTGACTTTCAGCCACTACTCTTCACCCCTCACCCTACTTCTGGAGCATGTGAGGGACTTCTGTGGCTAATGAGTCCCTCAGCTGTCCCCTCTGCTGACTTGGCATTCAGCTTTCTCGGATCTGCTAAGTCATTGACCACTGACCACTGACAGCTTTCCAACTTCCCAATTTTGTTCCTGTCATCTCCTATCACATAAATTTGTTCTTGGGTTTTATGTGTTCTTGAAAAAATCTTTTTACACTTATCATTAACAAGGTCTCAAGGGTGGAATGAGGTAAACATATGCTCTCTAAATACATTTCTGTCCTGTAATCAGAACATATGGATTAATATTTCATTCCTGACCCCTGGTAGTATATTAAGGAGCAATCCGCCATAGACTATTTAACTGTTTTACCCATTTTGTCTTCAACTTTACTGTCAACCTTTCCTTAGCCCTATATATACAGTTAGATTAAGTACAGCATCGTGTCCAGAAAGCTCAAAGTATAAACTATGAACCAATGAACTGTATTATGGGAAGAATTTTTTTTTTTAAGATTTTATTTATTTATTTGACAAAGAGAGACACAGCGAGAGAGGGAACACAAGCAGGGGGAGTGGGAGAGGGAGAAGCAGGCTTCCCGCGGGGCAGGGAGCCCGATGCGGGGCTTGATCCCAGGACCCTGGGATCATGACCTGAGCCGAAGGCAGACGCTTAACGACTGAGCCACCCAGGTGCCCTGGGGAAGAATTTTTCTCCTTGTGAAAAGATTAAAGCTTTCAACTGTTCTTTTCAGGCATTCCCAATAGTTCCCTTCTCTGGGTTCTTATCCTACCTTCCAACTTGAGTTGGCTAAACTCTATGTTTGATTGAGCTGTAACCCTGACTGCAGATTACGACTGACCAGCCTATTTCACTAACAGATACCCTTGGGATATTTCTGGTCAGCCATCTTCCTAAGAGTCCTAAGTCTTAATACATTGTTTTTTTATTTTGACTATTTCTAATGGAAATTGTATATTTTCTTGCTTTGAGAGATGGGAAAATTTCAGACAATTTTTTCTAGGAAGCTCAAGGTCATCACTACTAGCATCAGTTAGAGTACAGTTGATCCTTGAACAAGACTGGTTTGGCAGCAGATTTTTGACTGCACAGGGGGCTGGGTGCCCCCAACCACCTCGCTGTATAAGGGGCAACTGTAGTCTGCTCCAGGGATAGCTGCTGCTGGCCCTGCCAGAGAGAGGAGGTCTCTCCTCTGTGCCCAGCATAGCACCTTACCCTTATTACCCTTTGTCATTACTACCCTTTTGAGATTATAATTCCTTTTTTTTTTTTACATTTGTCTGTCCCTCTTTTTTGACCTTGAGCTCCCCAGAGGTGGAAGGCAAGAAGAGAAGGACCACCCCTTTTTCATGTGTGCATTCCCTACTGCTAGCTTAGTACATTTGTATAGTAAATGCTCAGTAACTGTTTATCAAATCAATGAATGGGACTTAAGTTATATTAAACATAGAGTCAAATAAATAATGACACTATTCACATAACGATGACCATGTAAATGTAGTCCAAGGAATGTACATGAAAAAGTTTTCCTGTATGGAAAACATTTGGATTTTTTTTTTTTTGAAGTTAACGATTGTCCTTTTTCATTCCATTTGCTTAATTTTTCTATTTACGTGTCACTCAATATCCTCAAGGGATGCTTTACAAAGTCAGTAATCCATCAGATAATTCATCAGTTATGTTTCCCCCCAAAACCTTTTTTTTTTTCTGTTTTAAAAATTTTGCTCTCTGTTGAAAGAGCACATATTTCTGTAGCATTTTGGGAAAGGGGCAGAATGTATTTAATGTGACCTTTAATTACATGAAAATGTCTTTATTCTACCTTCATACTTGGTTGATACTTACTCTGGCAAAAAAATTGTAAGTCGAACATTATTTCTCTTAGAATGTTCAAGGAATCGGGCACCTGGATGGCTCAGTTGGTTAAGTGACTGCCTTCGGCTCAGGTCATGATCCTGAAGTCCCAGGATCGAGTCCTGCATCAGCGGGGAGTCTGCTTCTCCCTCTTCCGATCCCCCCTCTCGTGTGTTCTCTCTCTCTCTCATTCTCTCTCTCAAATAATAAATAAAATCTAAGAGAATGAGAGAGAGAGAGAGCACACGAGAGGGAAGAGGGTCAGAGGGAGAAGCAGACCCCCCACTGAGCAGGGAGCCCGATGTGGGACTCGATCCTGGGACTTCAGGATCATGACCTGAGCCGAAGGCAGTCGCTTAACCAACTGAGCCACCCAGGCACCCATAAATAAAATCTTTAAAAAAAAAAAAGAATGTTCAAGGAATTGCTCCACTGTCATCGAGCCTGCAGAAGATCTACTGTCGTTCTATTTCCTCATCTTTTGTATACAACCTATTTTTTTTTTCCTCTCTGGAAGCTTTCGACATACATGCTTTGTCCAAGCGTGTTGTAATTGTATAGTTATTTCCTTTATTACGGTTCTTTACAAATTTATCATGTGAGGCTTTCAATGGACCCTTTCCATATGAAAACGCATGTATTTTATTAAGTACTGGGGAACTTCCTTGTACATTTTGTTGATACTGTGCTCTTCTCTCTTTTCCCTTCCTTCCTTTGACTTCTGTCGATCAGATATTTCATCTTTTGCATTGCTTCCTTCATTTTCATATCTTTTCTTCCATCCTTTATTTTTCTTCTAATTCCTAGGTAATTTTCTAAAAAGTACCCTTCACCCTTAAATTTAATTGACATTTTTTATTCTGTTATCTTAATTTTAATATCTAATGACTTTTTGGTTTTCTGCTGTTCTTCTCTGATGCCTTCTTATTCTCCTTCTGTGATGTAATATCACATGTTACATCTCTGAGGCTGTAAGTTAAGGGTTTTTTTGTTTTTGTTTTTTTGAAGTTGTCTTCTACATTCTATAGAATCTGTTTACATTCCTTTATTTTTTATTGCCTGTTTTCTGGGTTTGGTCTCCTTTATACTGGAGGCTTCCCTGAAATGTCTAGCTGCTGGTCATCCATTCTTATTAAATTTAAGGCAGTTAAAATAACTGAAAATTCTATGTATAAGGGCAAAGCCGTCACATGGTGGACCTTCCAGAGCATGATCAGCAGTGAGTAGGGGGTTTCCTTGGGTGACTCCACAGTGTCAGCAAGGGAAGGCATTTTCCCTCAGGGTGTCAGGCCTGTTTCCGTGGCCTTTGAACCCCAACAGTTCACTTCTAGAGGCAATGAAGTGTGTCGTACTGAAAAGCTGGAGTGTGTCTGAATTTCCTAGTCAAAAGTTTCTAGATCTTTAAAGGAAAAAAATTAAGAAATAAGTACTTACCAAGTGTTGATTGTATGCTTGTCACTAACAGAGCTCTCTAATTTAGCCCTCGCAGAAACTTCTGAGACAGGTTCTGCTCTATACTCATGACTATTTTTATAGACGAGAAACTCAAAATCAGAGGTTAAAGGAACTTTCTTAGTGTCCTACACAGCTAGAAAGTAGTGGGGTGAGGGGCCATTTCAGGATTGACTTCTAAATCCACCTTATCTTACAAATTAATTCATGTGATGCATCAGCATGAGGTTGAAACATCCTGCCAAAACTGATGGGTTTCATCCTCATTTAAGTGATACATTACGATCAGTTATGATCTCTTCTGAAGTCATCCTATAAATCATGGCTTACAAATTGTTTTTTATGTATCATATGTATTTCACAAATTATGCATTTACATTGAAAAGTCAAAAGCACATTTCAAAAAACACACAAGTCAGTTAAACTCATTTTTCTTATTGAAGTATTTTACTTTTTAAAGTAGTTTTGGACCAAAGTTAAGGACACTCTCTTTTTTTCTTTTTTCTTTCTTTCTTTTTTTTTTTTTTAACTTAGATCCCCATCTAATAAAACTACCCAAATGAAAAAATTAAAAAAAGAAAACTACCTAGATGCACTACCTTAGCATATGTGGAACACAACAGTATTTACCAACTTCGAGCAAAAAGTTTTTTTAAATTTATTTTGTTTTGTTTGTTTTGTATCTTAGTTTTAAAAAGAAAAATAGTAAAAAGATCTTTGACCAGACAATCCTGGTTGTGATTTTCAGCTCTGACACTCAGTAGCTATGTGAATTTAAACAAATTTCTGAAGTTTGCTTTATCTTCGTATTCTAAGTTCGTGGTAGTTATAACTAACTTCCAAGTTTGTTAAGAGGGTTAAAAAAGACAATGCCTTGAAAGGCCTCGTGGGGTGTGTCCTTAGCCCTTGTCTCAACCAGATTTGTTTGTTGCACAAAAAAAAAAAAAGTCTGATTTGAGCTAGTTCAAGTAAAAAGAATTATTGCGAAGGTGTGTTCGGTGAAATGGAAATTTCCCTGAAGATCCATTAAAATGAAGGCAACTTGCAAAACAAGCTTCACCTGCTTCTCATATTCAGTGCATGGGCTGTGCCTACAATGTCGTGTCTGCTTCTCTCTGGATTCCTGTTCATTCTAGTCTCTCTACTAACCCTACTTCCTCTACTTATTTATCATTCTGCTCCTATAACTGCTGCTTGCGTGTGGTTTGGACTTAACCACACTATCAACTATTTGTGTTTCCCAGTGTACCCTTTTGCTTCTACTCATAATCAATTGGCAGATTATTTTACTTCTTTTTCATTTTTAAAATTTTTTTATTTTAAGATTTTATTTATTTGAGAGAGAGAGCAAGCATGAGGGAAAGGAGAGGGAGAGGGAGAAGCAGACTCCCCACTGAGCAGAGAGCATGATGTGGGGCTCAATCCCAGGACCCTGAGATCATGAGCTGAGCCAAAGGCAGCCAATTAACTGACTGAGCCACCCACACGCCCTTATTTTACTTCTTTTTTAGTTCAGATTCTCTAAAGCAGTTATCTGATTGGCCCTGTTTATCTTTGCAGGTATTGGCCTAGATTATAGCGGGTAACTAGACATGTAGGTAACTGGACAAAGGCCAGAGGGTTAGATGGTCCTTTCATGAAATGCCACTCACCCTTTTACAAGAAGTAAATGTGGTGGTTTCCTCAGAAGTCATATGAGTTGAGCAGGAACTCTGAAAATTCTAGAACAGTAATCCGCACTCTGTAAGTTTTAGTTTTTCTTTCCCTTTGATTTCGTATATCCTGAATGACAAAAACATTATGCAGATTCATTTTTCTCATCATTAATCTCATTCTATTTTTCTTTCTTTTTAGAGGATTGAGTGACATTGTCAGAAACAGGAAGCAATAATTTACTAATATCACCTGCAGTCGGTTTACCATTTATTTTGGGTCTATCAGAGGACAGATAGCTGGCAGGATTGAAAATCAACTCACTGAACTTTTGCTGAGATGATTTATGAGCTCAGCACAGTGCTAGGCATTATGGTTCATTTAAACAGCTACAAGGATTAGGCCTTATCTTTAAAGAATTCAGTCTTATTCATTTTTGAGAGAATAATTCACAAGAAATTGTCTAGAAAAATTAATAGGAAGGTAGTGAGTGTGGTAGAAAGATAACGGGATTTGAGACTAGATTTTGCTCTAGTTTGGACCCTACCATTAGCTAGTCAACTTGCTTTCTGGGCCTCAGTTAATTTAAGATGAGGGAATTATGCCAGGTTATCGCTACAATCTATTTAAAAGCAATAATCTGTGTTTCCATATTTCTCTCTCTCTCTCTCTTTTATTTTTATTTATTTATTTATTTTTTAAAGATTTTATTTATTTATTTGACAGAGAGAGACACGGCGAGAGAGGGAACACAGGCAGGGGGAGTGGGAGAGGGAGAAGCAGGCTCCCCGCTGAGCAGGGAGCCCGATGCGGGGCTCGATCCCAGGACCCTGGGATCATGACCCGAGCCGAAGGCAGACGCTTAATGACTGAGCCACCCAGGCGCCCCTCTCTCTTTTTTTTTTTTTAAAGATTTTATTTATTTATTTGACAGAGAGAGACACAGCAAGAGAGGGAACACAAGCAGGGGGAGTGGGAGAGGGAGAAGCAGGCTCCCCACTGAGCAGGGAGCCCGATGCGGGGCTCGATTCCAGGACTCCAGGATCATGACCTGAGCCGAAGGCAGTTGCTTAACCAACTGAGCCACCCAGGCGCCCGCCCCTCTCTCTTTTTTTTAAAGATTTATTTATTTGACAGAGAGAGAGAGCACAAGCAGGGGAAGCAGCAGAAGGAGAGGGAGAAGTAGACTCTCCGCTGAGCAGGGAGCCTGACGCCGGGCTCGATCCTAGGACCCTGGGATTTTGACCTGAGCCCAAGGCAGACGCTTAACCAACTGAGCCACTCTGGCGCCCCTCCATATTTTTCTCTTAAAACAAAAAAGTTTTTTTTTTCTTATAACTCTCCCCCCTTGCCTTCCACTAATTGAATTTAGATTTCGTGCAGTAGGATTTCTATCATGTAACTAACTTTTCTCACTGATGGAAATACATTGGAATGGCCTTTGATGCCACTCTCCCCTCCCACTAACTCCTGCTGACCCCTGAGATGTGTATAAAGATCACTTTCATTGGGGGCCTTGCCAGGTCTTGCCTTGTGCTCTCCAGATATTAGCTGGGTTCAACCTAGTTTTAGATAAGATTTATCCATCCTTTATTTTACAACTTGTGGAAAGTCCAGTGTTCTCCACAAGAGCTCAGTGATATCTTGGTAGGCTTTTTGTGGTGTCATAGAAGAAATTATTCTGACACTTGTTAAAATTGTACAGAAGACTTCAGTTAAGACTACTGAAATTAAAGAGAGATATTAAGCTAAACTCCAAATAGAGCAAAGACAGCTGGGGATTTGCAGCCAACTGTCAGAGTGAGGGGGTCAGTGGATGGAAAATTACCAAGAGGAGACATCAAAGGTAGAGGGATTCCTGACAAATTAATAGGATTCTTCCTAAAGGCAGGTCAAGAACTTAGACAACAAATGTGGGGGATGAGAAACTTGATCAGATATCAAGGGTGGAGGGGATTCTCACTAAACTGACTTGGCAGGAGTCTTTGCTGAAGAGGCTCAGAAGAGCCTGGTTGAAGTTTGGTAAAGGAGAGAGTCTTTGTCAGTGGTCACTCTACTTCCAAGCTCCCGCTTCTGTTAAATTACTTTAATTTAGAATTATTTTACTGTCCCGCACATCTCCCTGCTCCACACCGAGTTGCCTCAGGTCACAGAAACCACTTAGAGACAGCATTACTAGGCTTTTATGAGGCTCTCTGGAGAAGAGATTATAAGGCAGCAAAGTGAAAACCAAAAATCAAAAAACAAGGACATAAAACAAATAGTAGGATACTGGCACCCGAAATATCACCATCATAGCCAGTTAATAAGAGTAAGCTGAGTTTATTGTTTATGGTGATAAAGGAGAACAGGACCTCGACAGAGCTTTGGCAGTAGCTCAGAGCCGGAAGGCAAGATTGGAAGTTATTGAGATTTGGAAGTTTGACTTAAGGTGGTTCTTTCAGTTCTGGGGTTGAGCTGATTCTTATTGAGTGAAGATCATGATTTAGCAATTTAAGAGTGGTGGGAAGAGCAAGGCAAGGATTTTTGAGGTAATGATTTCAAAGAATCTCAGGGTGCAAACTGTTAATGTTTTCTATTGAAGAGCTGATGATTCTTACCAGGGACATTCCTGTAACAATTAATCTATTTACTTAGGCAAGAGACTCCAGGAACAATAAAGTATGCCAATCAAAACAATGAATAGTACAGTAATGTTAATCTGGAGTCTATGTCATAGACAGTAACTGTGTGGGAGGCAGGTAGTTTTAATGTTCACTGTCCAAGCTGTGTGTGTGTATAATGGTTCTGGTCCTCAAAAATTAAAATTACATTTCAAATATCTGGTTCTTAGAAGGTTCCAGAGTTATTTCTGAGACTCACACCTTGTTGCTCAATCCTGTCTTCACTCTCTTTTCTTCCTTCTTCAATTCTTCTTTCTCTTTTGGCCTTTGGTCAGAAGTTACAAAACAAACTCCTCCTCCTTTGTTTTTTGTAATTATTATTCAATATTATCAAAGCAATACATGTACAAACTTTTTAAATCATCAGAGGCAATTAGATTTAGTTCATTTAGAGTACCTAAATAATGCTTATGTTTCTATGTTGTGATAGTCCACATTTAGACATAATTTAATGACTTCCAACTGTAGAAGATAAGAATTTAGCTATCCTATATCACTTCATTCTCCACTCTCAAATATTTTCCCCCTTTCCTCACCTCTCAATTTATTTAAAAATTTTTGTTTGATTGGTATTCAAGGTTTACACTAATTCAAAAGGATACATGCACCCCTATGTTTATCGCAGCATTATTTTTAACAGCCAAATTACGAAAACAGCCCAAGTGTCCATCGACTGATGAATGGATAAAGATGAATGGATACGTAACAGAATATTACTCAGCCATAAAAAAGAATGAAATCTTGCCATTTGCAATGACATGGATGGAGTAGAGAGTATTATACTAAGTGAAATAAATCAATCAGAGAAAGACAAATACCATATGATTTCACTCATATGTGGAATTTAAGAAACAAAACAAACAAGCAAAAGGAAAAAGAAAGAGAGAGAAATCAAGAAACATCTTCTTAACTATAGAGAACAGAGGTTACCGGAGGGGAGGTGGGTGGGGGCATAGGGGAAATAGGTGATGGGGATTAAGGAGGGCATTTGTCATCTTAAGCACTGGGTGTTGTATGGAATTGTTGAATCACTATATTGTACACTTGAAACTAATACAACACTGTATATTAACTAATTGGAATTAAAATAAAAACTTAAAAATTTTTTTCATTTGATTTATATTCAGAGTTTATATTACTATAACTAGGTAAATGCCATCCATGTAATAATGTTTACATCTTCTTTCTTACACCATTTTCATTTTTTCCTGAAGGGAATTGATACAATTTTTGTTTTCTTACAATTTTATGCACCTATCACTAATTTGGCTCCACACTTTCCAACAGAGAGACAAAAATTCCTCAATTTATTTTTATTTTTTAAAAAAAATTCCTCAGTTTAATTACACAAATCAAACAGGTCACACAATCTCTTGCTTCCATTTCTGCTGGAAACTTATGGCCCCTTCATGCTGGCTTTGCTAGGGTTGGAGGCAGGGTGGTTGCCTAGCTGGCCCACTAGGAAGAAGGATTTGAGAGTTTAATTGTTCCTTACACAGATTTTCAGCCCCATATGTACCCTGAACTACAAGGATACATGTGTGGGGTTCTCATGCAGAATTTCCGGTTTCCTCTCAGCCCCCCTTCATTCTCACCAGCTACTCCCCCACCCCATGCTGTTAGGTGTTCTACTCTGACAGTTCCCTGGTAACCAACTTCTTTCCATTTCCCCAAAACATCTGGTTATCCCTTGTCTTCTATTACTTTCAGCTCATGTTCTTCTGGCCTCTGTGGGTTTACACCAATTTTAAAATATTTTATTCTTACGTTAGCAGGATTTCTAGAGGGAGCAAGGAAAAATGTGTACCTTTAATCTACCACGTTTAACTTAAAAATTCCCACTTTCTAATGTGGAATGACTCAGTTCTTCATAGCCCTGTCCCAAGTGTAGATAATTGCCTTTCTTTGTGTCCTCAGGAACCCAACAGAAACTTTAGAATAGGGAAGTACTTAGCTTTTTTTTTTTTTTTTTCGGTCTTTGGACATTCACCTGGAATAGAAACAGAAGAGTCTTCATCTTAACAACCTGTTATAGAGATAGCTAGTAAAGAGGAGACATAGCCCTTCCCTTTAAGGCATTTATGTTCTGAGAATGATAAAATATGCTGATCTGAGGTGATATGATAATATAGTCACATGAAGGTTTTCCATTCAGCTTAAATCCAGAATGGAAGTCGAACACTTTGGAAGGTACATCTCAGATCACTAAGGGATCATTTAATTATTTGTGTGGAGTTACTGAAAACTACTTCCTTGAGTGTCTGTTTTACCATCTCTAAGCCTTTAAACTCTAGTTCAAATATACATATGTGCCACCATGGGCTGAGCCAAAAACAATGAAAGGGTTGGTATGTAAGTGCTTTTGCAACAGTGTGTAAAGGACATTTTGTTTTACTTTTCCTGCAAGTGAGACACACACACACACACACACACACACACACACACACACACGGAGGGAGGGAAAGGGGGGAGGATATGAAACTTTGCTAAGTAATAAACAACTAGAATTACTGTGATAGTGGTTACACTGTAACTTGGTTCTAACTGATACATATTTCTAAGTCCTTTCTTTCCTGGTTTTTGTTTGAGCTGGAGCTTAGATTTGATCTCCTCGACTTCTCATTCTCATTCTCATTTTCCCATCTATTCTCTTCAAATGAACTCATTTTCTTGTCCTAATAAAAACGCAAGCCCTACTTTATCCTTTATCTCTTTTATGGTGATTAAGGGCATTAACCTAGATTGCTGGCAATCATTCATCCATCCCCTCCCTCCTCTTTCTCTCCAATTCCAAATTGCTACCAAATCCTTTTATTTCTACCATCCGATTGTATATGGAAGCCATAGGCTGCTCCCCACAACTGTTTGAATTCAGACCTTCATCCCACCTGGCCAACCACTGGAACCTCCTCAGTGGTCGCCCTGATCCTAGACTCTGCTTCATCCTCCACACTGCCATGCTTTTCTTCCTGAAACACAGATATGATTGTGACTTCTTTGGTTTCAGATATTTTAAAAGGTTCCCATGACCTATGAAATCAATTCCAAATTCCATAGACAAGAATTCTAAGAGCTTTCCGATTTGACTGTACTTTTCCAGCTTTATATCAGGTTGTTTCCTCCATTTATCCTCTGATCCCAGTCACACTACTCAACCTTTAATGTGTCCGTGCCCAGCACTTGCTGTCCTCTCTGCCTAGGACATGGTTTCCTGTCTTACCTGCCACATAAGATCATGTAATCCCATCTCAAATACTACCTTTCAAGACACCCCTTTCGTTACTAATAAATTGAGTTCCTATGGTCTCGTGGTTCTTTGCATACCCTTTTATCTTAGCACATCTCACGTTGTATAGTAATCTTCTGCGTATAAGCCTTTTCCTCCAACTACAGTAAGGGAAAAAATATTTTACTCATCTTTGCATCCCTAACATCTAGTACAGTGCCTGAGACAGAGTATGCACTCGCTTAATGATGGCTGAATGAATAAGTGACTTTTTGCTACAGGAGTTTAGGGGAGAAACCTAATTACTTTCCATGAGATATGAAGTATCTTCAATGAGAAGGATTTACTGCTGCAATCCAAACATAGTGATTTCAGGACATATATCTGTAGTCAGAGATCTAGGAACATAGCCCTCATTCTTTGATACCTTCTAATACATTTCCTCTGAAGGAAATGATTAAGGATATCATACTCAAGCATTCTTATAAAGTATATGACTGCACTTTGCCCCCCCTGAGAGGATTATGAAATCTTAGTATCCACGAGGATGTCAGTAGCAATATAAGTTGAACTGTATTCCTCAAAAGACATGGAGAGGTCCTTACCCCCAGTACCTATGGAATGTGACCTTATTTGGAAACAGGGTCTTTGCAGATGCAATCAAGTTAAGATGAGCTCATAATAAATTAGGGTGGACCCTCATCCAATATGCCTGGTATCCTTAGAGAGATGAGGCAGAAACGCAGACACGCAGGGAGAATGTAGTGAGATGACAAGAGGCAGACGCTGGAGTTGTGCAGCCACAAGCCAAGGAATGCCAAGGATTAGCAACCACCACCAAAACCTAGGAAGAAGCAAGGAAAGATTCTACCCAGAGTCTCAACAGGAGTGTGGCCCTGCTGACCCCTTTGACTGTGAACTTTGGCCTTCAGAACTGTGAGAGAATACATTTCTGTTGTTGTAAACCACCAAGTTGGTGGTTGTACCCTAGGAAACTAATACAATGCGGGCCTTACTTGATGTCTTCAGCATCCCAGACTATGCTTGAATAACTCCTGAAATGGGAGACTTACTACCTCCAAAAGGGGTGTCTTCCATAATAATAAAGCCTGATGTGCTGGAATGTTTCAGGAGGATCTTTAATTTACTCCCTGGGCCTTTTGCTTATTCTCAAACTGAAGATCGTGACATATTTAAGTCCCGTAGTTTCAACAGCGTTTAATGACAGTTGACATAGGGGTATTTCTACATGAAATGACTGAGAATTAAAAAAACAAGGTCTTCACTTTCCAAGCACGTGGGGCTTGGCAGATATTTTGCCTGGATTGACCAGAGACGCTGGTATTTTTTTAGTACAGCCTTACTCTGATTGATTGATGGTTTCCATCCTTTTAGGAAAGGGAAAATTATGTGGCTTCCTTCCTCCTACGTAGGCCTGATTAACTACATGGGAGGGAGGATTCACCAGTTTTCTGTTTCACTGAGTGGAAGACAGGTATAGGTATCAAGAAGCACTAACATCAGATTAAAGGAATTAAAAGTCAAAGCAGCTAAAATTCCAGTAAATATTATAGGATTAAGGGAAAGAGCAGGCTGCCTATAAAGTGAATAAGCATCCCCTGGCTATAAAATAAGAGAGGAAAGCATCACTCAAGTTTAGGATTACCATTCCTCAAGAAAGCGCCATAAAAGATTTGTGTGCATGTTTACTCTCAAGTGGCCCATGATGTTGATGTAAGTTGTAATTTGAAGATCATTTTAACCTTTTCAGTTATCAGAGCTTCAGGGAAAACCAAAAACCAGGACCAGGAAGGTAAATAAAGACTTCAGCCGGCTGCCAACCGAGGAAAATAAATGTTATCTGGACAAGAGGTGAGTGTTAACAAAGGTAGGAGTAGATCTAGGATGCTCAGATAACCACTTCAGATGGCAATGCCCAGGAACTCTGGGCAAGGGCTGCATGCTATTATTCTCTTCCTTCTTTTGCTTCCCCCCCTCCCCCACCATTCTCCTCACCCCCACCACAACACAAGTGATGGCTTTGTAAGACAGTCCAGGGAACTAAAGGAAGCAAAAACAATTTGTCAGCATTACCCTTTAAACAGAATAACTAATAGAGAGGAAAACAGCTCATGGGTCGGTTTTCAGAAGTTGTGACCTAGAACACTATTTTGTACTGTTCAGAATCAGGCCCTTGGCTTTCCTAGCCCAGATCCATGGCGTGGTCAGCCCCTGCACCACGGTGGCCCCTGGGGGTCTTTCTGTGGGAAGGCAGCAGGGCTCTTCTCCTTAAAGAAGTTTCCCACTGCTGCACTGAGGTCTCTCCTGTCATCTCGTCTGCCGGATCTTCTGTATTAAACTCACTTTGGGTTCCCTAAGTCACATTTTTTTCGGTGTAATCTTCAAGAAGCTTATCGGGCTAAAGTGGAAAACAAAATTCAGCATTTCTGAATTTAAAGAAAGCCTCTCTCTCCTGGGGTCCACCCAGGCCCACACAGAACGGGAGACAGGGACGGGCTGGGGCAGGGCCCCCCTCTCACAGGGTCCCTGATTCTTCACCTACAAGGAAGGATGCTGCAGCCTCTGTTTCTGGCTTCCAGAATGAAGAGTTGAAAGATGCCCATCAAATCTAAATCCAGAGAACTGGGAGAGGCTTACCCATATTCTGTTACTTCCTTCTGTATCTTCCTTGAATTGGTCATATTCCTCTTTCACTGTGCCCACTAATTTATCATTCTGGTTCTTCTCTCTTCATCTTCCTGATCAGCTATTGCCTGGTAATCCCCCAGGTCCTCCTGCTAGAAACCAGGCCTTCTAGTTAACCTGGATTGAGTGGCAACACCAGCTATCAGATTGCACCTCCACATAGATCTCTTCCAAAGAGATACTTGCTTTTTAATGGGCCTTCTAGACATGAGGCCAAACCTCCCCAGACCTAGAGATGTCTTATCCTGCTATTCCATGGTCATGCTAAATACTCTGCAGGTGCATAAGCAAACAAGGTGGTGACAGCCCGCCATCCACGGAGACCACATGTATGGACGATTTAAAAGCAATACTAAAGCAACTAAAAACTGGGTCTTCTTTATCTTTTCATCATATAGCAGAAATTCTATACAATAGTGCAGGGGGTAGGGGACTGCCACCTACAGGTCCCACCCTTGGTAAGCCATTCCTCTTGGGTCCTGACATCGTCTATAGATCCCTGGAATAAAAAGGTATTTATCCACAGCACTGACCCTTCAGGCCTCCCACTGACCTATTTGTAGGTCTCCATGCCTAGCTCTGAGAGTCTTTGCCTCTGTCCAGATACATTTTTCTCTGTCCTATTCATCTTACTGAAAGGTTTGGTTTCTCCTTCCTCCATAGGAATCACCTTTTCTTATTTAAAAAAACCTAAACCAGAGTTTCTCAAACCTCAGTCATTCACATCCCACCTTCACAAACTTCTCTGTATCTAATCACCACTTAAATAATTATCCACATAGAAACTAATTGAATAAATACTTAAATAATTATTCACTTAGCACCAAAATCCCGGTGCTTTCTATCGGTTGCACAATATACCATACTTTGGGAAACCTGGTTTTCAATAATAGACATTTTTCCACCAAGGAAGAGGAAATCTATTCCTTCACAGTACAAAATCATTGTGTAGATAAATTATTTTTCTAGAAAAGGAATCATAAATGTGTTAATTTTTGGTATTAATAGATACTTGCTATTGGTATTCATTCATGTGTTTGTGACCGTTGGTAGTGAAGTCAGTGAATTAAGGAATATACTGTAAAAAGTAGGAGACTAAATTAGTGAGTTGTCATGTCATGGAGACCTTCTGATTTCTCTCCCTTACTCAATACAAATTTCTTTTTTTTTTTTAAAGATATTATTTATTTATTTATTTGACAGCGAGATAGAGAGCACAAGTAGGCAGAGCGGCAGGCAGAGGGAAAGGGAGAAGCAGGTTCTCTGCTGACCAGGGAGCCCGACGTGGGGCTCGATCCCAGGACTCTGGGATCATGACCTGAGCCGAACGCAGCCGCTTAACCGACTGAGCCACCCAGGCGCCCCTCAATACAAATTTCTAAGAAACTCAGACTTCTGAGGCACCTTATCATCTGATTAAATTATTAACCAAGCTCTTGTTGGACTTCAGTGCTTTTTTTGTGCTTTGTTGCTATGGTTTTGAGTAAACTCTCAATGAACCAAGATAAAGTTGAATAATCTGTAAGAGGATCATTGAGTATTTTATAGAGAATAATGATACAAGAATCTTCTATTTCATTGAGTATCATTTACTAAAATGCTTATTTGTGTTTCAGGCTTTCAAAGTGGCTCTCTTCATGAGCCCTAAAAGTTAGATATAAACTTCTGTCATCTGTTTTTGTCTTCTTTATATATATAACCATTGAATCACAGAATGATTGTAGGATGTTATCAGAAAGGAGTACCTTTCAAAAACTATCGCAAACAGTAGGAAATTGAGTTTTTCAGGTGTTCTGTAACCTGAGCAATGATCAAACACTGAAGTATCCCATTCTAGTTAGTTTGTTCTTCAGAATCCAAGTAATGTCTTTCAAAGACCTTGGTGAATTGAGCAGTTTTTGAGGCAAAATGACTCAATTCCCCAAATTGTATTAGGTTTCCCATCACTCTCATGAGAAAGAATAATGTAGACTCTTGGCACCAAAGCCAAAGAGAGAACAATGTTCTTAATGTCTTTTCATCTAATATACAGGAAGTTCTGGGTTAACACAAGTTTCTCAGGCTACAGCCTCTCAACTTTGAGAAAGAAACTTTACTATACTATTCATGTGATTTAATTGTGTCCTTATTACCTGAACACTGTCATGGTTAAATTCAAAATCTGTTACACTTTATGGGAAGCAGTATAATCCTATTACTTGGAATGTAATTCTAATCTGGATATAAAAAAGCGAGAGATTTTTGTGTGTAATGAGTAGAACGGCCATTTGCCATTACTAAGTCATAATGGTTGAAAACTAAGGGATTTTATAAGAAGACAGAACTGAATATTAAAGAATTAAATTAAATTTGAATAACTTTGACACCATCAAATATTTATAATATATAAGCATGAAACATTCAAAGAAATAGTGTAGTTTTTTGAATTGAATTGGAAAAGGCTTAATCAGCTGATGTGATGAATTCCAATTTTTAACTGATGAAAATTTTAGATTTGTAAGGTGAACTGAACAATGACTCTAGTAGAAAAACCTGGCCTAGAAAGTGCCATATTACTCCGAAGATCCAGATTTCTGAGGAAATCAAAGCTGTGTATGAAAGGGGTAGGTACACTAGCAGGTGGGCTCCAGGTAAAGAAGAGGCATTCTCTGATACAGTGTTGCATCCATATATCATGGTTGGAGGTAAAAATTTACCCTTCATTTACCATATACTATTGTAAAGTATTTCTTTTTTATGTTGGAAATACATGTAGTATAAGAAATAAGAAATTCTGACAACAAAAACAGGCATAAATGAGAACTGAATAGCTATAAAAATAAGTTAAAATCCTGGAAATGAACCAACAGACACATGAAAAGATGCTCACTATCACTGATTATCAGGGAAATACAAATCAAAACTGCAATGAGATATCACCTCACACCTGTCAGAATGGCTGACATCAACAGCACAAGAAAGACCAGGTGATGTGGAGAAAGGAGAACCCTCCCGCACTGTTGGAGGGAATGCAAGCTGGTACAGCCATTCTGAAAAACAGTATGGAAATTCCTCAAGAAGTTAAAAATAGAACTCCCCTATGATCCAGCATTTGCACTACTAAGTATTTATCCAAAGAAGACAAAAGTATTAATTCAAAGGGATAAATACACCCTGATGTTTACAGCAGCATTATCTACAGTAGCCAAATTATGGAAACAGCCCAAGTGTCCATCAACTTGGATAAGGAAGATGTAAGATACACACACACACACACACACAGAGGAATGTTACTCAACCATAAAAAAGAATGAAATCTTGCCATTTTCAATGACATAAATTGGGCTAGAGAGTACTATGCTAAGCAAAATAAGTCAGTCAGACAAAGACAAATACCATATGATTTCACTCATATGTGGAATTTAAGAAACAAAACAAATGATCAAAGGGGAAAAAAAAGAGAGAGGGAGGCAAACCAAGAAATAGACTCTTAACTACAGAGAGCCAACTGATGGTTACCAGAAGGGAGGTAGGTGGGGGCAGGGGGGTTAAATAGGTGATGGGGATTATGGAGTGCACTTGTCCTGATGAGCCCTGGGTGTTGTATGGTTGTATGGAAGTGTTGAATCACCATGTTGTACAACTGAAACTAATATTACACTCTATGTTAACTAACTGGAATTTAAATAAAAACTTTAAAAAAAGAAAACAATAGAATTATGGAAATAGAAACTTGAGAGCTGGGGAAAACTCTAGAATGGAGATATTAATGAATTAGAAGATTGCATTGAGGACAAAGACATAGCATAGAACACAGAGACAAATTAAAAAACATAAGAGAGATGGATTAGAAATTAAGAAGCTCCAAAATTTGTCTGATAAACATTATGGGAAAAGAGGAGGAAGTAGCAGAGAAGTGATATGTGAAGAAATGGCTAAGAATTTTCCTACACGGAGGAAAAGCATGAGTCAGATTAAAAGTACTCTCTAAGTATCAAAGAAATACAAATAAAACTGAATCTATGCCTAGACATTTTCTTTTCTTTTTTTTTTTTTTAAGATTTTATTTATTTATTTGACAGAGAAAGACACAGCGAGAGAGGGAACACAAGCAGGGGAAGTGGCAGAGGGAGAAGCAGGCTTCCCGCGGAGCAGGGAGCCCGATGCGGGGCTCGATCCCAGGACCCTGGGATCATGACCTGAGCCGAAGGCAGACGCTTAACGACTGAGCCACCCAGGTGCCCCTGCCTAGACATTTTCTAACGTAACTGCACATCCATCAAGGATAAAAAGAAAATCTTAGAAGCTATTAGAGAGAAAGATCATTTACAAAGGAACATGAATTAGGCCGACAGAAGCCTTTTGAAGACTGTAATAGATGCCAGCAGAGAATTACATAAAAATGAAAAGGAAACCCCACCTGAAAATTTATGACAGTATTACACATTATATTCCTAAAGCATAGCTTCCAAATATATAAAACAAAAACTGAAATTAAACTCAGACAGTGAGAGATTCACTATCATAGCGGGATATTCAATGTAGCACTCTTTGTGGTTTTACAAACTTGGAAACAAAGAGAATGTATATCATCAGAGTAATGATCTTAAAACACTGTTATACCCATACCATAGAATGTTATTCAATCATTAAAAATACAGAATTAGAAGAATGTCAGTTTATGTTATATTTCCACCTAAGTGAGAATGTCACAATGGAGAGAGGTAGAAATGAAATGATGCCAGTGTTTAAAACTAAAACGATCCCAGTGTAAAAATAAACCCCATTCTACCCATGTGTGTACATATTTGTATATGATTAAATGAGTGCCAAGAAAGTCATGGAAAGCTACATATAAGGTTACTTTCATTACTAATGGTTGAGGGGGAAGGATGGACACAGAAACAGACAGTGGAAGGAATGGAGAACTCATTAAATTTCAATTATTATGGAAAAAATAACTTTGATCCAGAGTATGCATCTAAAATTCCTCAGTAAAGGCTCTGAAGCAAGAACACAAAGTAGCAGGAGGAGCCCAGCATGGGGCACAGAGATGATCTTTTGTTGTATCAGCATTAAGGGCACAGAAGGGTCTATCTGGTGCCTACATAGAGAGACAGACAGACATAATTTAACTTTGCCACGCCTTCCTGTATAGAGTGCTCATGTCTTCATTTCTTCCTGTTATGATACCGTTGGATTTAATACACATTTCTGATTAGAAAACATTACTTTCTGTTGTAAGTTGATCCAGGACAGAGTCATTAAATGATTCCTGTTCATTTTGGACTGTTTTGTTTTTGGAAAAACATGCAAAAAATAAAAACCATGCATTTTTCCAAGTCAAAATTTCATTCTCACGTATATGAGAAGAGAGGTTAAAAGTAGAGTGATTGAGTGTGGCGAACTCTTTTGTGATATTTGCTGTCGAATGAAGCAGAGATATGTGTCAGTAGCTGGAAATGTTGGAATTAAGAAGGTCTGAATAAGGGGCGCCTGGGTGGCTCAGTCGTTAAGCGTCTGCCTTCGGCTCAGGTCATAATCCCAGGGTCCTGGGATCAAGCCCCGCATCAGGCTCCCTGCTCAGAGGAGAGCCTACTTCTCTCTCTCCCACTCCCCCTGCTTGTGTTCCCTCTCTTGCTGTCTCTCTCTGTCAAATAAAAAAAAAAAAGAAGGTCTGAATAAGAGCTGTTGCTGTTTGGGTACGAGTGATATCAAAGCAAGCCTAAAATGGGGATGGGAAGAATCTAATAAGGAAGGAAAGGGTCATGGGAAAGAGCTAATCATTTCAGAAGCAACAGCCCTCGGCAGCCAAGCAGAGATGGGCTCAGATGTGTCTGTGAGGGCCGGGCCAGGATCACAGCACAGGCGGTTTATCCATTATAAAGGCATGGTGAGGGAGGGAAAGCAGAGTGTACTGGGTAGAAATGCAAGTAGTTCAGTGTCGATGTGATGTTGGAAGAGAAAGACTTTTCTAATAGCTGCCATATTCTCAGTGAAATCAGAAGCAAGGTCATCAGCTAAAATTGAAGAGGGGAAGGAATGTTGGAAATTTAAGGTTACTTCAAGGAAAAAAGCAAACTGCAAGAAGGAAAAGATCCTAAGAAGAAAGCAATAATGCGGTCAACAAATATATATTTATAAATGAAGCGACTTGACTTTTAAAGGGAAATAAAGCCATATTTATTTATGATTATCAAAGGCCTCTAAGAGGGAGGGGAACATAAGGCCAAAGCTCCCCACAAATTTACAACGTGGGGAGTTTATATCGGCAAGAATAGAAGAGTGACTCCTCACTCACTTCCTCGCTGACCTGTTAACTGCTTCTGGATTTTCTGATGCTTTAAACGCTAAACTCAGCAAAAACCGTAGCCCAAAGATGGATCAGAAGTTGAACTGAACTGGTCAAGTTTCGTATTGTGTATATCCTTTAATGTAATGTTTTCATGTCAATACACGTGTCATGCCTAAATGAAATGCTACACTGTCATGGGTCAGCAGTATTGGTCTGGGTCTCAGCTGGATAGTTAGAACTCAGCCTCTTTGAAGACTTACCTTTGCAAAAACGTGCTTATTCACCATCTAGGTACCCCATGGTTTTGTTGCCGTGCCCATGTAAATGCACTTGAGCGCGGAGCTAAGTATCTATTAACCTATTTCTGAAGAAAACCATAAATTAGTCACACAGTGCTAGCATTCCTGAGGAAGAAGATGTATTTAATCAAGGAACAATGAGATGCGTAAAAATGAGTATGATGGGAAAACACTGAGATTCCACTAAGATGCTTCTCACGTATCCAATTCTTTCTAAAATATGAAGATCTACCAAACTGCCTTGCACCTCTGTCTCAGAAACCAGTTCAACTTGGACCCAAATTTAAGGATGGTCCACAGCTTGTGCCACTAGTCACATGTAACGATTCACATTCAAATTTAAATAAAGGTAGAGAAAGGAAAAATTCTGTTCCTCTGTTGCACTAGTCACATTCCCACATGTGACTAGGAGCTACCATATTGGACAGCAGAGACAGAGACCACTTCATCATCCCAGAAGGTTATATTGGACCATGCTGGTCCGGACCATGGAAAGCCCTCATGAGTTATCCCATCCTCAAGATTGCTTCTGGTCCAAGGAAAGGATAAAGAAACATGAACTTCTGATGCAGCCTCGGAGCCACCTTGGAACTGACCCCAAACTGGAGCTCCGAGCTTTCCCAGTCTGGACCTGACTCAACAGAGACCCACATCAACCATCAGGGTTTAGAAGGAGGATAAGGCAACACTTATACCTCAAATGACATAATAATGCCTGGGAAGGTCTTTTTAAAACTATGAAGTGCTATGCAAAAATAAAATATTCTGTCTATTTCCCTATGCAACTGCCCTTACTTTGTTGTGGGAATCTCCCCCAGATTATCATATTCGGTATTGGACTCCACAGCTTGACACAAATGCAGAAAATCTGGAGGCAGTTCAGAGGAGACCCACAATGATGATGAAAGGCTTGGAAAACGAAATATGGTGGTTAAAGACAAAAGTCATTCATTTGGGGAGAAAATTTTAGAATTATCTTCAAGCATAAGCATGTATAACACAGAGAATTATGTCCAGCTACATTAAGAGATAGTGTGCACAGAATAGAAGGATTAGATCAAATTAAGAGCGCAAAGGGAATTTTCTGACAATGGGGGCTGTGCTGGAGCAGACCCACTAAGGAAATTTAAGAAGTCTTCTCTGAAAATATTTGAAAGCAGAAAAAGTTCCATGTTTTTGGAAAAGGCCTTAGAAAAATGTTTTCTGGCCACTGACTCCTTCTGAGGAAAGCAGTCGGATATAATTCATTATACATATGTTCCCATGTTTGCATCCTGAGCAAATCCTGATCCCAGCTGGTTGGCCCAGAGATTCGTTCTGGCTCACATCAAGCTACCTATAGTCAGCCTGTGCACTTTATACTGGGAGCAACACAGAGGATAAGGTTGTTGCTGCCCCAGAATCCACTTCTTTTCTAATAACATAGCCCATTATTCTTCCTATGGAATCATCCGTGACCTACTCCATGTATCCCGGGTCCAGTTAATCAGTGCATCAATCCTCCCTGGACATATTGATTGGTGCAGAAATAACAAATAACCCAAGTCAATCCAATGAGACTCGATTCCAGGATTTTTTTTTAAACTATTGGGAGCAGAGCATCTCTCTTGTGATGTTTGGAGGTGTGAGATGGTAAGCCTCATTGTATGACCTGGGGTGGGCTGCCACTGCATGAAGAGGAGAGCAGTAGTGTTCCTGGTATATACTTCCATTTCTCCAGAGCGGACACATTTGAGTTCCTGTGAGGGAGCAAGCAGCTAGAGATGTTTAGCTGCAGAGCCTCAGTCCATCCCCCACTTTCCAGCAACACACTCCCACCTCTAGGGGTCCTTCTCTTTGCAGTTCTTCGGCTTCTCCTGAGGTTCTCCTAAACTTCCCTCTGTCCCTGAACTCAGTTACCACTGCACTATGCTTTCCCGTTGTTAAACATTTACCGAAATTTCCCGGCCACAGATGTCCTGTCTCGTCTTTTTGTCCTTTGAGTATTTTTTTTTTTCTTTGGCATCATTTTAATGTGCTCTGAGGAGGGAGATAATTGTACTTGGCCAATCCATCATCCTTAAACGACTTTTATGGTGAGAACAAGCCACAGTCCCTAAGGAGAAGGAATAAGCATGAGGAGAAAGAAAGAAAATTAAAGCAAGACGTAATGTGTGCTAGCTTTTGTCATGAACAAAATGGCAAAGGCTAGGATGCTCTTACTCAAGTGGCTCTGGAAGCCCATTGTGTATTTGCGTAGCAGAGGAACGGCTAACACTTCAGGGAGGTTGGAGATCAAATCCTGCTGGGATCTGGAAGAGACCCATTCTGCAGATGTTTGCAACTACAATTCACCCCTAGCTCAGTGAGAGTGATATATAAGTCAGTTTGGTTGTTTGTTTCCTTGTTTGGTTGGTTTTCATTTTGTTTTTTACTTTTGTATTGACTTCAGGTCTTTTCTGTTAGACATTTTTTGGTTGTTTATTTAACAAATATTTAATAACCAACTAAGAGGTTCAAAGTATTATGTTATGTCCAAAAATACAATGATAAAGACCCAAATCTCGCTTCAAAAGATGTTTCAGGTTTTTCAAGAAAAGCAATCTGTATACTAAAAAATACAAGGGGAGAAACATTTTTGAAAGAGGAGGGCAGGCAGGAAAGAATATGCAGATGAGGTAGGTGGGGCAGCAGTTACTTGAATCAAGAGGAAATATTTGGAGTTAGTCAGCCTTTTGGTGCCAAAGAGATGTCTCTTTAAAATCCCAGGATTTTAGTAGGATTAATACTGGAGAGACTTACCCAGATCTGAGGGCGGGAGAATTTGTCTGGTGAAGGTACTATTGCTAAAACACACAATTTCACTCTACTCTTGAGCTATAATCTACAATTTTTTATGGCCCTTAGTTTTCTCATTTAAAATGTCTAAGGTTGTTTCAAGTTCTGAAATTTTAGTATTCGAACCCAAATTCTGGCTTCTGGACAATCTTCCCATAGTCTTCCTATTTATACCACATCCTGTCCCCAAACCAATGAATTATTTTACTTTAACTCTGACTTGGAATTCTACATTACTTATTTCAGTCTCCACCCTAAACATATTTCTCCTTCCCAATTTATTTTCAAGGTTGAAGGAAAGTTCAAGTGAAACCTAGCAACACATAAACCTAGAAAAGAGAAAGAAGGTTATAATTTCTTTTTTGATGTAGAAGACATTATTTGCAGCTAAAAGCATACCAAGTGCTCCCAAATCCATGAGTAGAGTTATATTAATTATATTTTCAAGGATGTCCTGAAATGGAATTTTTCTGACCTAAATGAATCATTCGTAATAATAGCCCTTCCAAGCTGAGAAAGCCCAGGTTTTTGATACTATAATGTATTGCAGAGTCATCTCTCTATCATATAATTTGGACAACAAACTCTAATTTTGTTTTCCTCCATAATTAAAAAGGATGTTTTAAAATTGGATGACTTTTGGAAATGTTTGGGAATTCTTCATTTTTTGTTCTCTAATAGAATAATCCAAGTTTATACCCAAAGAAACTCTAATGATAATAATATAAAACTCTGAAAAAATAGTGCTATCTAAGCAGTGCTTCATACCTTTTTCTCATTCTGACACACAAGAAAAATGATAATATTTGCATACATACAGAAGTAAACAAGCTGCAGAGGCTGCTGTCAGCCCGAGGCAACAAATCCAGCTCTGGTAGGAGCCCCGTAGGCGGATGCGACCAGTATTACAGCACTGAGGTTCAGTACCAAGACACCCCAGTAGGGAAGCTTTGGGGTGCAGCATAGGCTTTTGTAGAAGACTTGCCTAAAATTCCGTCCATTCCTCTTCCAAATCAGCACACCTATCCCTCTACCCCCACCTCACACTTCAAAAAACTGTTTTGCTCAAGATGGGCTAAGCATATGTGATTTCACATTTACAAAGATTTTAATAATTTTTAAAAATCAAAAGAAAATATCAGATGAAAATAGAATTTTACCATTTCACATTAAGGTAAGATTATTGCACTATACATTATTATTTTAGAGGTGGACTTACTATGAGGGATAGTCAATAAAGTTATTGACCTTCATAATCTGTATTTAATAGTGAGCACATCAGCCATCAGAAGTACCTATTAGTTTTCATTGTGTTCTCCTTCACGTGACTTGAGTTGCATCTCTAATCAAAAAGCCCAGCAAGGCATTAAGAATTTAAAAAAAAAAAAGTTTCTGCTGTTACCTAGGAGATTAATACAATTCCTTAAATTTTCTGTTCATTACTTTTACTGACTTAGGTTTGTACAAGGTGCTATAAAGATAATTAAATTAGATACCAATTTGTGATTGCTGTTGTATAACACTATCACAAAATCACTCCCATTTTATAGAACAAAAGAAGAGAAGGAGCAATAAAGGGAGACTGAAGGAGAGAAGGAGAGTCTCAGTGGTGATCTTTTTTCCTTTTTCAGAAATTAATGAAATATATATTCATTATTAAATCTTTAGATAATAAGTAAGGAAATGCCTATGGTAACTTTCTCAGGTGACTTATTAAAAGACTTCTTTCTTATAAATAAGGAACATAGATTCAAAATTCTAACAGAATATAATGATGGCTAGAATATATCAAGTTCTGGATACCAGACTCTGTGCTTACCAAACTCATCTCCTCCTCAGAACAAACCTATGGAGTAGGCATGTTATCTTCACTATATAAATGAGAAGACAAGCTAAGCCAAATTAATTGGCCAGTCCATGCATAGAGCCAGAAACGATGAGCAAGATCCAGAAGCTTTGCTCTTCACCACATTGCCACAGACCCAAGCAGTGCAAGAAATGGACTGTACAGAAGCTAAACCATCTCCCTTTATTAATTTACATCGTGGTTCCCAAACATTGCTCTGCACTGGAATCACCTGGGGAATTTTATGATTCCTAACTCCAAGGCCTTTTTCAATCGCAACGTTTGGTGGAGGTGGGAGGAACCAAGTATCCATATTTTTAAAGATCTCTGGGTAATTTCAAAAGCAGTAAAAGTTGGGAACTACTGACTGATGCTCAGTTTGGAAGTCTCAGGCTAAAGCTCATCCTATGGTCCCAAATGTTGCTTGGGAGGAACCATTGTGCAGCAAGTATGGGAGCCAGGCATTTAGCTACAGGCTCTTACCACTCCGTATTTGTGGAAATCCCCCCTCCACACCGAACAAGTACTACATATGCATTATTTTAAACAGTGGGATAGGGGTGCCTGGGTGGCTTGGTCATTAAGCGTCTGCCTTCGGCTCAGGTCATAATCCCAGGGTCCTGGGATCGAGCCCCGCATCGAGCCCCGCATCGGGCTCCCTGCTCAGCGGAGAGCCTGCTTATCCCTCTACCACTCCCCCTGCTTGTGTTCCCTCTCTCGCTGTCTCTCTCTGTCAAATAAATAAATAAAATCTTAAAAAAAATAAACAGTGGGATCCACACGGGTGATCTGAGCAGTGGTAGCATGTGCTTTTATGCACTGGAGAGTTTTGGCTAAGTGTACAGAAAAGCAAGAGAAAATTTTGGCAATTAGCAGTTATTTTGACACTGCCAGACAGCCAAACTGGAAAATTAGGCCAAAAAAATCTACTTTGGGATTGACTTATCCCATTTGGCTGTCTCCCATGAACAAACTAGTCACCAAATTGTCTCTTCACTTGTTCCATGTCCTCCAGCATATTATAAACAAAAACACTCATTTTAGAAACTTTGACTTTTGCTACCTTTTATAGAAGGTAAGCAATGAAGAGGATCTTACAAATAATCCAGGCTAATGCCTGCATTTCATAGTTGAGGAAAACGAGACCCGCGATTGTTGCCTTATCCTCCCAGGATGTCCTGCTCCGGCCTGTTGTCTCAGGGAAATAACCTGGGGTTGACACTGTCAATCAACGTGGCTCTCCCAAAATGTATCTGGTATAATTGGTTTGTGTATGTTTTATATTGGCTCCCCCTAAATATGTTATTTAGGATCTGGAATCAGGTAGTTTCTCTTTTCTGGGTCTGTATTTAAGCATCTCTAAAACCATATATGTGTAAACTGTCCTTTTCTTTTTATTCTTATATATCCCCCTCCAATTGCAAAAGAAATCTTATCTACCTCCAGCTGAAAAACTCCCATAATCTCTTATTCTTCATTCCTATAGCTCTAGGCAAAAGCCCATCACCCGCGTATCTCCTAAAATTTTATATTTGTCCATCCCAAACCCATCTTTCCCCATGCCAAAACCTTCCCTTGGTTACTCCCTTTGGCTGCAGTGCATTTGTAACAGGAAAGAAAAATTGCAGTTAAGAAAGATGACTCAAACTGGCTTCTGTAACATGGGGCAGCTGTGTAAATTATGGCTCTTTTGTTCCAGCTTATTTATTTATATGAAGGTAGACCTTAGAGCTCAGTCAGAATTGGAATAGTTGGATGCTGAAGACATAAAATTCTCTGCATAATTAAGGAATTTTTTTTTTAATTTTCCCTTGGAAATCAGGGGAGAAGAAGGATTAGGAGTCCTGGAACTTCAAGAGAAGCTGTAGGAAAAAGATTTAAATGGAAAGTGAGAAAGGGCTTGGGGGAAAAAAGCACAAGTGAGACTATCCTTCTGGTGAGGATATCTATGGATCTTGAATTAAAGTGACCTGTGATTGAGAGGGGCTTGGGAACCATCTTCATCCGGTCAGAGACCAGAGAGCGCACCCCACCACCACCACCAGAGAACCTCCCTTTTCTGCACCATTTTATAACAAAATATACCAAATTCAAAACTATCTGTATTAGTTACAACACAGAGAGAAAAGTTCATCCCTGCTAATTACAAAGATAATGAAAAGCAAGTATATTCACTAAAAATATTAATCATGAGTTAGGAACTGAGAGCATTCCAGAAAAAAAAGAGTTAAGTACTAAGTAAAAATCATCTACCAGTGCAAACATGTAGGGGAGGCTCTTCATATAGATAAGGAGGAAAGGAACCCCATCCTGGAGGAAGGTTCCAGCTGGTACCGATAGAGGGTAACTTCATATGTCAGACTACGCCCCTTTGAGGAGATAAAAACCTGAAACAAACTGCCCCAAGACAGAGTACATCCACAGACTCTTTCCTCTTCAGAATCCTGTGAGGGGAGCTTTTCTTTACTCATGGATGTAGGAGTGCAAGGGAGCGTCCTATAGCATTAGGAATCTCTACCATATGCCCTTTCTCTCCTCCTTTTGTTCTTCCTTCTTTTTCTTCAGAGAAACAGGGCTGTGGGAAAGAATAAGCAACTCTTTAAAGAAACCAAGCCCAGTTCCCACCCCTAGATTCTTAACTAGTAGTAGAACTACTTGTTTAACAAAGAAAGTGAATGGCAACCTTAATGTAGTTTTAAACATTACTTATTGTCTTGGTCTCAAACAAAATATAAGCAATATGAAGACAGAAATTTTTATCTTTATTGTTCAATGCTTTATGCCCAGCACCTAGAAAAATGTATAGATGATAGATGGTGCTAAAATCTATTTACTAAATGGAATAAATGAATGTTGGTATGGCCCTATTATCCTCAAAACCTATGTGGATATCTGTTACATAGAACAGCCTGGTGTTGGTGGTGCTTTGGTGAATGCAGGAGGAAAAGCAGGGGCCTTATGTGGCATGATGTGGGGCAAAGGCGACAGCTGCAGGAGTCAAGAGAGTTAAGTAGGAATTAAGAATTAAGAAAGAATAGAAACTATGAGTAATAGGAGATCAGAAAGACCAGGAAATATAGGGGAGGAGGAAAGGCACTTTCTTCCCCAAAGCACATAAGATGGCAGTGACCCATACCAATTATTTGGATGAAGGGTAAGGTGACCTGGAAAAGCAGGAGAATTTAGGAACAATTGAATGGATAAATTGTAAAACCATTTTTTTTTATTGTGGACAAATTTTCTTTCAGTTTAGACCTTTATCTCAACCTGAGATTTGGAACAAGAGACCAAACATCAATCGCTACTTATCAGATGAAAGCCCAAGAGTAAATTTCACTCTGTCCCATAGTTAGTTCTTAAAACTAGACCAACCCCTACACATCATGAATTGACGAAAATGAGCTGAGGTCTTACCAAGGCTCTGTCTCCATGGAACCTCTCACTTTTTTTCTGAATTTCTCTCTATCTCTGGTCCAGACTCTATCCAGCTCTTGACTGAGCAGCGGTAATTTCAATCTTGTCTTCAGCCTTTTGGATTTGAAACCAAAAGCAAAGGCAACCAAAGTAAAAATAACAAGTAAAATAAAAATATACATAAGACTCAAAAGCTTCTGTACCTCAAAGGGAATCATTAACAAAATGATTTTTGCACACCGAATTAATGATAAGTAGTTAATATCAAAAATATGCAAGGAATTCATACAACTCAATAGCAAAAAACCCAAATAACCCAATTAAAAATGGGCAAAGGACTTGGATAGACATTTTTCCAACGAACACATACAAATGGCAAACAGATGCATGAAAAGGTGCTCAACATCGCTAATTATTTGGGAAATGCAAATCAAATCCACAATAAGGTATCATCTCACAACTATTTGGATGGCTATTACCAAAAAGACAAGAGATAACTGATGCTGGCAAGGATGTAGAAAAAGAGGAACCCTGTTGATAGAAATGTTAACTGGTATGGCCACTATGGAAAACAGTTTGGAGGTTCCTCAAGAAATTAAAAATAGAACTAATAACTGATAATGTATATCCAAAGGACACAAAACCATTATCTCGAAGAAATCGCTGTATTCTCATGTTTATAGCAGCATTCACAATAGCCAAGGTATGGAAACAATCCAAGTGTCCACCAACAGATAAATGGATAAAAATATTTATATGTGTATCAGTGATGGAATATTATTCAGCCTTAAAAAAGAATGAAAAAAATATCATTTGCAACAACATGGATGAACCTGGAGGGCATTATGCTAAGTGAGCCAGAGAGAGAAAAACAAATGCTTACTCTTTCACTTACATGTAGAATCTTTAAAAAGAAGAAAAAAGTCAAACTCATAGGAAAAAAAGAGTAGAAAAATGGTTGCCAGGGGCTGGAGTGGGGGAAATAGGGAGAGGTTGGTAAAAGGGTATACACTTTCAGTTATAAGATGAATAATGTTGAGAATCTAATGTATAACATGGTGACATAGTTGATAACACTGTATTGTGTGATTAAAATTCACTGAGAGAATAGAACTTAAATGTTCTCACTGAAAAAAAAAAGATAAATATATGAGGTGAGGATGTGTTAACTAACTTTAATGGGAAAAATCTTTTCACAGTACGTGTATATATCAAATCATCACATTGTACACTTTTTAAAAAAATTTATTTATTTTAAAGACAGAGAGAGAGAGAGCATGAGAGGGAGGGGCAGGGAAAGAGGGAGAGAATCTCAAGCAGATGCCATGCTGAGTGTGGAGCCTGATGCAGGGCTCGATCTCAGGACCCTGAGGTGGCCAGCTGAGCCAAAACCGAGTGGGACACTTAACCGATTCTACCACGCAGGTGCTCCACATTGCACACCTTTTGTCAATTATATTTCAATAAAGCTTGGTGGGGGGAAGATCTGAGCAAGATTCCAATACATACATTTAGTGAATAAATATATATTCCTATGGGAAACAGGGCCATTGTCCTAATTGCCATTAACATGTCCTAATTGCCATTAATAGGACTCAGTACCTTGGGGAGGGGACTGTCATTGTCAGGTGGTAGTTGTAAGAGCTAGTTCCAACTTTCTGTTCTCCAGTCACATGCTAGAACTGCACTTCTCCAGTCTCCCTTTTTTGCATCTTTTGAATTGTGACACAATACACACAACATAAAATTTAACATCTCAACCATTTTTAAGTGTATGGTTGAGTGGTGTTAAGTACGTTCATGTTCTTGTGCAACCATCACCTCCATTTATCTCCAGAACTCTTTTTATCTTGCAAGACTAAATTACACCTGTTAAACAATATCTCCCTAGTGCTTTTCCCCACTGCCCCTTGACAACCACCATTCTGCTTTCTAGCTCTATGATTTTGACTACTTTAAGTACCTCATATAAGTGGAATCATATAGTATTTTTCTTTTGGTGATTGGCTTATTTCACTTAGCATAATGTCTCCAAGGTTCGTCTGTGTTGTAGCATGTGTTAGAATTCCCTTCCTTTCTAAGACTGAATAATATTTCCTTGTATGCACATACTACATTCTGCTTATCTATCCGTCTGTTGATGAAACTTAGGTTGCTTCCACATTTTAGTCGTTGTGAATGCTGCTAGGAACATGGATATACAAATATCTCTTTGAGATCCTGCTTTCAGTTCTTTTGGGTATACATGCAGAAATGGAATTCTAGATCATATGGTAAATCTACTTTTAATTTTTTGAGAACTGCCACACTGCTTTCCACAGTGACTGCAATTTTACATTCCCACCAACAGTGCGTATGGGTTTTAATTTCTCCACATGCTCATCAATACTTGTTATTTCTTTTTTTGATTTTGTTTTTGTTTTTTGATAGTAGCCAGCCATCCTAATGCATGGGAGGTGGTATCTATCATAGTTTTGATTTGCATTTTCTTAATGACTAGTGATGTGGAGCATCTAGTGATTGTTGGCCATTTGATATCTTCTATGAAGAAATGTCTATTCAAGTTCTTTGACCATTTTGGATTGTACTGTTTGCTTTTTGTTGTTGAATTTTAGGAATTTTGTATATATTCTGGATATTAATTCCTTACCAGATATGTAATTTGCAAATATTCTCTCCCATTCTATGGGTTGCTTTTTTATTCTGTTGGTAATGCCTTTTGATGCACAAAATTTTTAAATTTTTTTTAAAAAGTTCATTTATTTATTTGACAGAGAGAGAGAGACAGCAAGAGAGGGAACACAAGTAGGGGGAGTGGGAGAGGGAGAAGCAGGCTTCCCGCTGAGCAGGGAGCCCGATGCGGGGCTCCATCCCAGGAGCCTGGGATCATGACCCGAGCTGAAGGCAGATGCTTAATGACTAAGCCACCCAGGTGCCCCCAAATTTTTAAATTTTTATGAAATCCAATTTGTCTATTTTTTCTTTTGTTGCCTATGCCTTTCATGCCCTATCAAAGAAGTCATTGCTAAATCCAATGTCATGAAACTTTGCCTTGTGATTTCTTCTAATAGTTTTATAGTGTTAGGTCTTATGTTTAGGTTTTTTATCTATCTTGAGTTAATTTTTTGAAATTTTAAATTTTTTTAGAGAGGGAGTGGGAGGAGGAGCAGAGGCAGAGGGAGAGAGAATCTTAAGCAGGCTCCACACCCAGAACAGAGCCCAACCTGGGGCTCAATATCACAACCCTGAAATGATGACCTGAGCTGATATCAAGAGTTGGACACTTAACTGAATGAGCGACCCAGGGGCCCCTTGAGTTAATTTTTTAATATGATATTAAATAAGGATCCAACTTAATTCTCTTGTAGGTGGCTATCCAGTTTTTCCAGTACTGTTTGTTGAAAAGACTATTCTTTCCTCCCATTGAATGGTCTTGGCATTCTTGTCAAAATCATTTGACCATATATGCAAGGGTTTACTTCTGGGCTCTCTATTCTGTTACATTGGTCTCTATGTCTGTCTTTATGCCAGTACCACACTGTTTCAATCCTGTAGCTTTGTAGTCAGTTTTGAAATCAAGGAATGTGAGTCGTGGAGCTTTGTTCTTTTTCAAGACTGTTTTGGCCATTTAGAGTCCCTTGCAATTCCATATGAATTTTTACATCAGCTTATCAATTTCTACAAAAGAATGTGCTTAATACTAAAGTTAAATGTGCAAAAAACTCATTTTAGAATTACCTTAGATCATTCAGTCCAACACACTCAGTGCTATAGATAAAGACCTAATGAAGCTGTATAACTTTCCAAAGTTATGAAATGAGGGGCGCCTGGCTCAGTCTGTGGAGCATGCGACTCTTGATCTCGGGGTTGTGAGTTCCAGCCCCACTTTGGGTGTAGAGATTACTTAAAAATAAAATCTTTAAAAAACAACAAAACAAAAGAAAACAAAGTCATGAAACGAGTTGGTTGAAGACCCGAGACCAGAACCCAGTCATCCAATCTCCCAACACCCCTACCCCCACCAATCCAACATTCTTTCTACTATACCATGCTAATTTTCTGAGCGAAGATGTAGCATCCCACACTAGAAAAAAGAAAAAAAAAAAAGCAAAACAAAACAAAAAAGCCTTGCTGACAGCATTTTGCGATTAGAACTACTTAGCTGACTTTTTCCCACCCTGAACTCCCCAAATTTTGCTGTAATAATAAAAATTATTTTTAAGCATTTACTAGGCAAAAGTGTTAAGCAATTTATATTCTGTATTAATATGGATTCTTTGGGTACGAGCGATAGACAATGACATGGCCAGCTTAAGCAAGCATGTTGTGCTCCCGGCAGAACCAAAGGAAAAACTGAACAATCAAATTTTAGAAAGAACAGGCAACAGAATGGCTCCCAAGATCTCAGTAGCAACAACTCTCATCGAATGCACCCATCTCAATTTGTCTCCATTAAGATTCAGATTTCTGGAAAGAGATTCTGATTACCCTAGCCTTGAGCATATGCCCATACTTGACATCACGGGGTGGGGTCCTATGACCAAGAGTCCTCTAGAATCACAGATCACAGTGGAGAAGCAGGGCCTCAAAAGATGAGCTGCATGACCACAAACACAAGTTCCCCATTACAAATACATTATCTCGTTTAATCCTGACAACACTATGTGGCAGGTAGTAGTATTCTTATTTTATTAAGGAGGCAATGGAGGGTCAAGGAAGTTAATAACTTGCCCAAGTTCACACAGAGAAAGGGGCACTTGCATGCCGAGTAGTTCTCTTGGCTCAGCCCTGAGGCTCTGCCTCTTTTCTGAGTATTGTCTCTCCTACCTCTGTGTTTCCCTCTCTGGGTAGAATGTTCATTCCCTGTTGCTGAGTTAGGGTAAGTTGTAATTGGCTCCTTTTGGTAGGGAAAGTCACTTCCTGATTGGGATCAAAATGGGATGCACAACTATGATGCTCTATTTCTAAAACAACTAAGCCTCCCTTGCAGCAGGATTATTATTTAGCTCCTTCACCTCCACTGCAGTGAGGGCACAGTAATATGCAATGTACCTGTTGTGCAAAGTTCATTTCTGTTACTGGTTGTGTTCTTATCTATTGCTTCTGCAGAAGGTGGTAAAATTTGATAGAGATAAAATTCTGTACTTTTATAAATGCAGAGTGATTATTAACAGTTTCCATGGGACAAAAATAAACAGTGTAGGCTGGGGGAAAATATAGATCTACCCACAGTTTTGCAAGAATTTTTCTTACTGCTTCTTCACAAGTGGTGATAATAATCAGCTCATAATTGATCAGACTTAATAGATAAAAAAAAAATTATCTGGCAAAACCCAAAAACCCAAATCCTTTTCCTATAAGAAGTTTCTTGCCTCATATTTTAATGGCATAGCCTTTTAATTATTTACTTTGATTCATATAAAAATTGAGAAGTAGACAAGCTCCTTAAATGAATGCTAAGGTTTTTTTTTTAACTCCTAATTATTTGGCATAATGGAGACTATTTCACAGCATAAATGAAAATCAAAGTGTTCATAAATCACTTTTTTAAGATTTTATTTATTTATTAGAGAGAGAGAGTACACGCTATTGAGCGTTGAGAGCTCACAACGGGAGGAAGATACGGAAGAGGGTGGGGAGAGGGGGAAGGGGTAGAGGGAGAGGGAGCCTACTGCTCAATCCCAGGACCCTGGAATCATGACCTGAACTGAAGGCAGATGCTTAACCGACTGAGCCACCCAGGTGCCCCTCATAAATCACTTTTATCCAGTATCAAGAATGCAACTAGCAGTAATATCAAGATAAAATTACTCATTATCATCATTATCATTATCATTATTATCTGTGATGGCTAATATTAATGTCAACTTGGCTAGGCCACAGTACCAGATAGTTGGTCAAATGTTATTCTAGATATTTCTGTGGAAATATTTTTAGATTAATGTTTAAATCAGTTAATTCTGAGTAAAACAGATCACCCTCCGTAATGTGGGTGGACCTCATTCAATCAGTTGAAGGCATAAATAGGGGAAAGATTGACTTCCTCCAAGGAAGAGGAAATTCTGCCAGTCAACTCTGTTCAGACTCAGACTGCAACGTTAACTCTTCCCTGGGTCTCCAGCCTGCCCACACACCCTGCAGATATTAATCTTGCCATCCTCTGTAATTTTGTAAGCCAATTCCCAATTCTTAAAACTTTCTCTCTTTCTCCCTCTCCCTCCTCCTCTCTCTCTCACATTCTTATTCACACACACACATACATAGTATTGACTCTGTGTCACTGGATAACCGTGACCAATGTGCTATCACTAGTATTGATAATCTAGCAACATATTTTTTGATTACTTAAATAATTTATTTATTTATGAAATATTTTCAAGATTACTTAAGTCCTGACTTATCTATCATGAGATTGGTTTAGTTACTTGTTTCATGCATAAGCTGATGTTTTATAATCTTGGTAAAATGAGCTGCAAACACAATGCCTGGTATATAGAGGTTGCTCACATATTTTTTATTGAACTGAGTTATTAACTGGACAATATTTCTATCATTAAAATTTTTTTTCTAGGGCGCCTGGGTGGCTCAGTTGGTTAAGCGACTGCCTTCGGCTCAGGTCATGATCCTGGAGTCCCGGGATCGAGTCCCGCGTCGGGCTCCCTGCTCAGCGGGGAGTCTGCTTCTCCCTCTGACCCTCCCCACTCTCATGCTCTCTCTATCTCATTCTCTCCCTCAAATAAATAAATAAAATCTTTAAAAAAAATTTTTTTTCTACACATACATGTTGATGAAATTAGTTTTCTACACGTATTGTACATGTTGATGAAGTTGGTTTCTCATGGGAGAAGAGCACTTTAAAGGCTATTTAACTTGGAAATTTAGAATAAAGTGTTTGAAAAGCAATTTTGTTGTCATCTCCAATTGTACTTTCTTTGTTGAAATACTTATTCTCCAGGGAAGATGTTATGTCAGTCATGTTCCCTTTGAACAAAAATGTATTGAATGCTACTGGGGGTTAGGCACTATTCTATGTCCTAAGGAAAGAGTGCTTGAATAAGACAAAGTAGAGCTTCAATTCTCATGGCAGAGATAAACAATAAACAAGTAAACAAATAAATAATATAAGCCTACTATTAATACTACGAAGAAAATGGGGGAAAGTAAGGGGCTATTGAGCATTGAGAGGGGGAGGTCAGGCAAAGCCTCCCTACTGAGAACTGATCGGAGAACAGAATGGTGAGATAAAGCAGTTGTGCAAAGATCTGGGGGAAAATAAGTGCAAGTAGGGATAGCAGCAAGTGCAAAGGCCATGAGGCAGGAGCCAGCCTGGCAGGTGGAGGAACAGCAGGAAGGCCAATATGCACAGAGCAGAGTGAACAGGGGAGAGGAAGGAATGAGGACATGGAGATAAGAAAGTGCCTGATTACATTGGGTTGTGTAAATTTTGGTTGGGAGTCTGGATAAAGGGGAAGTGAGTTACGCAAAGATTATGGAAAATAAATATTTCTGTGGTTACTATCAGAGTCTACAAGTCAACCTACAGCAAAGGTTCTAAACCTGGGAGTTCCAACTGTACTTATGACTTACAAGCTTTATGGTGGCCCACTCTTAAATAGAAGTTGACAGCCAAGGGTCTCCAGCACCTGAGGTAACCCCTAGTAGTACCCTTACTAGAAAGGCAGAGATCACAGCAAATATAGACTAGAAAGAAGACAGGGCAAAAGCAGGAGAAATGCTATTTTTAAAAACCTCATCCGAGTCTTTAGGGTGGTGGCGAAGTAAAGTCCCACAAGAGTGCAGCAGTGGGGCAGAAGGGTAGAGCGGTGGAAGAAATGAAGATGCCCATAAAAAAATGAAACTGATCCATTAGCTTATGTGTTGTACAATATTGATCAGAGATTCACATTTCCCTGGGAAACTTTGAAAGCAAATGAAAAAAACAAGACAATTATTATCTAGAAAAAACGAAAAAGAAAGAAATACAAAACTTGGCTGAGCATCAAACAAAATTTACATAGCCATAAACACTACATATTGATTCAGTTCTTTCATTGTTGAAGAGGTATCCTCTATTTCAGTAAGTTTTGTCTTAAACAATTAGGAAAATTGATACTATATGAAAAATACCAAACTGATATAACTATAAAAGAATGATGATAAAGGGAAGTGAACTCGTGTGTGTGTGTTCAGGTTGGGAGTGGATTCATAATACCAGAATTACTAGCTAAAAGTGTTGAAATTGTAATAATTAGTGGTGACACTATTTTTAAGAAGAATTAGTTATTGTTTATTGTATTTGAACACTAAGGTTGCGGCAAGCTTTTCAAAAATGTTTTCTGACAAAATGAAAACCCAGGATCACGGGCCAACCAGCCTAAAAAATAGCTGAGGTGATCACTGTATGCTCTTAACTGGGGGTACTAAGAGCAACAATACCCAGAGAGACTAAAGACTGTATTTTTTTTTAAAAAGGATTAGACTTTAAAAGAAAGGTTTTTAAAAATGCAGTATCCAAAAAATGAGCAGTCATTGATAGCTGCCAAGATCCAAGGTGTGGGAAGGTCTAGCTACTGACAGACTCCATAAGAAGTAGATCTTGACTGTAGATTGAAAGTTTTTTTAACCTTAAAAGTTTGACTCTGAGATAAATATCTGAGACTCTTTGATAAATATAAAAATTTATCTATGAAACAACAACTTGAATGGATATTAAGGTGTAATGGGTTGAATGATATGCCTGTGTTATAATCCCCAGAATCTGTGAATGTTACCTTATTTGGAAAAGGGGTTTTTGCAGATGTAGTTAAGGATCTTGAGATGAAGAGATCAACCCAGATTATGCAGGGCCTTAAATCCAATGAGGAGTGTTCTTATAAAAGACATACAGAGGAGAAGGAAATGTGAAGACAGAAGCAGAGATTGGAGTGATGTGGTCACAAGCCAATAAAACCAAGGAATGCCATCAGCCGGCAGGAGCTGGAAGGGGCAAGGAAGGATTCTGTCCTAGAGCCTCCAGATGATGTGCAGTCCAGCCAACACCTTGATTTTGGACTTCTGGGGATTTTAGCTCCCAGAACTGTGAGAGAATAAATTTGTCATATTAAACTGTTATTTTAAACCATCACGTTTGTAGTGATTTGTTAAGGTAGCCACTGGAAACTAATAAGTATATTATTAATACTTAATATATACTAATATATACTTAATATATACTAATATATAGTACTATAACTAGTCAGGATATTACTAATACTAATATATAACTAAATCTTATTAGTTTCCACTGGCTATCCTAACAGATGTTATATATAAGATATATAAGAGATTATATATCAAATACTGGTAAAAAAAATGAATATTAAGGAGTAGGAAGTCAACACACACAGAGACACATACAACTGGGATGGGCAGTGAGGAAGCAGGCTTTAAGTGTGCGGGGATAATTAGTCAAACTCTTTGGTACATATGAAAATAACCCCCAATCTTCTTTTCAATTGACCAGCTTCTGTGACTTCGGGGGGGAGGAGAAATGTATACATAGATATTAATATACAGATAATTGATCTTAGCAGATTTACCTCAGTGTACAATATATTTACAAAGCTTGGTTCTCAATATTTTCAGAGATCTCTAATTCAGACACACCATCACAACTGCCACGGCTCTTCTCTCCACCTATCTCAATATGGATTTGCCCTTTTTATGAAGATAGAGCTAAAACAAATCTGATAAATTAACCTCACTAACAATTTAGTGGTGGTATTTCTCATGAGGGATTTGAATTTTATTAAAGGATGATTGAAAAAGAAAAAAAGAAACCTTTCCTACCTGGAAAGGTTGGAAAACCTGGAAATTCAGGTCATCAGGGACATACCATCTCAGATTATAGTAAAATGGAGGCTGTTGTTACAATTTCCCCACTGCTGGTGTTTTTTAAAAAAGACCTGAGGTTCATAAATGTAAACACAACCTATAATTCTCCTCTTAGTATCAAGTCAAAACAACTGAAAAATACCTGGTTATCCTTTCTCCAGGATCCAAAACCCATATGCCCATTCAATCTATAATCCCTTCCTTGTTTTGCTCTCTCTACCAGATGAAGGTAGCTTTTCGTGCTTATTCTTTCTTTACCATGGTTTACCTATATGCACATTGACACGAAGAAGCACACTTCTCTGAGAATGGTGTTGGTTCCACACTCTAGAGAGGATTTGTGCACCAGATTAGTCAAATAAACTCTCCTAAGGAGCTTTCTGGTCATCACGCATACTCTCAGTTCTTTTGGGTTGCTGCAAGCTGTGGTGAGTAAATATAAGATCAGGGCAAGGAAACAAAAGTAAGATTTACTTTATTTCCAAAGTAAATGCCAAGTATTTCCCTAAGTAAATGCTTTCAGGAATAGATCCAACATTATATAAATATAATGATGAATCTAGTACATTGGAAAAAAAATACACAACCCTATGATAATTAATTTTTAAGACAGGATAAAATTTTACCCACATTCCTTTCTGTTGAACTTCTAAATAATTAAACTTCACATGAATAATTGACAGCCAAAGTTGTCCAAACATAAGAAACATTATCAAGAACATAAATATATCACTGCTTTGTTTAGTATCTTAGCAATATAGGTATGTTTGGTTAATTTTGTTAAGAGTTTATGAGAGGAGAATTAGGCCAAATATGTCTATTTTCTATGTATTATTGACAAAGGCTGTGAACTGACAAAGTGTGACCACTTTTGGGAGGGGAGCTGTCAGTCAGCATCTGGGAAGATAGATTGGATCCTTACTGGGTGTGGGTGCATTGACTGATTATAGGCCAGTAGTGAAAAAGCCAAATCACAGAAAGATGAGATCACATTAATTCATGTTCAACTATAGCAGTTCTCCTAAATAGGGGCTCCTCCTCTCTCTAGGCTCTGAATTAGCTGGCATGTAGGAAAAGCATTTTGGTAGTGGGAGGGAGAAATCACTAAAAAGAGGTTTAAAAAAAAATTAAAATGTAGTTCTAAGTAAGGAGAAAAGCCAAAAATAGGGCAGCCTAAAGTCATGTGATGTGAGTTCTCTTAACCAGATGGGGCACAGAGCTCTTAAGAGAGCAAGAGTCATACACAGTTGGAGACCAGCCCACGACCAGTGACAGATAAAAGCATAAACTCAAAAAGAAACCTAAAAAGCAAGGTCTGAGAGAGACAGAGATCCCCATTACCTCACCCACCTTACCCTGCTTTGGGAACAACACAAAGATACCAGACAGAGGTTAGGTGTCTCAGTGTCTTGTTTCCTTGTAGGTCTGGATGTTTGTCCTGAAAACTTTTTCCGGTCAAGACCATGTGTAGCTTGATTTCATTTACTTTAAAATATGCCATTTTGTTCTATGATGTTCTTTCTTCATATGTTCTTCTGTTACTTCTTTTTATTTCGATTTTTTTTCTTAGCCTCTTCATGAATTCACTCTGTCAATTCACTTTGTTAGAAGTAACCAAGGCAAAAGGGTTGTTTTCTTCTCCTACCTAGATCAGTAAAAGTAAAGGGTCAAAATTGCCTAAAGATTGGTTTACAGTAATGCCAGTAATGCATGGAGTCCAGAGAGGAAAGTGAAGAGTGGGACTTGTGGAGAAAATAGCAGTTAATTGTGGTAAAATGAGCCTCAGGAATTAGACTTTCAAGAGGGGACTCCTGTAACTGTCTTTCCTGTTTACTCTCTTCCTTTTTACCAATAGGACATGTTAAAAGCATATGAAACAAAATTCAAATGACCGTTTAAGGTTACTGAAACTTTGTGGTGAAAAGTGACAATGCAGATAGTACGGAGGTGTTAAGGGATGACTTTTAAAAGTCTTCAAGTTTATCTAAATTAAGAAACTAAACGTGTCAGGTGTGCTTAGTAATATTTTTTTCTAGTACAGAAGGTCAAATATATGTAAATAACCAACCACTTTACAAAAGATCTCATAAAATGCTAACCCTATAAAATGAAATTCCAAACACAATTATTTTCTTTGCATTACATGTTGTGCAGAAGTACTTGAACGGTGTTATAAAAGAAACAGTTTTTCTTCCAGCCCACTAAATTCATTTTACCTTAAGGAAGCTATTCTAGTGTTTGGAAAGGAAATAGTAGTATAGAGAAGGGGATCTGGCCAATGGGTGACTTGCTTAACAGCCTTCTGGTAGCCGAAAGGGTAGTTCAGGTGATTGCAATCTGATGTGCATGGCTGGGCTTCAGAATGCCCATATACCTTCTGAAATGATAAGCATATCAAAGAAGAAAAATGTTTTGAACTATAACCTCCTTCTAAGGAAGTTAAAACTGTTAAAGGAGACCACAAGTTCTCAGGAAATGCTTGATGTTGCTACAGAGTAGGTGGCCCCTTTATTCAGCTAGGCACCTGGATTCTTTCTTTCAGTGATTTTTTTCTGGGAAGAGAATGCCATGGTTTCTATCAGATAATTATCTACACACATGGGCAAAGGAATTGAAAAGGAAAGAAACTAATAAAGAAGAAAACTTAAAAAAAAAAAGTAATTTTATATTGCGTATTTCCGGACTCCTTTTGTATTTTTTGAAATCTTCATGCGCCTCTTTTTTAAAAGACATGTCAGCATCTCCAGGAAATTAAGATTCATTTTGGCATTTCCTCTTTTTCTTCTTTCTAGATATGTATACTTTGATCCATTGCTTTCCTTGGGTTTCTCTTTCAAATGTCAAAGATAAATTTTCAACCTTTCTTTTTGAAACTCATCTCACAAATTTCCATTAGCTCTGGACTCGAAACACACCCAAATGAATAACATCTGCCCTTTGAGTGTCTGGACATAGCCGATATGTGAGTTTAGGAAGGATTTAAGCCTGTCCTAAGCCAATTTGCTCATTACAATGTCTAGATTATTTGTGATAGATGAACGGTCATTGCAAACACAGGTGGTTGAAAGTTAACTAATATCTACCAATTTTCCCACAGTTTAAAATGAAAGTGAGCCTTGGACCAAAATCTGCCACACAGACATTTATGAAGCAAATGTTCATTAGCAGTGGGCACAAAACAAAATACAGCCATTCATATAAAGGCTTCTGTAAACTCTTTGAAATCCCGGTTCTCTGTACCCTGGAGATGTTTGAACATAACTTGCAAAAGAGGTTCCTTGGATGCTGACACGATCCTCTGGAGTCAGGGACATTCTAGAAGCAGTACCTCCAGAGATAGTCCTTTAGGGTACAAGCTCGCTAGGTTCTCAAGCCTTGTTCATATAGTGGGGAGGGGATGTTCTAAATGTTATTTTAATATTTTTTCTAATACGTATATCACAAAACCACTAATTTCACCAGTGAGGGAATTCGATTTCTAAGTTCTGTTAAACTAATTAGCAAAGCTTGTGGTGTTCACGGGAGATAAAAAGTTACCTGTAGTATTTGTAGTACAGCTGCTTCTGGGGTGCAGTCTTTCCTTTTTTTTTTTTTTAAGATTTTATTTTTTAAAGTAATCTCTACCCCCAGCACAGGGCTCGAACTCACAACCCCAAGATCAAGAGGCGCATGCTCCACCGACTGAGCCAGCCAGGAGCCCTGTGTGCCACCTTTCTTAAAGGTGAGCAGATAAGGCCCAAATAGTGAGTTTCTGGTTAGGGCCCTGACTACCTTAGAGTTGAGCTCAAACTAAAACAAATGTATTATCACACTGTCAAGGCTGAAGTGCTTCACAGAAACATACTGACGTCACCACAGCCCCTTGAGTTTTTCCCTCATTCTTGAGACATCTACACATGACCCCAACTGAGCTAAATCAGCTTCTCTGCACCTCATGTAAGGAGCAGCTTTGGGGCTTTTGGGAGGGTAGAGTGCCCAGGGCTAAGGTGGCAGCTCCACAGCTTGAAAGCCAAGAATGAGGAGCATGTTGGGATCCACTCAGCAGGCAAGGCCCTGAATGTTAGTCCTGGCAGCTTAGTGGACACACACATTGACGTTGTAATACACCTCACTAACACACCTCATGTCTAGTCACCTTCCTCAGAGATTAGCTCCCTTTCTGATTGGCAATTTCCACCTTCTGTGTCAGCAAAAATGATAATGTTGATACATCCTAGCTCTGCAGTGTTGGCATCCATTCAATAACAGAAGTTGCCTATTCTCCCTATATGGCATTTCATGTCTATCTACGTAATTTGTGGGGCCCAGTGCAAATGAAAATGCAGAACCCTTATTCAAAAAACAAAAACAAAAACATCTTTCCGTCTCAACCTGTCCTGTTTTGTGTGTGCTTGTGTGTGATTTCATGAGCACTCCCTTGAGCACAGGGTCACTAGGCCCCTTCACGTGACTATAGCAGCCGGGTTCCCTCTCCCGCCAGCTGCTGGGTCACTTTCCAGGCCCTATTTAGGATCAGGGAAGTCCTCGGCCCAAATCTCCAGTGGATGGTGACCAATAAGATGGCAGCCTCCATGCTGGGACGTGCTTGGCCCCTGGACTGGGAAGGATAAGAGGCTCACTCCCTTGGAATTGCTCACTGAATGCACCTTGGCCCTGCCACCTGGGACTGGGCTTCCAGGTCCCTCCATGAGATACTGCGGGGCATGCATGCCTGTCTTCAGCCTCCCAGGCCTGCACCCGTCTACACCGGGGGAGAGGGCAGCCATAGCCATGAGGCTGGGGCAGGGGGGAGGAAGTCAGGAAGGGCCTAGGACACCAGAGGGCGGTAGGGTAGACTACTCCTCCTGGGGAGATGGGGAGCCTGCGGGGAGGGGTGTGGTGCAGGGAAGGGGTAGTGTTGCCGGATTTCTCTGCCTTTAGTGCCCAGGTTCTTGGTCACGCCTCTTCGAAGAATGAAGAGGTAAACCAGACGCAGAGGGGTGGGCAGCAAAGCAAAGTTTATCGAGCAAAAATATAAAGCTCCTAGAGAGGGAGGGGGGCCCGAATGGGTTGCCCCTGCAGTTTCTAAGTTTAGGGGTTTTTATGAGCTCTTTTGTGGAACTGTCTTCAGCAGTCAGGGTGTGCCGAGTCATGTCAATCAAGGCTTTGGTCACGTATCTGTCTACATGTTAGGTTCATGTCCACATGCTGATGGTCTTTTTTTTTTTTTTTTTTGCTGATATCTGGGGGCTTAGGTCTTAACTGCCCCCTGCCCATGATATTGACAAATGCTTTATGGTTAATTGCCTTATTTTAGGACATTTGGCAAAAGTCATTTCTGCAAAGGCTGCAAAGCAGAATGTTAGTGCAGTCCTGTCTAAGCTGCAGAACAGGATGTCAGTGCTGTTTTCTTTCAGCTGTCCTGACTCCATATTTTCTTGTTGGGGACCCTGGCCCTGACTACCTAACTGTCCAGCTAGCTCCTAACATTAGGACTACGGGTGAACATTGGCTCCAAGCCTCTAAAGCATGTTTCACTGTCCCACCAGACTTCACTTACAAAACATAGATTCAAAGATAAAATTATTAAGAATTTTAAGACAGTAGCCACAGAGCATTAAGCCCCAATCAGGGTCCTTCTAAGTGTGGTTAGTTTTATGTGTCAACTTGACTAGGCCTCCAGGTGCCCAGATATTTGGTCAAACATTATTCTGGGTGTTTCTGTGAAGGTATTTTTGGATGAAATTCACATGTAAATCAGCAGACTGAGTAAAGCAGATTGCCTTCCATAATGTAAATAGGCTTCATCCAATTGGTCAAAGCCTGAATTGAACAAAAAGGCTTCAGTAAGAGAGGGTTCCTCCTGCCTGACTGCCTTCAAAATGGGACACAGCCTTTTTCTGCCTTCAGACTCTTCCTGGGTTTTGCACCTATGGGCGTTTGGACTGGAAGTACATTATGAGCTCTCCTGGGTCTTCAGCTTGCCGGCTAACCCTGCAGATCTGGGGACATGGCAGCCTCCGTAACGGCATGAGCCAATTCCTAATATTATCCCATTGGTTCTGTTTCTCTGGAGAACCGTGACTAAAATAGGTCCTATATGACCGGCTGCCCTGTTAGGAAGCCTGCCTTGGGTGTGCCCCATACCCTTCAGTTTCTTTCAGTTCCCACTCTCGCCAGATGAGCTCAGAACTTTATTCCTTTTCACCAGCTCTATGCCAGAGCTTCCGAGCCCATCTCTCCTCTTGGGCACTTACCTGTCATGAGTCCTGCAAATACAATCAATTAGTGCCACCCTCCGTTAAGAAACATTCCATTCTCTTTTACCTTTAGCTTCCTTAATTACATTAGGGCTCTAGTCTCAATGTAAATTTTCATGTCATTTATCTCAATATCAGCCATTTGTCCTAGACAGTTCTATCTCCTGCATACTTACATTTGGGTACAGTGGTCATTTCCACCACATCATTTTGCCCACATTATTCCTCAAGCCTGAAAAGCAATGCACAACCCTTTAATGCCCATCTCAAGCTCTTTTTCCTTCATAAGGTCCAAGACAAAGCTACCTAAAGCCAGTTTACAATGGACCTGGAATCTCCTGCACTTGACCCCTGCCCTCATTTGTATTGATGCTATGAAAACAGAAGGAAACCTCTTTTAGCATGAAGTCAGAAGGCTAGCACAGGGAGCTTTCCTGCCTTACCCTCCTTGACAATTGCAGACCTGATAGGAAGAGACACACCTTGAGCACGGATACTACTATGTCAATACGGGGAAGAAGAACTTTCCTCCATGCCCGAACAGCTTAGCCAATGAGACATTGCCACATCTCAGCCAATGAAGAGCCACTGTACTTTGAACTCCTAGTTTACGCCAATGGACATTTTTGTCTGTTTTGTTTTTTAAAGATTTTATTTATTTATTTGAGAGAGGGATTTTATTTATTTATTTGAGCAGGGGCCAGGGGGCAGAGGGAGAGGGACAAGAGAAGCAGACTCCCCACTGAGCAGGGAGCCCCAACAGGGGGGCCGGGATCAGGACCTGAGCCAAAGGCAGAGGCTTACCCGACTGAGCCACCCAGGCGCCCCTGGACTTTTTGTTTGTAACAACCCCCCCGAGTCCCCCCTTTCCTCTATAAAAGAGTGTTCCTCTCCTTTGTTCAAAGGAGGCGCCTATGTTATCACCAGAGCTTGCTTGTCCGGGATTTCAGTTCTCTGCTATTCCTGAATAAACTCAGTTTTGATGGTTAAATAACTAGCAGTTTTATTTATAAGGTTAATAAGGCACTCCTTGTGTCTACTGTCGTTAAGTTTTGGCATGTGTTTTCTCCACAATGTGATTACAAGGTATTCATAGATGCCATGGTGCATGGATCCTCTTTCCTAGCATGCTATTATGTTCCCATTAGGAGCTCAAGGAATCTTTCTTGAAAGAATGAATGAATAAGTTGATCGTTGCTCATTGTAGTAGGTTGAATGGTACCCCAGAAAAGATGTGCCCATGCCCTAACCTCTGGAACTTATGAAGGTGAACTTTTTGGAAAAAGGTTCTTTGTAGACATAATTAAGGATCTTGAGATGCGATCATACTGGTTTATCCATTGGGGCCCAAATCCAATGACAAGTGTCCATCTAAGACACAGAAGAGGAGAAGACACAGAGAGACGAGGAAATGGACCAGTAAAGACAGAGGCATTGATTGAAGTGATGCATCCACAAGCCAGGGAATGCCTAGATGTACCAGAAGCTGGAAGAGGAAAGGGAGAATTCTCCCCTAGAGCCTCCAAAAGGAGCACGACTCTGTCAACACCTTGCTTTCAGAAATCTGGCTCTGGAACTGTGAGAGAATAAATTTCTGTTGTTTCAGCAACCTGCATTGTGGTAATGTGTTACGGCCAGCACTAGGAAACTAATATAGCTATCATTTTCTTGGGCTACTTGTAGAAATTAGTCTCTCATCACATCTGTATATAATAGGTAGAAACATTTTTATCTTAGAAGCTAAAGAGACAGTTGCCCCAGGCTCCTTGCATAAAATGTACTATTTGAACTCTTTAAAACGGCAGGTGCAAAATTCCTCAAGCTCTTTCAAAAACTGACATTCAATTTACATGATTCTTGAAGAATGCTGTCTTACTCTAATAGTCAAAAATGCCTCATGTATATTCTAAAACATTTATTTTGAGATCATTGTAGATTCACTTGCAGTAGTAAGAAATAACAGGGAGATCCGATGTACCTTTTACCCAGTTTCTTCAAACGGCAACATCTTACAAAACCACAGTGCCATATCACAACGAGGATACAGACATAGATACAATTCAACCATCTTAGTCCAATTTCTCCAAGTTTAATTGTACTCACTTGCATGTGTGTATTTAGTTTACATAATTTGATCACCTGTGTTGGTTCCTGTATCACATGTATCATCACAGCCAAAATACAGAACTAGGGGCGCCTGGGTGGCTCAGTCGGTCAAGTGTCTGTCTTCAGCTCAGGTCATGATCGCAGGGTCCTGGGATCGAGTCCCACATCGGGCTCCCTGCTCAGTGGGGAGTCTGCTTGTCCCTCTCCTCCCCGCTCGTGCTCTCTCTTGCCATCTCTGTCTCTCTCAAATAAATAAATAAAAATCTCTAAAAAAATAGAGAACTGGGGCGCCTGGGTGGCTCAGTCGTTAAGCGTCTGCCTTCGGCTCTGGTCATGATCCCAGGGTCCTGGGATCGAGCCCCGCATCGGGCTCCCTGCTCGGTGGGAAGCCTGCTTCTCCCTCTCCCACTCCCCCTGCTTGTGTTCCCTCTCTCGCTGTCTCTCTCTCTCTGTCAAAAAATAAATAAAAAATCTTTTAAAAAATACAGAACTATTCTGCTGCCACAATGATCCTTTGTGTTGCCTTTTTATAAACACATCCACCTCCTTTTGTGCCCCATCCCCAGCCTTGTCCTTGAGGGTAACAACTTGGTGAATCTCAAGGGAATTATGCTGTGTGCAAAAGCCAATCCCCAAAGGTTACATACCATATGATTTCATTTCTATAACATTCTTGAAATGACAAAATTACAGAGATGAATAACAGGTTATGGTTGCCAGGGGCTATGCATTCTCCTCAAAGTGAAATTCATGTAAATATTGTCAGAGGACTCAGAGTCGCATCCTATAGAGCAAGTTAAATTTTTCATTCAATAAACATTTGGGGAAATCTTTTTTTTGTGCCTGGCACTATTCTGATGCTGGGACTCCTCAATCTCTGCCTCAGGAAATGCACTAAGATGCCAAGTGAGAAGCCTGTAAATGTAATTACATGTTAAGGTGGGCAAGATGACCCACCATGTATGAGAGGCTCCGAGAGATGGGATATAACTGAACAACAACAACAAACAAACCAAAAACAAAGGAGGGTGGGATTGTTGAGGAGATACAATGGTGATCACATAAGAAGCATGTTAATGTTCTGTCTCCACTAAGGAACTGTGAGAAACTGTCAGAGGATCTGGAGTTAAGGCTTTGAGAGTAAGCAGCTTAGGTTAAGAAAATGATACAGATGGTTTTTGATAAACTGTCTGGGCTCTGGATTTCTGGAAGAGGGGAAATGGACTAGGGAGGAGCCTGAGCCCCTAGGGGGTATACCACTGGCAGGAAGAGAGGACTGTTCTCCTGGGCTGGGTGGTGGCAAGGAGCAGGGGAGGCATGAGGTGTCCACTCTTGTGACAGCACAGGCTGAGTGTCATGGCCAGCACAGAAAATGACCGAACAAGCAGATATCTCACCCAAGTTTTGCGGGCAGAGCAAGGGGAAAGTGAGTGAGGGCACTGAAGAATTCTCTGGGACCATGTATGGCAAATGAGTTTCATCTCCTATTCTAAAAATTATACTAAACGTTTGCCACTACTAAAGAAAAAAGCCCAAAACTCTGTGAGGGAATTGTTATTGTTCTGATTTACAGGGAGGAAACTGGCTTGGAAAGACTAAAAAACTTGCCTGAGGTCACTTAGCAGCTAGTAAGAGATAGAGCCAGGATCTAAAAATTCATCTCTCTGACTCCAAATCCAGCCCCACTCTCCCATCTCAGGACTTAAACAATGATGGCATCGGGCGGGCTGTCCTGGTGGGAAAGAAGAGAGGGGGAATTTGGGAAGGTGACATTATTTTGGAATCTATAGAAACTGAAGGTTAAATTTCCCACTCTTGGTTTTTTAAAGTGAAGTGAGCAATTTCCCTGGCTTTGGCTTCCTAAATAGAGATGGAAAATTTGACTATTGGATAGAACTCTACAAAATACCAGATGCTCTATTTGAACAGAACTTCTTTGGGTAAATAAATTACACTTAAAAATATGTACCAAACCTCAGTGAGGCCACAGCCATTCGACAAGAAACATTTCAAAATAAAAGTGCAAAAAAATGAACAGCTTAGGGCCACATAAATAACCTTTCAAATTGAATCAGGGCACAAACTCAGAATAGCTCAGATGTGGTATCTTTTGGAGGGCTTGGGGTAGGAGTGAAGAAACTGCAATAGAAATTGGCCTAAAATTGAAAATACGGTTAAGGAAACAAATTTGGATAGGTAGGCTAATTGCAGTTCCCTGTTCAGGCTGCAGATATATCAGGGAAAGGCATTTTGCACATACAACCTCGGAGAAATCATAGAGCCTGTAAGACCTAACAGTCTGTGGCATTGGTCTGGAATTTTTATGCAGATGGCAATACTGCATGGAATAGGTTTTGTTTTGCTTTCCTTTGTCTGTTTGGCTACTTCTATATTTCTCAGACCAGCTGCAACCATTGGGCCTCTTGGTGTGTTGCTGAATTATCTCTAGTGACTATGAAATCCACTAGAGAACAGATCTTAATGCAATACTAAGAATATTTTGTTACTCATACTCCAATGGCTTTGCTTTTCAAAGCAAACAATGCATTTCAGTTTGATATAACTAGAGATCTTAAAGTTTAATAAAAACACCAGTCACAGTGAATCCTTTTGTGCTTAGACTGAAGGGTCCCATAGTCAGTTCTTAATCAAGAGTTGAGGTGACAGACTGAAGCGATTATATTTTAGGGAAACACAAACTTTGCTCCATATTTCCTCAGTTGCTTCTTCTCAGAGGGTCTTCTGGTGGACTTTTTTTTTTTCTTTTTTCTTTTTTTAATGGGATGTGGAAAGAAGTGTTTTTGGATGACTTCATGTAGGCTTATTCATTCATTTACTCAGAATTCTATGACTGTCAGGGGTGTAGTCACATTTTCCCGTTCGCTCTGTGACAGTAAAAAAAAGAAAGTATTTGCTCCCAAGTTCTGATAAATATATATATTTAAGTACCTTATGGACTATGTGTATATTTTGCATCTGCAAGGGGTGTGTGTGTGTGTGTGTGTGTGTGTGTGTGTGTGTGTGTGTATTTAGGCTGATCCATGGTTTCTTCATCTTTGCTTGACATTGCACACGGGTAACACTGCCGTATGAGACTTCAAAAAGTAGTTTTTAGATTCTGGTGCTGAGTCAGAATTTTTCTAGGAGGTAATATTTTATAAGACAGAATAATAAACTATTCTTCTGAAGAAACCACCAGTAATCTTAATAATTGTTTATAATACACACTTGTACATAGTTTCAGGAAAAGGGACGTTACTTTGTAGTCATGATTCTAATACATATTTTAGATGTGGGTTACCCTATTCAGTATATTTTATCACCAAGACAAAATGCCAAATTTTGCCACACTGAAAGATCTAAGAGGGTTGCTGGAGTGCTGGGGGGTGGGAGGGATGGGGTGGCTGGGTGATAGACATTGGGGAGGGTATGTGCTATGGTGAGCGCTGTGAATTGTGTAAGGCTGTTGAATCACAGATCTGTACCTCTGAAACAAATAATACATTATATGTTAAAAAAAAAAAAGAAGATAGTAGGAAGGGAAAAATGAAGGGGGTGGATATCGGAGGGGGAGACGAACCAGGACAGACTAACCATGACAGACTATGGACTCTGAGAAACAAACAGGGTTCTAGAGGGGAGGCGGGTGGGAAGATGGGTTAGCCTGGTGATAGGTATTAAGGAGGGCACGTACTGGGTGTTATATGCAAACAATGAATCATGGAACACTACATCAAAAACTAATGATGTAATGTATGGTGATTAACCTAACATAATAAAATAAAATAAAATAAAATAAAAGATTTACTCCAAACCAGAATCTCCCAGAGACTAGAATCAAAAAGATATTTTAAAAATCCAAATTTTTATGGTATCTAGAATTTTCTTGTATGTTGGTAGAAAAGTAGTAATAGATGGAAAACTAGAGTCTTTCTTTATGCAGATACATGTGTGATAATAGGATTTCATTGTATCTTACATATGTTTTATAATTTAAAAACCCCCTTATTTTGTATAGACGGTATTGCTTATGTATCAAATATGGTGTCATGAAATCTATGAGTGTTCCAGCTTTTAAACTATACTATTTTGCTCATATGAGGTATCTAAAGTCAAACTCATAGAAAGAGAAAGTAGAATGGTAGATGTCATGGACTGGAGGGACCGTGGAATTGGGAATTATTGTTTAATAAGCACAGAGCTTAAATTTTTCAAGATGAAAAGAGTTCTGGAGATGGATGGTAGTGTTGGTCACACAAAAATGTGAATGTACTTAATACCACTGGACTGTGCACTCAAAAAATTATTAAAATGGTAAAAACGTGTGTTAAAATGGTAAATGTATCAAATGTGCTGTGAAATCTGTGGGTATTCCAGCTTTTTTAAACTTTACTATTTTGCCCTTATAGGTTTCTAGAAAATTGAGAAATAAAACTATTAGCAAATAAAAAAGGTTATGTTTTAGCTGAACCAAAAAAGAGCATGTTAAAGTGGGTCATGGTGACCCCCAAGCTTTGAACCCCTAACTGGTTCCAAAGCTGATTTGGGGCTGCTAGCACTGAAGGGAATGTGGAGGATTTTTTTCCTCCACAGACCTAGTCCTTCACCATAACTCTTAGACTTCTCTTTCACTGATGCACCCCTGCACACAATATCCTTGTACAGTCTACTATTTAAGATACAAAAACAATTATATGATAGTCTCAGGGATACTGAGAAGAAAACCTTTATTGCATAATTGAGTTTGAGTTCACGTACTCAACTGAGTCATCACCAGGTCTTTCTTTGGTGATCCATTACGCTTCTTGTAACAACTTCGGTGAAGTAAGAGAAATGTTAGGGCCCCAACATAAAAGACAGTAAGAGTGGGGATAGGCCTGGGAACATGGACCTGGGATGGAGCCTATCCTTGGCAAAAACACAGGGTGAGAGGAAAGGAAGGAAATTTAGGGTGAGGCATTTAGCAAAGGTCCAGCTAGCTCACTTGGCCAACGAAGGCTGTGAAAAAAGAGAATTTGGGAAATTTGAAGTCTACGTAGACACCTAGGACTCAACTTGGTTCAACTGATGACTGGTCTGGCTTGTCAGGAAAGGAGTTGGTGGGATGAGAGGAGTCACATTAGTGTCCTGAGACCTATACCAACAGGCTGGATGACGTCTGAGAGTTCCGAATGCACACTGCTGAGAACATTCTGAGCAACAGTTTTTAAATCACACCTGGGGGTGGTGTTTTACCCAGTATAGGTATCCGATTTGACACTTCTACTTTTGTTTTTATTATTCTACCTCTGCTTCTTTTTTCCCTGATATTTTCAGAAAGCTAGGCAAGTTTCTGGCCGTATCTCTATGGGATTGACTTTATGATCCAATAAACATGCTTTAATATTTTAAAGTAACCTTACTCCCAGAGCTGATCAGCTTTTTCTTTTTTTTATAAACAAACTTTTCTTTCCGTGTTTCAGTTATCTATTGCTATGTAAAAAATTACCACAAAATTTAGCAACTTAAAACAATAACAATTATTTCTCAGGATTCTGTGGGGCTGGCTGGTTTTAACTAGGAGGTTCCCAGGTGGTACTGTCTGGGGTCACTCATGTGATACATTCGGCTAGGAGCTTAGCTGGGGCTGGAACGTGTAAAGGGACTTCACTCAAACACCTGGGAACTCAGGTAGGGTGTCTGGGATGGTTTGAACCTAACTAGGTCTCAGTTCCTCTCTGTGTAGTTTCTCCTCATCTAGCAGCATCATCCAAGTTTCTTTATATGTTGATTGGATCCCAAGTCAGTGAAAATGGAAGCTTCAAGGCTCAGAAGTCACACAGCATCACTTCCAGGGCATTCTGTGGATCAAAAAATGTCCCAGGGCCAGCCTAGTTTCAAGAGCAGGGAATACAGATCCTACCCCTTGATGGAGAAAGTGACATGAATTTGCAGGGATTGGAGGAATTGTTGGTAACCACACTTGCAGACAAGTTAGAGCAAGTATGGGAAACTGATGCCAAATGGCATATTCTGCTTGAGAACGGGTCCAGTTAAAATTCTGAGGCTTTTCATCAAGTTTTATATTTAACAATATTATGTAATCCTTATATGGGACATAGTGTAGTATGTTAGAGTTCTATATAAATCTTTGCAACCATCAAAGAGAAAATGAACTTTTCTTTCTAAGTATACACAAGGCAGGATGGGCTTTGAGGTTGAGCATCTGGGTTTGAATCTTGGCTCCTCCAGGTACTAGCAATAGGATCTTGGGCAATTTTCCCTTTCTCTCTCTCTCACATTTTCTCCTCTGTATTTATAGATTGTTGTGAGGATTAAATGAGTTAATATAGCTAAGTTACTTTGCAAGGAGCCTGGCACACAGCAAATACGCAATAAATATTTGTTGAAAAATACAAATTATTAATGCTTATTATCATGTAACATAGCAACACCTGTTTGGATTAAACCTCCTGGAGTTGCAAAGTCTCTGTTCTCTATAGTCTCATTAAACTTAATCATTAATCTTGATGAATTTCTCTGCCTCCTCCACCTCTTACCAAGTAAAAAGGTAGGTGAAATTACTGGTTGCTTACCAGGTGTTCTAAAGAAAGCACTTACCAACTTTAAACACTGCAGTCCTATGAAGAAATATAATTTACATTGTAACGCAGGACACTGTAACCCACTCACTCACACTTAATACTGTACAAATATTTCATGAAATAATACTTATCCTCACGTTTTGCTATGAACTCTGAAGCTTTTGCCCTATTCTATTTAAGTGATTTGAAAACAACAAAATGTTGGTTGTGCCCCACTATTATTAATTTCATTACCTACTGATGGGTTCTAACCTATATATTATGGCCATTGGCACATAGCATATTAAACAAATCTCAGATCACGAATTGTTTCAAGTGTGGTGCTATAAGAATATGGCATATGTCATTTCTATACAGGCCAATTCGGCTATAGATCAGAAAGCCACTTCATAAATATGGCCTCACCACCCTATATGAGAGGCTTCATAAATTCTTTCAGTGAGATAGGGGGAAACTAGGGGAAATACATGTAGAGTAAATATTGTGGTTTTAGGTACCCTAAGAAACAAAGTGCCTTGGGGGGCCTGGGTGGCTCAGTCAGCTAGGCACCTTACTCTCAATTTCGGCTCAGGTTGTGATCTCAGGGTCCTGGGATTGAGCGCCCATTCAGGCTCCCTACTCAGCTGGGAGTCTGCTTGAGGATTCTCTCTCCCTCTTCCTCTGCCCCTCTGCCTACTCTCTCTCTCAGATAAATAAATCTTTAAAAAAGAAAAAAAGAATAAAAGAAACAAAGTGCCTCATTTGTTTGAAGCTAGATGGACCTAGGCTGGAATTTCAACTTCACAGCTTACTACATTGTATTTTTGAGCAAGTTATTTAAACTTAGTTTTGGAGTCTTGATTTTTTGATTTGTTAATTTTGATTTTTGATTTGATTGTTAAAAGTAATAGGCAAATATATCTATTTTGACTAAGTTGTGAGCATTAAATGAGAACACATACCCAAAGGCCAGCAAAGGTCCAGCAAAGTATTGGGCACAAGAAGGCTCTCAGAATGCATTTCTTGCTTCCTCCGATGGAATACAAACTGCAGAATTCACAGCTATTATTTAGGTTCTGTGTTTTATATTTTTGGAGAAAAGCTAAGGCTGGGTAGAATACTTAACTATGGTGAAACCCTATTATTTTTTTAATGCAATTTAATTTCTACAACCAGGTATTGTCCTGACATTCTACTTAATAATATTTAATAGTTATTAATTGTTCTGGGATGTGGATATGAACTATGAAACAATTTTGTTTTGTCGGGTCAGCTTTCATATAATGGGATTTGTACTGACTTCCCAATTAGCAACTCAATTGTAGGAAAAATGTGTGTAGAGGAGAAGAACATTTCTAACTGCTGTGTTGCTAAATAATTTAAACAAAAACTACGTGCAAATACACGTACTTTTTTTCCTTGGGCCAAATGTTTAAGGTTATCAGAGATCCAGTGCTTCAGGCAGGTAGCATTTTCCACAATAGGTTAGCTAGCTCTTAAGGAGTCAAAAGGTAATTGCCGAAGATGCTACGTTGATTAAGACTATCTCATAGAATCGATTCTCTAGAATGGGGCTGGTTATCTTAAATTCCTTTAAGGTCAGGATTATGAAAGCGTGTGAATGAGGGGAAGGGGGGCGCGACACCTTTTTTCCACTCTCGGGTGCCAGCCGCCGCCAACCACCGCCAACCACCGCCAACCACCGCTGCTGCCGCACCCACGTGGCAAGTCCAGATAGCTCAGCGCCGGGCGGGGGCCGCCGGGCCCACCTCTCCCTCCGCTCGCCGGCCCTTCCCGCCCGCCGGCCGGGCGCCCGCTCGGTCCTCCACCGCCAGGGGGCGGGCGCGGCTCCCGGCGGCGGGGGCCCATTGGTCGCGGCGGGGAAGCGGGGAGGAGGCCCAGCGGCGAGTGAGTTGGCTTCCTCCTGGCCACTTTGGGGGTGAGGGGAAGCCGGAGGAGCCCGGGAGGAAGCGGAGGAGGGAGCGGGAGGCGGCGGCCGCAGTGGGTGCCGTCGGCCTCCGGTAGGACTGACCGCTGAGAGGCCGGAAGGCAGGCGCGAGGCCGGTGAGACGGACGGGGAGGCGGAGGGAACCCCGGCGGAGGGCGGGGAGGGATGGTGGGCGTCTAGGGGGAGTCGGGCAAGCACCTTCACCTTCATCCTCCGCTCACGCGGCCCCCGCCGGCTGGGGGCGGGCCCCGGGGCGCGCCGCGGTGGTCGTGGCGCATCCTGCGGGGGAGGGGCGGGGGGGGCGAGCGCGGGCAGGACCGGGGCCCCCGGAGCACGGTTGGTGGGGGTTCGGGCCGCCGCCGCGGCGGTGCTTCCCGTGCTCGGCGTCTCCCTGCCCGGGTCCGCGGAGGGCGGGGCGGCGCCTGCACCTGGCGCTCGGCTCGGCGCCCCAGCCGGGGCTGCATCTGGGTGCGTGCTTCGCTGGGGCCCCGGCTCGCCGTCGGAAACCCGGGCCCAGTGCTCTGAAGAGGCGAGGGTGGAACTGGATGTTGCATTTGTACTCTGTGGAGGGCCGTCTTGGCTCACTTGTAAAGTTTTAGCGTCTCCTAAACTGGAGGTACTTCTCAGTTTTAAAATTCATCCAGCTCATTGATATTGGGTGTCATTGATGAATGTGCTGTTCCTTCTTTCTTTTTCTTCCCCATTTTCTTCCCCGTCCTCAAAATTCTCTCCTGTGTACCATGGTTAGTGACCCTAGATCTAAATAATATAATGACAAATTGATGATTTGAGGTTGAGATCTACCAGCTGTGTTTCATCATCTCCCCCACCCTACTTTTTTTAAGTTTCATGTAATAGAAAGCTGCTGTCTAATCGACAGAACCTTTTGTTTTTATTTTCTTTAGTCAGAAATATATAGATACAAGATATACTAGGTAATTTTAGATTGCTTACTGGGCACTGTGCTGTATGCTTTCATATGCACATTTATTGCTCACAAGCCAAAGAGTAAGCCCTTTTATCGGTCTTTCTGATTTTTACAGTTGAAAATGTGAAGTCTTCTAGAGGTTAAGTAAAGGTTGACGGTGACAGTAGATGCCAGACCCCTTGGACCCTTGACTACCTTGTGGGGTTAGTGGTATGCAGTCAGATTTACCAAGTTTTTGGAAACGTTGCTGATATTCATACCGTGCATTATGGAGTACAAAGAGATCTCCATTTTAACTTAGAAAATAAATAGTTTATGCTCTTCAACAAGAAATTGGCAGAATCGGCATCAGTTTGGGTCATATCATTAATTGTACCTCTTTCTAAAGGCTGCCAGTCTCGAGTTCTTTAGCTGTTTACTGAAGTTACCACCCGCCCCCCCCATTTTATACAGGTGTTAGAAGCTTTGTTTCACAAATTCCATGTAATGTTTTCTCAGCTCGCTGAAGACTAGCGTTTCTTGATAGTGAGAAATAAAGAGTCCGATGCAGTGATTCTCAACCAGGGGATCTCTTAGAATCAAACACAAATGAGGCTTTTTAAAAAGGCCATAGGCCACAGGCCTCCATCCTCCAAAATCCCCATGGGAGGGGACTTTTGTTTCAAAAGGGAATCAGAATAAGACTGAGCACCCCTGGGTTAAAGTGGCTTTCAAAATAAACTTAATAGATATTTTATTACAATTACAAAATTTGGATTGCTACCTTAAGCATTGGTAATTAATCTTTCATAATTAATGAAGATACATTAATGAGGGAAGGTAATTGGAGAGAGGGACAAAGGGTTAAGAGATTGTTGAATGGCAAAAACTGGTAGTCTCGGTTTTGGGTCATCAGTCTTTTTTTTTTTTTTTTTTTTTTTACCACATATGTCCCTGCAACTTTTTCTCCCTAGCACACAAAAACTCACCAGGGGCCATCAGTGGATGACTAAACAAAATGTGGAATGCATCCATACGTGGAATATCATTTAGTCATAAAGTCAATGAAGTATTCTTACATGCTGTCCTACGGATGAACTCTAAAACATCATGCTGAGTCAAAGAACTGAGACATAAGAGATCACATCTTATAGGACTCCATCTATATAAAATATCCAGAACAGGTAAATCCACAGGGACAGAAAGCAGACTAATGGTTGCCAGGGGCTCAAGGGAAGAGGGGATGGGGAGTAACTGTTTAATGGGTATGAGGTTTCCTTCTGGAATGATAAAGTGTTTTAGAACTGAACAGAGGTGATGCCTGCACACCACTGTGAATGTATTAAATGCCACTGAGTTGTACACTTTAACATAGTAAATTTTATGTTAAATGAATTTAATTTCCTAAAGAAAGAAATCAGAAAAAAACTCACCAGAGTAAAACTGGAAAAATCATAAAGAGTAGATGAAAAATTAATTGGATTAGAAATAAGGGAAATGTAAGTCATCTTAGAACAGCTTCAATCAAATGGAGGAGGCCAATGAAAAAGAGAATGAAAATACCAGTGGGGTAAGCAGTGGAAACTTAGAAGAACTGGAACACTTAATTTCCTCCTCTGAAAGTCAGCTGACTGTATTTTAGGAGCTGAATAAAAGTCACAAAACCTCTTAAAGTTTAAATATCTTAGGAATCTTGCTCAATCTCCCCAAATTAAGAAAATAAGGCCTTGCATGGAATTAAATAATTTGGTTAATGCCATTCATGAATCAACTAAATGCAGAACTATTGCTTAAAAGCCAGATACATGATCCCAAGGACAGGAATCCTTGTGAACTAAGTACCAAACAAACGTATGTTACTATCCGAAGCTCTGAGCTAGCTGGATTTTTGTGAGACCTGGGGTCAAAATTTGTTGGTTCTTGGGTCTTGCACCTTTCAGCTTTAAGAATGTTAAATGTATTTAGTTTTATTTTTGCCCTTGTTCTCAATGATAGGTATTTTTGTCAGTCCATCTCTCTTTTCCTGGATGGTACAGTGTGGGATTAAGTGGTTTACATTACAGCTGTTTAACCCGCAGTTGTAGAACTCGGAAGGAGCAGGCTGAACTGTCATTTTCTGTTTTTGGCATGTTGGTGCTCCCAGTTACAGAAATCTGATCACCATTTGATTTCTTCCACTGGATTATAACTTTTTAAGCGAAATTCTGCTTTGGCGGGTGAGGAAAAACTGCAAGAAAACATTTGGGTAATTTTGAATCTAATACTGTTGTAACCATTGCAAACAAGAGTTCTCTCTGCTCTGTTCCTCAGTACTTGTCTCCAGATTTATTCACTGCCTGCTTTTCCCTCCTCACCCCAACAGGAGATCTGGCCCAGAGTCAGGCTGATTTCCATTCATTGTTAAGGAAATAATGAAATTCTTGTTTTTTAAGTTTTACTTTGGGCTTTTTTGGCCTTGATGTGTCTCACCAGCCCCCCCCCCCGCCAATCTCCAAACTTCTCTGTGTGTTTGGATTGCTGTACTGTAGATCTGAAGTTCTCAGATCTGAGTGAGAGTGAGAACCACCTGGGGAGCTCATTAAACATGCAGGAGTTTTAATCCTCCTAGGGATTCTGGGCTCAGGAATTTGCATTTTAAAAAGCCCACCAATAATCGTGGTGTCTGTGCTGTGGGTTACATTGTAGTTAGGGCTTCAAAGAACCAGATACGCTGTTTCATTGAATCTAAGATATTTGTAAGGTACACCATTATTTTATATACTACCATGGGGGAAAATGTGATTGTAAACCTCATCCTAGTTTAAGACATGTTATAATGGACATGTTAGAATGAGGGAAGTAGGGGCGCCTGGGTGGCTCAGATGGTTAAGCGTCTGCCTTCGGCTCAGGTCATGATCCCAGGGTCCTGGGATCGAGCCCCACATCGGGCTCCTGGCTCAGCGGGGAGCCTGCTTTTCCCTCTGCCTCTGCCTCTTCCCCTGCTCATGCTCTCTCTCTCTATCTCTGTGTCTCAAATGAATAAATAAAATCTTTAAAAAAAAAAAAAAAAGAATGAGGGAAGTAGTGTATACCTTACAATCAATAAAATCATCTCAGATGCCCCAGGAACCACAGGCCGCTCTTAAGGTAAATGATTATTATGAGTCATGGAAGCTATGAGATGTGTAGCATTTCTTCAGATCTTTTACCATGTAAAGTGTTTGTTTACAATACGATTTAATGTAAGGTGTCCTTACCTGACATTTATTTGTAATGAAGATTATACTGATGACTTGTTTTAAAATGCAAGGTAGCTGGATGGAAGGCTGTAATGCACTCCAGTTTGGCCCCATATCATTTTCATCCTATGCATTTCCAGTCATTTATGTGTTGATAGTTCAGTTCAGAAGTCTTATTTCTAGTTTCTTTGTACTTTAGTGATTTCCAGTTTGTAATTACTGAGATATTAATGTAATGTCACATTGACATCATGTGTGGCTTGATCATTTGATTTCTATCTATCTTATCACCCTTTTTCTTTTAGAGAGTCCCTCTTGATGCCAGGAGGTGATACTATGCACGTATACCAGCCATCTACTGTCCGATCTTGAGTAGTTACAGGATATAGTGGTAATAATCAGGGTAAACAGCAGTGTGTCTCTGAATAAACCTGAACTCTGGCTGCCAACTCAAGAAGGGCCTTTGTGGCATATCAGGTACTGAATGACAGAATGCCCGTGGGTTCCAACAAACCTTTCTCCACTAATGAGAATTCAGCAAAGAGCAACCCCACCTACTTATGGTGCTTCCTTCAGTGGCATCATCTTAGAAAATGAAATATTTTTGTCAGGAAGAGGTTGGTTAGCCCTGTTAGATTTGGGAGGGGAAGCAGAACACATGTCCATTTAGTTTTTAATCACATGAAGTGTTTACAGAAAATGTGGTTAAAAAGCTTGTTGATCAACTGAAATATTTCCGAAATCTGATACCTCAAATTTCTGAAGAGGTAAGAACTTTAGATCTCTAGCTAATTCACATTGGTTGAAGGAGTTGGACTAGGGAATCCTTAACACTGAGATGAATCATGTTGAAATACATTTGCTCTTAGGATGTAGTGTGGGTGGTCTGCCAGGTGTGGTTACTTCTCCCTCCGTTGAGTCTTTGGGGTGAGGTTGATCTAGGAGAGGCACGGGCATGATTTTACTTAGCAGGGCACCTTCGCTTTTGTACATGGAGAGACAGGTTGATTGTTACAGTTATACTTTGTCATATTTCATTGTTAGAAGAAAGGCATTTTATCTAGCTGCTGTAGATCAGGTAGAAGTTTTCAAAGGGTTGCTCTCTCCATTCCCTGCCTGGAGAACCAACTAAAAACAAGGTGTAGGTATTTATGGTGGACTGTGGAGGAAAGCAAAATTCACCCAGAACAATCCCAGTATGCTTCATATTAAGCATTGGTTAGCATTCTGGAGGGGAGTTAGAAACACTTTCTGGCTCATCTGTGCTTTTTCATAGTATGCTTTTAATTCTGTTTGTTTTTTAGCCATAATTAGCTACTAATCCTCTTTTTAATGTATTTTGAATATGATGCATTACAAAATAAGAAAAGCCATTTGATGGTAGTTCAAATAGTAAAAAATCTAGGCATAGATTATATCCCTCTCTTCCCAACGTTTTCAATAGGAAATTAAAATTCTTTTCTGAAAGACTTACTTATTGGTACCCTTGAGCCATTATTTAAGTTTTGGTCTGTTGCTTTACAGTCTCACCTTTTTGAAAGCTGCTTTGCAGAAGGAGTAGTTACATTCATGTTTTTCCTCAGTGATCATTTGAAAAAAATGGTTATTCTTGACATTATAGAATCCATACAGATCTCCTCTCCCCATTCCCAGGAGTGTGTGGATTTTTTGCTCCTTTTTTCTTCTAGTCAAAAGAAGGTTAGTTTGGTCCTTTAAAAACCTGGGATACTTTTCTAATTGTTAGGTAGTCATTTAAAAAATTGGGGTGCCTGGGTGGCCAGGTCGGTTAAGCGTCTGACTCTTGATTTCCGGTCAGGTCATGATCTCAGGGTTGTGAGATCGAGCCCTGTATTGGGCTCTGCACTGAACTTGGAGCCTGCTTAAGATTCTCTCCCTCTGCCTCTCACCCCCACCCCTGCTTGCATGCACTCTCTCTTTCTCTCAAAGAAAAAAAATTTTTTTCCTTTAATTATTACCAGGTTAAACCTACCCAGTTTTTAAAAGGTGTGTAACGTGTGTATGTTGAAGTGGTAGACTCTTTTAAATAGATGCATTTTCTAGGATTGAGAATCAGAGTGGCCTACTGGTACTGAAATACTTTCTGAAGTTAGTAATCGGTTTTTTTTTCTATTAAGCATTTAGTTTTAATAACACCAAATTCTATTAAATTCACAATATTCATAACACAATGAGAGCAGCTCAGATGTCATAATCAGTTTTTAAATGTTCTGGTGCTTTCAAATGAATGCAGTCTTCTCACCCCTCTTCATTTTGTTATTTCAAAAATGTATCCAGCCTGGCAAGGGTGAGTGTGCGGTGAGACAGGGTACTTGATAGCAGTCTGCAGCTACTATAGTGATAGTTTGTTGTTGTTTTTTTTTTTTTTTTTTAGAGTAAGGATTTTGAAAGCTTAATATTTGCAATTTTAAAAGTTGATCAAACATCGGATACACACCCACCCCCTTTAAGCCTATCACAAAAATAATCACTTTTAAATACCTATGTAAAGAAAACAGTAGTGTCAGTTTTCTTCACCAACATAATTTTACAGTTATTGAAATGGGTTGTAATAACATTAATTTTTATCCATTTCTTTATACCTGCTCAGATTGCTTTGGAAAACATTCCAAAGTCTAGATTATACCCGTTTTTGCTGTAGATGGATTGCTTCATTTATAGGAAGGGAAGGATTTTTTTTTTCCTTCTTTTTCAAGAGGATCCATTATGTTGTTCCTCATGGAGTATCTGCTTCTTCCCGTGGAGACCAGGGGAGTAAGAAACTGTATGATGAACGCATACAGAACACAAAATTTAGGGTTGTTTCATCTGTCTTACATCTGTAGTAGTACTTCTGAGAGGACCAATAGAAGCCTGGTGGAACTTATGTCCTGCAAATAACCCTGCAAGAAATGTTGAAATATTAGAGCATGGTCTATTTTAAAAGTTTTTTTTTTTTTTTTAGTTTAAATTTTACTTTTGATTTCTCTGTCTCAGGTTGTCAAATAACGACCCATGGGTCACTGTGGCTCATGAGCCAAGATAGATTTTTATGTTTTTAAGTGATTGGGAAAAAAGTCAAAAGAAAAGTATTATTTGGTATCATGAAGACTTTATGAAATTCGAATTTCAGTGTTCATAAATAAAGCTTTATTGTAACACAACTGGGCCCATTTGTTTACGTATGTCTATGGCTGCTTTCCAGGTACAACTGCCAAGCAGAGTAGTTGCCATGGGGACTGTATGTATGGGCAACAAAACCTAAAATATTTACCGTCTGGCCCTTTTACAAAAAAGTTTGCCAACATTTGCTCTGTTTTGTTTGCATAAGTGTGGGTATTTTTCGCGAATTGTTTTTAACGCCATACTTCTGTTTGTAACCTACAGGAGAGTCACTCACCCTCATGACCATTAGGTGTAGAGTCGTTTTGTTTTCAGTGTTTCCTCATTTCCCTCTTTAACTGCTCTAGGACTGAAGATGTAATCTCTCACGTTCTGATTTTGAGGAAACCTGTTACTAGGCTGGGTTCTCTAGAGATACTGCACTGAGAGAGATAAAAGACCTAAGACTGATCGGTAATCATGAGGAATTGGCTGCTGTGGTTGTGGAGGCTGAGAAGCCCCAGGCGGCTGGGGGAGCCAGTGAGTCTTCCTCCAGCCGCAAAACGGCGGAGCCCGCGTGTGAGTTTCAGTCCTGATTCCAAGGCAGCTGAAGATGACGTTCCAGGCAGAAGACTGTGTGGGCAGGGAGAGCGAATTCTCCCTTACTCAGATTTTTTTGGTTCTGTTCAGACCTCCAATTGGATGAGGCAGATTTTTGTTGGGGAGAGCCACCTGCTTTACTCAGATGTTAGGCTCATCCAGAAACGCCCTCACAGATGATCCCGTAATAATGGTTAAGCAGATATCTGAGTATTCCATGGCCCAGTCAAGTTGACACATGAAATGTAGCCATCACAGGGCCTAAATGTACTGAAATCTATCTGCTTGCACTGACCTTTGTTTCTCTGCGTCCTTGTGAAAAGCCCTAGTGTGCATGAGTATTACAGTCATCCGAACTTCACTCCGTTGATGCATGTGACATTGCCATTTGACCAGCACCGAATTAAAGTTGGATTGAATTAAGTGATGGTTTCTTTATATTTGCAGAGAAGGATTTATAGTACTTTCTTCCGGTTTAGTTGATTGTGGCTTGTTAATACTGAATCCATCAGTGGGTGTTTTTGTATGCTTCATTTTCTTCTATCCGTTCTGTCTTGGAGGGGTGTTTTAATACGTGTGCTTAATCATTTTGATGAACTCTCAAATCTCTGGAGTGGCTAGTTGGCAGCAGAGGTTAACAAATTCCCGAGCAATTTACAAAAGCCACATTGATTGGCATGGAATTTGGTCAGCAAGTTGCTTCTATTAGAGTATGTCAGTGAGCTGCTGAGGTGAGAGGGAAGTGTATTTGTACTATCAGCTTCTTACCCTTTGTATGACTTGAGACAAACCCTTTGACTTCATTTCTAATGCCATCAAAACATGCACTACACCTAGGGGGCTGCTGGGAAGATTACATAAAATAAGAGTGTGTACAAAAAGCACTGCTGAGTGCATTACCTAGTTTATTTTAATTGACAAGACCTTCCCCTCTGGTAAATAATTGTTTTTATGGCTTATTTAGTTGATGTAGAATGGTGTTCTTGTCGTGCACGTGTTGTAACTCAAGTCTACTTCTCAAGGAGAGAATGAAAGTATCACTTGACCTCTGGTTTTATCTGTTGTTCTCAAATTGATTAATTCTAGGTTGAGGCCTGTTGATTCAGGCCTGATTTAAAAAAAAAAACTTGACCAAATTAGAGCAAAGTAGGTAGTTGGGTTAAAGAAAATGTTTAAATGACAAGGTATTCAAAGAAATTCAGGATGTCAGTCTGAGATCCTAATGTGGGCTCTCTTCTGCAGTCTAGGTCACATACTTACTGTTCCGTGGCCCAGGGGCATCGTGGTGGCCCTCCTTGCAGCAGACTCTCAGATGATTGTGCGCTTCTACACATTAGCAGCCTGATTGGGTTTGAGCATTTATTTAAAACACTGAAACTTGTTGTTTTGACTTAGACTACATTCTTGGGAGCAAAGGTACTATCAGAGGTTTTTTTGGTTTTGTTCCTTTTTTTAAATTTTATTTTATTATGTTATGTTAGTCACCATACATTACATCATTAGTTTTTGGTGTAGTGTTCCATGATTCATTGTTTGCGTATAACACCCAGTGCTCCATGCAATACGTGCCCTCCTTAATACCCATCACCAGGCTAACCCATTCTCCCACCCCCCTCCCCTCCAGAACCCTCAGTTTGTTTCTCAGAGTCCATCGTGTCTCATGGTTCATCTCCCCCTCCGATTTCCCCCCCTTCATTTTTCCCTTCCTACTATCTTTTTTTTTTTTTTTTAACATATAAAGTATTATTTGTTTCAGGGGTACAGGTCTGTGGTTCATCAGTCTTAACAATTTACAGCTCTCACCATAGCACATACCCTCCCCAGCGTCTATCACCCAGCCACCCCATCCCTCCCACCCCCCACCACTCCAGCAACCCTCAGTTTGTTTCCTGAGATTAAGAATTCCTCATATCACTGAGATCATATGATACTTGTCTTTCTCTGATCGACTTATTTTGCTTAGCATAATACCCTCTAGTTCCATCCACATCATTGCAAATGACAACATTTTGTTGTGTTTTTTTTTTTTCATGGCTGCATAATATTCCATTGTGTATATACACCACATCTTCTTTATCCATTCATCTGTTGATGGACATCTTGGCTCTTTCCATAGTTTGGCTGTTGTGGACATTGCTGCTATATACATTGGGGTGCCTGTGCCCCTTCGGATCACTACATTTGTATCTTTATGGTAAATACCCAGTAGTGCAATTGCTGGGTCATAGGGTAGCTCTATTTTCAACTTTTTGAGGAACCTCCATACTGTTTTCCAGAGTGGCTGCACCAGCTTGCATTCCCACCAACAGTGGAGGAGGGTTCCTCTTTCTCCACATCCTCGACAACATCTGTCGTTTCCGGACTTGTTAATTTTAGCCATTCTGACTGGTGTGAAGTGGTATCCCATTGAGGTTTTGATTTGGATTTCCCTGATGTGGAGCGATGTTGAGCACTTTTTCATGTGTGTCTGTTGGCCATTTTGATGTCTTCTTTGGAAAAATGCCTGTTCATGTCTTTTGCCCATTTCTTGGTTGGATCATTTGTTCTTTGGGTGTTGAGTTTGATAAGTTCTTTATAGATTTTGGATACTAGCCCTTTATCTGATATGTCATTTGCAAATATCTTCTCCCATTCTGTCGGTTGTCTTTTGGTTTTGTGGACTGTTCCGTTTGCTGTGCAAAAGCTTTTTATCTTGATGAAGTCCCAATAGTTCGTTTTGCCCTTGCTTCCCTTGCCTTTGGCAATGTTTCTAAGAAGAAGTTGCTGTGGCTGAGGTCAAAGAGGTTGCTGCCTCTGTTCTCCTCAAGGATTTTGATGGATTCCTGTCTCACATTGAGGTCTTTCATCCATTTTGAATCTATTTTTGTGTGTGGTGTAAAGAAATGGTCCAGTTTCATTCTTCTGCATGTGGCTGTCCAAGTTTCCCAACATCATTTGTTGAAGAGACTTTTTTCCATTGGACATTCTTTCCTGCTTTGTCGAAGATTAGTTGACCATAGAGTTGAGGGTCCATTTCTGGGCTGTCTGTTCTGTTGGTTTTGTTCCTTTCTAGTCTATCCTAAAAGTGCACTTCCTACCACCAGTATTCTAGTTTTGGTAAATAGCTCCAATTTCTATATTTCTACCTTTTTAATGAATGTATCAGAAAAACTGTAGATTCTTCCACCTGTTGCTTCTGGATTAAAGAGCTGTGAATTTCTAGCCCAGGACTTTTTACTTTTTTACTGTTGTGTTAATTTTCTGTGAAGCTGTTTTATCCCTGCTTGATTTTTGGAGGTTCAGCCTGAGGTTTGTGCCGGGTAATTCCATTAAATTTCTGCTTTTTTTCTCCTTGAGATGATTATATGTAATGATTTTCTTTGTTTTTTAAATGTCATCCTAAGAAGACAAGTTAGGGATGACTTGGAATTAGCATACTGTAAACACGTTCCTTGATTTGCTCTCAGATATATTTGATACTTTTTCCTTATGCTGATCTGCACTCTTGCGTCATTAATTTGTCGTAAGCAAACTAAAAATGTGTTAGGCTGAGATTTTATGAGATTTTAGTTTAGAGATTTTATGAAATGTTCTCTCAGAAATTTAATGGAAAACATGAATTCCGCTAGACATTTGCAGTCGCTTATTGCAGTCCTGTTAGGGTGAGTGTAGAAGCAGGCCTATGGGACTGCGCCAGTAGGGGGTGGGTTTGTGAGGCGGTGACTTCGCTGGTGCAGGGGTCCTCAGCAGGGAATGGAAGTAGTGAAAAAGAACAGCATGCGTCTGCCCAACTGCTTACCCACTTCCAAAGAAATTTTCTAGGCCACATTCGGATAAGAGCGAAGTTATTTTGGAATATTAACTGGGAGGAAAGGTCTGTGAGTGTTGTGAGCGTAGTGTTCCATTTTGCTGGAAGTCAAAAGAGGATTTAAAACCAGTCAGGGATTTCATTTGAAAAGCCAAGGATTTTTTTTTTTTTGCTTTTATGTGATGGCTTGTGGATACTTTAGTATCTGTTGTTTCCTTTTAGTATTTCCCTAGCCTGTGGATAACTAGTTAGCTTAAATAGATTGATAACAGTGGCTTTTCGTATTATGTGCAAGGTGTTCAGATAACAGAGGAAAAGAAATCAATAATGTTCCATTTGCTATTAGTTTAAATGTTGATATTTTCTTCAGGGGAAATTGGGCAGAAGAAAGGGAGCTCTCCTAAGAACACTGGTTCTTGGATGCTCACCACCCCCACCGTGGCCTATTTCTTACTGGTGAATGAACAAACTGGATGGTTCACTTCCTTTCTGTGTCCTTCAGGGGTGTGCTGCTATTTTTATTTAAAACATTCTGTGAATTACTAGATCAGACATCAGCATTGAAACATCAATATCAAGGACAATCTAAAACAAAGGTCTCAAGATTCATTAATCAAAATTTTCTTTTGAATTCCTTTCCTATACCGTAGGTGGAGTAGACTGAGGCAGCTGTCTAGTTAAACCTGTGCATGAATTTCCTGTCAAACTCATTTACTTGCTTTTTCATTTTCTTTTTAAAATTTCACTAATCTTGAGTAATTTCCTAGGAGGGAAACACACACAAATGTCATGACATTTGTCTAATTAGTTTATTATATATACTTCAAGTCAAACTCAATCTAGGCAGGAATGCTCATTCTAGACCTAATGATGTTTGCCTTTTCTTTTGATTTTAGGAGGTTGTTTACTGAAAAGTGCCATAGACTGAAAAACGAAACATGAGGGTAGCAGGTAAGATACTTAATTCAGTAGAAATAGTTTTACTTTTCACATAACTTGTTTATTTAAATGGCTAAAAGAGAGAGTAAATAATCTTTTTTCTATATTAAGAACAAAGCTGATATATATATATATACATATATATAACAGACTAAATCACTACTTCGCCTACTTTTTTATGTAGTCAGTAAATCACAAATTGGACAAACTTTTGTGAAAATTATTTATACGAAATTTTTTTAAGTTACGGCTTTAATGTTTATGTTCTTACACATTAAGCTTATTTGCCTAATAGAATAAAATGCCCATATAAGTAACAATTTTGATAACCTAATAAGGAGACTGATTTTTGTTTTCGCTAATAAGTTCTTGCTTTTTGATAAAAATAAGTCATAAAGTTTAGAAGAAGCTTACGTCTTTGCTATATATGTACTTACCTGGAAACTGGAAACTGGTGTATGTGAACAATTCGGTAAAATGTATGTTTGCTTAAGTGAATATTTGCTGGTTCGAGTTCAATCTGCATAAGTGAGGTTATGTCTAAGATAAGCATATTGAGGAAATTGCAAAACACAGCTTGATGTTCATAGTATTAAGGGAACTGTCTTTAAACATTATAAAAAGTTGCATAAATAATGGGAGAGGCTGATGACCTCTTCCTGCCTTGATTGTGAAAGTGTTTTCTCCCAGCACCACCCCTCCTTCAGCACAGCCAAGACCCTAGAGGAAACGCACACTTTATGTAGAAATTTCTACTATATGTGTTTCCAACATAGAAGGTAACTTGTAATTTCTCAAAATCGAGATAGCCTTTTTTGTAATTATCATCTTCTCACCAGCAAGCCAAGTAAAAATAGGGACACACTCAGATTAGTGCAGTCCATGGCTAGAAGGAAGAGAGAGTCTCATGGAAAGTTAAGAATGGGGACTATGACAATAGCCAAACTATGGAAAGAGCCTAGATGTCCATCAACAGATGAATGGATAAAGGTGTGGTATATATATATATATATATATATATATCTCTACACAATGGAATATTATGCAGCCATCAAAAAGTGAAATCTTGCCATTTGTAATGACGTCGATGGAACTAGAGGGTATTATGCTAAGTGAAATAAGTCAATCGGAGAAAGACAAGTATCATATGATCTCACTGATAGGACGAATTTGAGAAACAAGGCAGAGGATCATAGGGGAAGGGAGGGAAAAATGAAACAAGACGAAATCAGCAAGGGAGACAAACCATAAGAGACTCTTAATTTCAGGAAACAAACTGAGGGTTGCTGGAGTGGAGGGGGGTGGGAGGGATGGGTGGCTGGGTGATGGACATTGGGGAGGATATGTACTATGGTGAGCACTGTGAATTGTGTAAGACTGATGAATCACAGATCTGTACCCCTGAAACAAATAATACATTATATGTTAATAAAAAAAATTAAAAAGAAAAAACCTTGTAAAGTTGTTGAAAGGATTCAAATTTTAACCCCCCCCCCCCCAAAGAAAAAAGAATGGGCACTATGGTGTGGTATGGTCCGGCCCCTTTATGTCCAGAGTTGAATGGTGACTAGCTCTGGAGGAGACCCCTCTGTAACGGAAGTTCTAGAACTCTAACATTATGGAGGCTGTTCTAGTATTCACCTGCCTGCTCCTTTCTGGCGCCATCTGTTTATTCTATTACCAGTTCATTTCTCCATCTCGAACTTTTCTCTGCCTTAGAGCTTTTATTTCCTCCTAGTTCCTCTGATGGTCCAGTGCCAGTGAATAGGTCTTGGTTGAAGACTCACTTCTGCCAGTAACTAGTTATGTGACCTTAGGCAAGTGATCAAAAGACTTTCAGCCTTGATTTCTGTAAAATGAAAATAATACATTGGAAAGCTGTGCTAATGCGATTATGCTTGTAAAGCATTTAGCTCTATAGAAGGCACTCAGTAAATGGTGTGTGTGTATTGTATACACAAATGTATATATGTACGTATGCGTATATATGACGTATATGACGTATGCAGTTTGTTTAGTGTAGGCTCAGATCTAACTCTAATTGAGTTTAGTCTAGAACTTTCATGTATTATAACCTTGATATTTTATTCATTTTAATATTTTAATCTTAAACAGTAAAGGTTTCATATATCTGTTCTAAGGGACAGGGAAGAGTTATCTCTGGTTGCACATGCTCATGATTGCTAGAAAATGAGTGGTTAAGGCTGTCATGTGATATACAGTCTTCCAGCCCTTGGTCTTAAGTGATCAAGAAGGAATATGTCATCTCTTAGCATTCATCTATTTAGCAAACACTTGCTGAGAGGAATGACTATGTCCAGGCACTCTGCTAGATCCTTGGGGGCAAGAGCTCAAAGCCTATTGGAATTTTGCTCTCTTAGGCACTAAACATGTAGGCAACTTGTAGTTGCTTTTGAAAATAAGAAGTGATTTTTAGAGGGGAGAAGTTTGGACACAGGAGGTGCGGAGATTGATTAGGTTAGTGAGGCTTCCTCACTGCCATCTCATTTCTGTGTTTGTAGAGTGTTTCTAAATAGAAGTGAGGAGCTCTGTGAAACCAGCACTTCTCAGCATCACTGGCCCTTTGAGAGCATCAGTTCATTCTCTTCCCGCTCCTTGAAGGATGTAGTCCTAGTTCTTGAGGTTTAGGAAATTAGAGCGAACACATAGTTCCTTTTTTACTCTTCCTTACCCACTGAGTTGAGTTTTGGTAGTGTTTTAGGAGAATGTGGTAATTTGGTGCTAGAACGGAGTACTGTACCAAGCACTGGGCCCCGTCAGGATCCCTGGATTCTGGGCCTTCTGCTGCTGCGATGTTATTTGTAATCGGGCGCATTTGCCTGACCTCTGGGCTTTTGTTTCCTTAAGGGTGGAGAGATGCCTGCTGATCCATCTACCTCTTTTAGATCAATATAAATTAAACTTTTGGTAAGAGGGGAATGGAGATGGTACAGGCAAATATTAGTATTGTTCCTGAAAAACCTAATGAGATGCTCTGAGATCCTAGGGGAGAGGGGAGGATATTTCTTCCTTGTCATTTTCCATTTCCTTTCCTGTCTTGCACTTTTTTTTTTTCTTTCCTAGATTTGCCTAGCTATGGAGAAAAAAGACAAGTCTTCGATTCCTGTTAAGCAGTTAGTTAGCTAGTAGCTGGTAGCGCTAACTCTGAGAGGCACCCAGAAATGGTTAAAGGTAGAAAGGTATGAAAGTCTACGAGCGTGTCTTGATGGAGCTTATCATGTAACCGCATTATGAAGCATGTGCGATAGGTGCTAGATTAAGTCCTCTAGGATTCCAGGAGGATAAGTGTAAGGATGAACACTTTGTTGTTCGCCATAGCAGGAGTGCTTGTGTAGCTCTAAGAGACAAGATGGTTGGTGATAGGACAGTAAACCTGTTATATGTCACTTGAGAGTTCCTTACTTAGCGTCATGGTGTTGCCGTAGTATCTCCACAAGGTCCCGCGTTTTTGTATTATCCCTGTATAGTGTTGCCCTTTATATTTGGACAGGGTTAGGAATGCGTCATCCCACATACTTGGTGATGGTGTTCCATTTGCCATGATACTTTTGTGTAGTTTCGGTTTTTTGTTGTTGTTGGTTTTGTTTTTGTTTTTTCATGAGAAAACTAGGCAGATGAGTCAAGCCGTCCTGTGTTTGGGTTACTGGCCAATCTGATAATTCTTTGATCAGGAAAATCCCTTATCTTGATGGATGGTGGGTGCAGTTTTTGTTGTAACTCAAGTAAAATTAAGATCCAATAGATAAAATTTATTAGTTTTAAGAAATTTTTTTATAAACTTAAATTTTTCATGAAAATGCATTCATAAAAGTTCTGTGGTCTCAGGAGCTCATGCCAAATTATTTCTGCCCCTTTCTAGGTGCTGCAAAGTTGGTGGTAGCTGTGGCAGTATTTTTACTGACATTTTATGTTATTTCTCAAGTATTTGAAATAAAAATGGATGCAAGTTTAGGAAATCTATTTGGTAAGTTCCATTTTTTTCCCCTTTCTTAAATCTTGTTTTTGATTGGTTGTCTATAAATTTTTACCAATTACCAGCCTCAAGTCACTCTGCTGTTTAGTCTGTCTAGAAAAGAAAATGTAAATATGTCAGTAAGTGAGATCCATTAGAATATTCTAAAATACGCAATAGGAAGTCTTAAAATTAATTCCGTATAAAGCATGAATCTTCAACATTTGGAATAGATTTAATGGGGTCTATTTCATTCATGGCATTCTAAATGAATATTCTGGAAGATACCACATGCTATTCGAGTCAGCTGCTAGAAAACTTGGAACCAAATCTAGCCCTCAGTTAGTAAGTGGAGTCATGATAATGCATTTTAAATACCAGCCACAGAAATCCATCTTGCTTTCCTACCCTTATTTCCTTCTGCATCATTTTTCTCTTTGCCAATTTATTTAATGCTATATTGTAAACATACCATTGTAAGCTACTTTAACTCAGTTTTTTAACAAAATTCTTAAGTTAGTAAAATAAGTTAACTTTTGGGATGTTTGAATAAGCTTTGGTTGAAGCGTTAAGGTATTAAAAAATTATGCATGAAAAGTGAGAATATGAAACCTAGAAACAGTATTTTGACCCATGAGACAGAAGTCTGTTGGAACAACTTTGAGATCTCTGGAATAGGGAGTTTTGCTTTCCATAAATTAGTATTTGGAAGGGATCCCAAGACCTCGTTCACTTCTTCTCACATCTAGTTTCAAGACTCCCTTAAACCAGTGGTCCTCCAGCTTTAATATCAAAGGAATCTCCCCGGGATCTTGGCATACAGACTCGGATTCAGTGTCTGGGATGGGGCCTGAGAGTCTGCATTTCTTTTTTTTTTTTTTTTTTTTTTTTTTTTTAAAGATTTTATTTATTTTTTAGAGAGCGAGCGAGAGAGAAACAGCATGAGAGGGGAGAGGGTCAGAGGGAGAAGCAGGCTCCCCGCTGAGTGGGGAGCCCGATGTGGGACTCGATCCCAGGACCCTGGGATCATGACCTGAGCTGAAGGCAGACGCTTAACCATCTGAGCCACCCAGGCGCCCGAGAGTCTGCATTTCTAACAAGCTCCCAGGTGATGCTGAGGTTTCTACTCACAGACCCACATACTGAGTATCGAGGCTTTAGACAATTCTGATGTGTAATCATCAGTTTCTGTATAAACATTTTCAGGTCACTTTTCTTGCAAAAACTACTTAAAAGTACTTTTTATATTGCACTGAATTCTGTCTTTTATACTCCCCAGTAGTATCAGTGCACTGATCTTCTGTCTGCTGGAGTTCCCTTCCACACCAGTGAGCTCTCAAATGGTTAAACTGCAGTCATACTCCTTCAGGCCATCTTTTTTTGTAAGTTTTCATCTTCTCCAGTTATGGAATTCCCCCCACTTTGAACCATTCCTCTCAGTGTACTGGCTGTTTTCTTCCTGAACCATCTGTTTTTCAATACCCATTTTAAAATGAAGTATCCAGGGGTGTACCTGGGTGGCTCCATCAATCAAGCCTCCAACTCTTGATTTTGGCTCAGGTCATGATCTCAGGGTCGTGAGATCCAGCCTCCTGTCAGGCTCCGCACTGGGCATGGTACCTGCTTAGGAGTCTCTCTCTCCCACTCTCTCTGCCCGCCCCTTAAAAAAAATACACACACACACACACACACACACACTAGGATTCGGTATAGAGTAGTCATTACAAAGTACAGTGGTATCTTCTACCTACTTCTACCTACTTCTGTTACTACGAAGAGACCTGCCTGGTGTCCTTTGAGAGCACAGCTGGTTGTGGTTGAATAATGGGGCAGAAAAACACTGAAGGCTTTGAGGACTTGTTCAGGGTCACTCGGAAAACAATGTGTATGGCCAGGTCACCTAAGAAAGGTTGATGGTAAGGGAAGAAGATTGTGGCAGAAGCAAGTTGAATGTTTTGTTTTGTTTTGTTTTTTAAGATTTTATTTATTTATTTGACAGAGAGAGGCACAGCGAGGGAGGGAACACAAGCAGGGGGGTGTGGGAGAGGGAGAAGCAGGCTTCCTGCAGAACAGGGAGCCCGACCTGGGGCTCAATCCCAGGACCCTGGGATCATGACCTGAGCCAAAGGCAGACACTTAACGACTGAGCCACTCAGGCACCAGTGTTTTTCTTTTTTGAAGTACTGTAGAGACTCGCTTGTCTATAGCTTTGGGCAAAGATTCAGGGAATTATAAGTCAATGGGATGAGACTGAACAAACCAGAAAAAGAGGGTCCTTGAAAGAAGGAAGGCAGTGGGACCATTGGTACACATAAAAAAACTACTTTGGAAACAGGCCCAGTGTTTTCAGAGAGAAGAAGCTTGGGTGAATCCACAGCCGCGCTCGCCCTAGTTTGGCTCTTCATCTCTAGTCTGGACCGTCTGTGTAAACATCGCAGGGATGCTCCATGTCTGTTTCTCGTCCTTGGTATCTGTGTTTCATCACTGCCAGAGCAGTTCTCTTAACACTCATGAACCTTTGGTACTTCTGACAACTAGAGAGTAAAATCAGAGTCCCTACTTAGGATGGCACGCTCACACCCTCAAGCCGCCTCTGCCTCTCCCCTCCTTACCCCGTGCCTTGCACTCGCTGTGCCGGTCTGCACAGCATCTGTAGACCCACACCCCAGCCTTGCTCATGCCGATTCCTCACACTGCACATCTTTCTCAGCCCCCCTTCCTCCGTTAATCCTTCTCATTTTTCAGAACTGCATAAATGCCCTTCTTGAGAGAAATTATATTTGAACCTCCCCCTTTTCCTATTAAAATGTGTAGCTTCTTTTTTGAACTGTTTGTTCCTAAAGCATGGTACTTATATCTCAATTTGGCACTCATTTTATTCTGCCTTACATTGTATAATGTCTTTTATTTTCCACGTGTCTGTTTCCCCTTATTAGAGAATGAATCTTAAGGGCAGTAACACCTTGGTGCTTCACCCGGCTCTAGCGCTGGGCCGTACATGTAGACAGTACATGCTGATTGGATGGAAAATGGATGTAGGTGATTGAGGATTAGGATTTTTACATGGGGAGGAAGAGTATTTCCAAAGTGGGACTCATTTAAGGCTATATTAATTGAAAAGCCACTGGTAGTCAGCTATGAAAAGATGCTGAGCTATTTTAACTAGAATAGTTGTCTCTTAATTTTCATTTTGATTTTCCCTAATGTTGGGAATCCGCAAGGTTTTATTGTGTGTATTTTAGGTTATTTGATTTACACATTCTTAGGACAGATGGCTTATTTTGTTATCATAACTGAAGTCTTACACTGTATCCACAAAACCTTACTGGATTCCAATTTATTGAATTGGTGAAAATTTAATTTGTTATATTTTAATTCTCATCACAGAATAATTGGGCAGATGAAGATAGGGTTGTCTTTGCCATTTGCTTAGCATTTAACTCAGTTTACCAAAGGGTGATAAGTTTAACTCAACATTAGAATTGTTTCTGTAATCAGTATACTAGTGGATCCCATGAGGTGAACTACAGTTGTATTGGTGGTGAATTTTTCCTTTTTTTTTCTATGTGTTGATATAATAGCTTACTTGATAGTTCTATAAATTTAGATTCAGGTTATTGTATAGTACTATTATAGAAAAATAAAATGAACTATTTCTAGAATGGAATGAAAATTTTGCTCACAATTAGTTGAAATTACTAAAATACATTGTAATTTTTTAAAAACAAGCTTTTCACACAACTTTCTGAGATAATTGTAGGTAGATGCACATGCATTTGTGGGAAGTAATACATAGAGATCCTGCATACCCTTTACACAGTTTCTCATATTGGTAACATCTTAGAAAACTATCTACAGTGTCACAACCAGGATATCAGCATGGATACAATCTGTGAGTTTTAGTTATGATTGCATTTTAACACAGTGTTAGTTTTCAGCATGGATACTTAAAACTAGTGAATGTACTAAACACATTCCAAATTATTTTTGGGTATATAACTGCAGTACTTACTGTTCTATTGAGTTGATTTATTTTTACCCTCAGATTTAAACCATTGAAATAGTATATACATAAATTACTTGACATTATTAAAAACTAAAGTATGAAATAGTTCTGATTTCTGTAGCTTGACTTATTGGATGGCATTCATTGATGAAACCCAAATCTGAAAAAAAAATTCCAAGTGAATTCATTTTATCAGCTCATCTGATAAGAGTAGATAATAATGATTAAGCCATTAACCTTTTTCTTGAAGACAGTAAGTGTTCTAATTCTATTTGATATGTTACTTATTTCATGGATATTGGAGACATTTGTTTTTCAGTCATTTTAAATTATTTTTTAAGAATTCTTCAGTCATCATATAAGCCATAAAAACAACTAGTAATTTGAAAATTAAATTCAATTAATGTAAAAGATTCAGCAGGCAGTGAGCTTCTTTAGCTTTCCAGAGATATTTTATATCTAAACTGTACAAAAGCTCAGTTTATCTTGATGCAATTTAATCTTGAATAATTCATGATTATTATTCCACAGTTAAAAATGGTGCCTGGCTGTTTATTTTCTTAAAATAAAAAATTTTATTTTATTTTATTCATTTATTTATTTTAAAGATTTTATTTATTTATTTGCCAGATAGAGACACATAGAGAGAGGGAACACAAGCAGGGGAGTGGGAGAGGGAGAAGCAGGCCTCCCACAGAGCAGGGAGTCCAATGTGGGCGGGGCTCGATCCCAGGACCCTGAGATCATGACCTGAGCTGAAGGCAGACGCCTAATGACTGAGCCACCCAGGTGACCCTAAAATAAAAAATTTTAAATAAAACTTCAAAAAAATGCAAACCAAATGAAAAATGTTTATTATTATTCCTTAAAGTGAAAAGCTGTATGTATTGGAAGAAACTAAGAATTAAAGCTGTCAGGGTAGTTGGAAGAATACAAGTTGCAGGGAAGGAGGGATTTTTGCTGGCCTGCTGTGCCCATACTCTACATGTGGAGAACATCCCATTTTATTTGTGAAAATTTACCTGTCTGGCTTTCAGGTGTTAAAATTCTCAGAATTGCAGGCTCAGTAGAGGGCTTTTGGTTTTGATAAATATTAGATAAAAATTAGTTTTCATCTGGTCTGGGAAGAAAAGTCTTTCCAAGACTTGTTTGTTGTTGTTTAAAGATTTTACTTATTTATTGAGAGAGCGTGTGTGCACTCGAGCGGGGGAGATACAGAGGGAGAGAATCTCAAGTGGACTCTGAGCTGAGTGCAGAGTCTGACAGGGGGCTCAATCCCACGACCCTGAGATGGTGCGTGACCTGAGCTGAAACCAAGATTTGGATGCTTAACTGACTGAGCCACCCAGGGTCCCGTATTTGTTTTTTTTTTTTAAACCTTTAGCCTCTTTTCTCTTTATTCTTACACAGAGTAAATGGAGGTGATGTTAGTATTTAAAAGTCTAATGATTAAAAAACTGGTTTTCCCCAAATCCTATCCCAGTAACATTTTTTGAATTAAATAGCATTTACCTTTTTTTTTTTTTTTTAATCTCTTAAGTTTGACAAGCAAACTAGCTTGACCATTTTATAGGCTCATCCCTGGCTTTTCTTCTACCTCCCTTTGCTCAGCCACACTCCTCTTTGAGCATTAGTTGATTATTGATGTCTCTAAATTCTCTAATCAGCTCTCTGATTTTAAATCCAGAGGCCTCTCTGGTCAGCCTTTGTTAACTTTCCCATTTATATCTTCATCCCAGATCTCATTTAGGGTGGCTTTGAGACTTTCCCACTTGGATCGTCTCCAAGTATCTAAAATTGGCAGGTTCAGCAACGAACCCATTCTTTACCCCTATCTCCTCACTAGATTATGAGCATCTGAGTGCAGACATGGTGTTTTTGTTCATTGGTTCATGTGAATGAATAAATGAAGGCTTCTAAAGCCAAATGTCCAAGAGGCAAACTTGACTGCTGCCTTTCCATCATCCCTCCATCTGGTCCATTCTCAAGTCCCATCAGTGTTGCTTCCTTAGTTGTTCTGAACTGGTCTACTTGTTTCAAACCCACAGTCATTACCTTTGTTCCAGCTGCTATGCCTTTTTACCTGGACTACTTTAGCAGCATCCTGGTCCTTGTGGACTCCTTGTCTTCAGTCTTGAATCCTCTCCAGTCAGAAGGGTTGTTCTGAAAGCTCCCTATCCTGGCTTCCTGCCCTGAGCAGGACTAGCAGTTTTTATGCATGTGATCAGAGGACCTCAGACATTTCCCATTTTGCAATGCAATAGGAGTTTGGGTGCTAGAGTGAAATAGGACTTTGAAAACGATCTCTGCCAGTTATTAATTATGACTTGAAACAAATCAAATCAGTAAACCTCTCAGTTCCCAGTTTCTTTCTCTTTGAAACAGGAATGATGATTAAATCAGTAATACATGCAAAAGTACTTGATAAGAGTACCCAGCATATATGAATGAGCTTTGTTATATTACCCCTATTCTGATCCCACTGTCTTCCCCGTATCTTGTTACCATAAGTTAGGCATACCAGAATTCCTGATTTGAACAGTGTTTTTCTGTAAATATCTTAACACCTGAGTCTGATGATATGTGTTTGTTCAGGGCAAAGTGAAGTTGAGAATATCTAGTGTTTATGCTGCTAATCACTCTCTGGGGCTTTAATTTTGTTTACAAAAGTGAGAGCTTTGGACCAGATGATCTCTAGAATTGATGTTTCCCTTACCTTTATGCCATAATTAAGGAAATTAAAAGAATGAGCCCAGTAGTCTCAGCACTCTAATTTACTAAATGGTCTTTTTTTTTTTTTTTCCTTCAAGTCTTTGTCCTTATCCATGAATATGTTTCGTATAGATAAGGCTTGATTTTTTGCTTTATTTCATGCATTAGACTTTCTCCATGTTACTCCATTGCTTTTATGACTTCAGTGGCATGTAATATTTTGAGTGTTTTATAGAGTTAATGAGCCTTCATTTACTTGGTCATTTTCCTCTTTTTAAACATTTACATATTATTTTTCAGCTTTAACTTTCTGTTTCCAGTTTCAGTTCTGGACTTACAGGAAATTCTCAATTATCTAAAATAGTATAGAACTTTTTAAAAACCCAGTGACTATTTATAGTCATACAGCTGACAAATATTTGTGACACCGCATACTTAGTAGCCAAATCGGGAAGTGGCTGCCCACAATACTGTCGATCTGAACTGTAATTCCCTAGACTGGGATCAGATGTTAGTGCTTTTTAAAAAGCTCTAAGTGCAGATGGCCAGGTTGAGATCTACTGCATTAAAGTTTAGATTTGATCATAAGATTCTGGCTTCCTTGAACTGATAAATTATAAAAGGCTTAGTAATTGACCTTATTTTGTTTATTACACCCAATACATTTCTATTCTAGAGAAATTAAACTCCTCACCACCACCATCCCTCTTGTGTTCCCTGCCCCCGAATCTCCTAGCCTAACCACCAAGATAAGTTTATATATATTCTCCAGGACTTTATATGCATGTGTACACAACACCTGTGTACAGCAGGATCAACTTTTAAACGCCATAATAGTCACCGAGTATATATTTAAGGTCATTTAAAGGGAAGTTTGAAATAGTGTATGGTATCAGTTATATGTGAAATCTAAAAAGGAAAAACTCAGAGAAACAGTAAAATGGTGGTTAGCAGGGGTTGGGAGGAAGGTAAGGGGGAGACTTTGCTCAAAGAGTCTAAACTCCCAGTTACAAGATTAACAAGTTTGGGGATCTCTAATGTAGCATGGTGATTATAGCCAGTAATAACTGTATCATATACTTGCATGTTGATTAGAGAGTAGATCTTAAATGTTCTTGCCACAAAAAGAGAAATGGTAACTATGTGATGGGATGGAGGTGGTAGCTAATACTATACTGGTTATCATTTTGCAATTTATAGATGTATCAAGTCAACATATTGTACACCTAAACTTACAGAATGTTCTGTGTTGATTATGTCTTAAGAAAGCTGGAAAAAATTGAAAAAGAAATCTAAAAAGAAATTAAGTTCGTAGAGTATCTTTGTGATTGAGATTTAAATTATAACTAGAAATAAAAATAAAATATAAAGAATAAAATGTTCTATCAGTAATAAAATACTACCATCCATAATTCCTCTGCATAATTGTTTGTAGTGAGTTTTGTAGCCTAAAGTTACTTTCACACTTTTTCTCTAGAGCAATATTGTTTTTTATTTTATAAGTCTTTTAGTTCCAAATACGTTTAAAAAGTGGATATTTGACAATAGCTTTATTCCTTTTAACAAAGATAACCTTTTTTTTTTTCCTAGCAAGGTCAGCATTGGACACAGCTGCACGTTGTAAGTATTTCATGTCAATATTTTGCAGACGGTTTATTCTGTTTATCTTAGGCATATGAGCACTTAAAATCAAACAATGGAGAGATTTCAACTTGAGCAAAATTGAGTTAGAACTTTTTAAGTTATAAGGATGCTATTTGAATGGACAGCTTAATATTCTTGGTATATATTGGTATTCATAATGGATATTTTATTAGTGTTTTTAGTTTCAGTAGTATAAGTACAGAAAATGTGTGAAAGAAGAGTTCCTCGTTAGAACTAGAATGTGAGCAGATATTCAGTGTCAGTGATGTGTTAGGCTTTTTACTCATTCTAGAGTTAATAGTGTATTGTGCATATATGGACTAGAAATGTAAAGTAGCAATTCAAAACCTCCCCTATCCTGAATTTTTTTAAAAAGATGTATGTATTTATTTTAGAGAAAGAGAGCGAGCATGAGCAGTAGGGGCAGAGGGAGAGGGAAAGAGAATCTTAAGCAGACTCCGGGCTGAGCACAGAGCCCCACGCAGGGCTCAGTCTCACGACCCTGAGATCATGACCTGAACTGAAACCAAGAGTCTGTCACTTAACTGGCTGTGCCACCCAGGTGCCCCTCCCCATCCTGAATTTTAAAAATAAATTTAAAAATAATTAGAAGGGAGATGGTTGGGGGATGGGCAAAAATGGGTGAAAGGGAGTAGGAGAAATAAACTCCACGTTTAAAAATTAACAAGTCAGAGGAATAAAAGCTATAGTGTAAAAATATAATCAGTTGTATTTTGATAGTGTTGTATGGTGACAGATGGTAGCTACACTTGTGAGCATAGCGTAATAACATGTAGAGTTGTTGAATCTCTATGTTATACACCTAGAACTAACGTAATAATATTGTTTGCTAAATTAAAAACTTTAGAAAAATAAAAAAAGTAATTAGATAAAATATATTTACCTTCATCAAGATCAGTTACTTGATTCATTTATGTCAATTATTAGCTTGTTTCCTAGGAAGTTCTGTTTTTTTGTTTTGTATGTATTTTAAGATACATATATCTTGGTGTTTTTACATAATGCTCTTTCTGGTGTAAGATATGAAACAAACTGATTATAGAGTCTACTAATACTTTTTTAAAAACATTTCTCCCCAAAGCTACAAAACCCCCCAGATATAAATGTGGAATCTCAAAAGCTTGCCCTGAGAAGCATTTTGCTTTTAAAATGGCAAGTGGCGCAGCCAATGTGGTGGGACCCAAAATCTGTCTGGAAGACAATATGTAAGTATTTATCAGTTTGGAAGTATATGATGTGCTATTAAATTATAGCAAATTGAACCTGAGTTTAATGGATCTTTTGAAAATGTATTGGGCGTGTTTTAAAAAGTGATTTCAGTTTTCATTATACAATTTCTTCTCCCACGTGTTTAAAGAGCCTTAAAATTCTGAAATTTTGGGGTGCCTGGGTGGCTCAGTCAGTTAAGCTTCTGCCTTCGGCTCGGGTCATGATCCCAGGGTCCTGGGATAGAGCCTCACATTGGGCTCCCTGCTCTGCAGGGAGCCTGCTTCCCCCCTCCCACTCCCCCTGCTTGTGTTCTCTCTCTAGCTGTGTCTCTGTCAAATAAATAAATAAAACCTTTAAAAAAATTCTGAAATTTCATATCAGAGTGACATAAGAACATAGCATTTATTCAGCTTCATGTAAAGACGAGGGATTTCCTCTCTGAATCCTCTAGACGTGGGCTGTCCCATCCGGTAGCCATAGACACATGTGATGATTTAATTCTGATTCTTAAGTAATCAGGGAAAAATTAATTCATTTAAATGAATTAAAATTAAAAGTTCAGTTCCTCAGGCACACTAGCCACGTTTCAAGTGCTCAGTAGCTACCCATGGCTTGTGCCTACCCAGCTGAATACAGAGCATTTCCACCATTGCAGAAAGTCCCATTTGACAGCACTGCCCTAGATAACGAATGCTCTGTCTCACAAACATCCTTTGTTTTAAACGTCTGAGTGCCCGTTGAAGTGTGAAATAATCCAGTAATAACCTCCCCCTGTTGTGATACAGAACTGTTTGCCACTAAGTGGAATGGTTTTCTGTACTGAGATGCTCTACCAAGTACAGTTTTTAAGTTTTCAGTCTCCTGCCTTAGGGTTGACGATCACTTGTATGTGAAGTTGGTGTCTGAGATCACAAGCCCTTCCTTTAAGGTTGTTGCTTTTAATTTGCTCTTCCCTGGACAATCAGACAGATGAGCTGTGCACAGCAGCAGGGTATGATGCAGGGCAATGGGGGTGAGCGAGATGAGATTGAGGGAGAAGGGCCAGGCCAGTAGGAACTTAAAGGCCGTGCAGGTAAGGAGATGAGATCTTTTTCTGAGTGTTTGAGTCGTCGAAGGTTTTCAGATTCTGGCCTGTCATTTGATTTATGTTGAAAAAATTATCTGACTGATGTATAAAATGATTCGGGAAATAGAATAGAGAGAACAACTGGAAGGCCATTGCCAGTCGCTGCCAAGGCTCTCACTGCCCCTCTCCACAGTGGTGACAGGGCTTTTTTCATGTGCCTTCACTAAATCTATCAATAGATGCTGAAAATATGTAAGTAGAAATTTTAATATTTTCCTGCACATGCCCTGAGTACATACACACTCATTTTGGAGACGACTAGTCCAGATCAGTGCTTCTCAGTGGGGCTGATGTTGCTCCCCAGGGGACATTTGCCAAGGTCTATAGGCATTCTGCGATGTTTTGGCTACAGTGGCTCTATTGGCTCTACAGTGGCTGGGATGCTCTGACCCATTCCCCCAGTGTGGCAGGACGGCCTTGCCACGTGAGTTATTGGGGCCGTAACGTCCTCATAGACTGAGTTTGAGAAACCTCAATATAGACAAAAGACGATATTAAGATTAGGGTGGTGGTTATGGTTTTAAAGACAGGTTAGATGCATCAGATATATTATGGAGATTAACATGGATTTCAAACTTCTCATTAGCTTGGGATAGAAAATCTTGGGTATAAACACCAAGTGTCACACAATACAGGAATTGTAGCTTCTTTTTATTTTGCATTAGAGAACCCATTAGAATTATCTTAGGTTCAAGATATAGCTTTTATTTTAGGCATATACTCATTTGATTTCAGTTTATATGAAGTTGATATTAGGATAATACTTCGCCTTTTATTATAATCTTAATGTTTGGTATAGGAATATACAGCAAACTATTTCGATGGATTTATTCATTTACTTTACCTTGAGGGGCCAGATAGTATTTTTGACTGTAAGGGTCAAGAGGTAAAATCAAGGAAAGTGTATAAGTACTTATATAAACATTTAAAGTGTAACCATTTAAAAATACAAAAACCATTCTAAGCTCAAAAATAATAACACCCCCCCCCCCCAAAAAACAAAAACAAAAAACAAACTACAGGCAGTTGGCTAGATTTGTCCCATGGGCTATAGTTTGTTAAACCCTGCTCTAAACTGATCATTTTAAGATGTGGTATTTAAAACATAAAGTAGGTATTTTAAACAAAACTATGTGCAAAGATGTAGAATCTGTCTACAGATTACATAGTATTTTCTTTAGATTTTCGTCTGGAGGTATGGAATGGTTGTAGGGGAACCTTCATATTCATGAAAGATAAAAGAAAACACTTCCACTTGTGTGAATAAGACTGGTTTATATATTTATAAATTGACATATTAAAAATCTTCAATAGTTTGTCATTTGCTAGTTACAGGTTTTCCCTGAATGCCAGGTTTTAAAAATTGATTAGCTGCTGCCCTCTTGTGGGAAGCCTCTGCCATTCTGCTTCTTTGTTGCCTGTGTTCCTTTGCTCTGAGATAGACAGGGCAGCATACTCCATGGTGGAGACACTGTGAAACTCTGATTATTAAGTATTAAGACACCGTGATACACAGCTATTAATGTAACAGGTTAATCATTGGTGTTGCTTCTTAACATTAATGATGGAGTTCACCTACATATTTCTCGCAGGAGCAGAGCAAATGCATTTCTAAACTGCCCTCTTTTGGGGCAGCACGTTTAGTTGCTTTCCTTATGGCTCATCTTTCAGAACTACTCTTGAACACACATGGAAAACGTCTGTGCTTTATTACATGTAAATTTTAGAGTATGAAAGGTGAGATTTTGAAGGCAGATATGCAACCCATATGGGTAGATATAAATAGTTAAATGCTACTAAGCTTTTCAAAATCAAATTTTTATCCTTTTCCTTTTTTAATGGACCTTCAAGTAGAGTTATTTTTTTTAACTCTTTATTTTGAAATAATTACAGAAATCACGGGCAATTGCAAAGATCGTACGGAGTAGTCCTGTGTATTCTATACCGGTTTCCCCATGATTGTATCTTACTTAATTAGAGTACAGTATCAAAACCAGGAAATTGGCATTGGTACAATGTGTGTCATTCTGTGTCATTTTATCACATGTGTAGATACAGTAAATACATGTAGCCAATACAGCAATTAAGATGCAGAATTATTCTATCGCCATGAAGATCTCTCTTATACCACCCTGATACCATCTCCCCACTATCACTGATCCCTGGCAACCACTCATCTATTTTTCATTTCTATCATTTTGAAATTTGAGAATGTTATAGAAATAGAATCATAAAATATGTGACCATATGAGATTGGCTTTTTTCACTTGGCCTAATACTCTTGAAATAGTGGTTCATGTTAATTACCTTTTTTTTATTGTTGAGTAATAGTCTGTACTATGGATATACCACAGTTTATCCATCACCTGTTGTCCTCAACCAAACAATTTAGTTGTTTCCAGGTTTTAGCTGCTAACCAATAAAAGTGCTATGAGCAACCACATATGTGTTTTCTTGTGGATGTACATCTTTATTTCTCTGCAGTAAAATCCCCAGGAATTCTAGGTTGTGTGGTAAGCGTATGTTTAATTTTGTAAGAAACTGCCAAACATTTTCCAGAGTGACTGCACCGTTTTACATTTCCACCAGCAATATATGAGAGATCCAGTTTCTCTGTATACTTGTCAGAATTTGGTGGTGTTACTGTTTTTTATTTTAGCTATTCAAATGTGTGGTGATATCTCAATTTAATTGCTAGTGATGTTGAACATCTTTTAATGTGGGGTTTTTTGTTTGTTTGTTTTGCCATCCATATAGCCTCTTCGGTGAAATATCTATTCATGTCTTTGTCCATTTTGTAATTGGAGTGTTTGTTTTTCTTTTTTTAATTACTGCAATTTGAGTTTTTGAGATACATTCTGGATATGAATCCTGTTGTCAGATATGTGGTTTGTGACTATTTTCTCCCAACCTATAGCTTGTCTAGACATCCTTTTCACTAGGATCTTTTCTAGTGCCAAAGTTTGCAATTTTGATAATCCAGTTCCAATTTATTGATTTATTTTTCTTTCATGGATGTGCTTTGTTTATGGATTGGTGTCAGGTCTAAAAATGCATCATTCATGGAGCCATAGGTTTCAAAGGTTTTCTTCTGCATGATTTTCTAAAATTTTTATAGTTTTATGTTTTACATTTAAATCTGTGATCCATTCTACATTTATTTTTGAATAAAGTATGAGATGTAGGTTGAGGTTCAGTTTTGGCCTATGAATATCTAGTTGCTTCAGCACCATTTGTTGGAATGACTATCCTCCCTCCATTGAATTGCTTTTGCTCCTTTGTTGGAAAATAAGTTGCCTATATTTTGACTGGTGCGTTTTTTGGTCCCACTTGGCTTTGGGTTCTCTATTCATTCCATTGATCTGTATATTTATCTGTCCACTAATACCACATGCTCTTGATTATACTAGTTATGGAGTAAGTCTTTACATAAGGTAGAATAATTCCTCCCATTTTCTTCTTCTTCTTTTTTTTTTCCCCCAAATTAGCTACTTAGTTTCTTTGCCTTACCATATACATTTTAGATAACTTGCCTCTATCTACAGAAAATCTTTCTGGGATTTTTGTTAGGAATTGTGTGAAATCTGTATATTTATTTGGAGAGAATTGGCCATCTTTACTATTCAGTTGATGAATATGGCATTTCTCTTTATATATTCTTTGTTTTCTTCCATTACCATTTTTGTGGGTTTCAGCTTGCAAGTCCTATGCATGCTTTATTAGATTTATACCTAAGTATCCCCCATTTTTTTTTAAGCAATTGTAGGTGGCATTGTTTTTTTAATTTCAGTTTTTATATTGTTAGTATATAGACACACAATTGATTTTTGTGTGTTGGTCTTGTATCTTCTGTAACCTTGCTAAATTAATTTATTACTTCTAGGAGTTTTGTTTTTGTTTTTGTAAATTCCTTGGGATTATCCATACAGACAAACATGTCATCTGCAAATAAAGACAGCTTTATTTTTTCCTTTCTGATTTGTGTGCCTTTATTTCACTTCTCTTGCCTTATTGCATTGGCTAGGATTTCCAATACTGTGTTGAACAGTAATGGTGAGAATGGACATCCTTGACTTGTTCCTGATCTTAGGGTAAAAGTATTGTCTTTCACCATCCAGTATGATGTTAGGTGTAGATTTTTGGAAATGTTGTTTATCAAGTTGAGGTAGTTCTCTATTACTAGTTTTCTGGGACTTTTTATCATGAATGGGTGTTGAATTTTGTCAAATGCATGTTCTGTATTGAGATGATCATGTAATTTTTCTTAAATCTGTTAATACAGTGGATTATATTAACTGTTCAAATATTAAAACATCTGTGTATCCATAGGCTAAACCTGACTTGGTCATGGTTTCTGGCTTTTTAAATATAAGGCTAAATTCTATTTACTAATGTTTTGTTAAGGAGGATTTTTGCCTGTATACTAATGAAGCATATTGGTTTGTAGTTTTCTCATGATGTCTTACTCTGGTTTTGGTATTTTAATACTGGCTTTATAAAATAAATTTGGAGGTATTCTGTTTTCTGAAAGAGTTTGTGTAGAAGTAGTGTTAATTGTTTTTTTTTTTAAAACATTTGGTAGAAGTCTCCAGTGAAACTGTCTAGGCTTGGAGATTTTCCAGTGAGGTGAGTTTATAAACTATGAATTCAATATCTTTAATAGTTACAGGATTATTTAAATGATCTATTTCATAATGGATGAATTGTGTTAGTTTGTACTTCTTGAGGAATTGGCCTAATTAATCTGAGTTGTCAAATTTACAAGGGTAAATCGTTCATAGTATTCCTTTATCCTTTTGATGTCTGCAGAGTCTATAGTGATATCCCATTTCACTTTTGATATTGGTGATTTATGTCTTTTTTTCTGTCAGTCTTACTAAAGGTTTGTTAATTTTATTGACCTTTTTAATGAACAAGCTTTTTGTTTCATTGATTTCTGCTGTTTTTGATTGCTTTCCTTCTGCTTACTTTAGGTTTATGGGATTCCTTTTAGTTTCTTTTTTAATTTAAGTACTTAGTGTTATAAATTCTTCTCTTGGTACTCTTTTAGCTATGCCTCACAAATTTTAATAAGTTATATTTTCTTTCATTGCAATGTGTTTTTTAATTTCCCTTCAGACTTCCTCTTTGACCCATGGATTATTGAGAAGTATGTTGTTTAGCTTCCAAGTGTTTGGAAATTTTCCTGTTATCTTTCTGTTACTGATTTCATTGTGGTTGAAGAATACACTTGGTGTGATTTCAATTCTTTTAAAAATGTTGAGGTTTATTTTGTGACTCATGATATGGTCTATCTACCTTTAGTATATGCTCCATGGACACTTGAAAAGAATGTGTGTTCTGCTCTTGTTGGGTAGAATGTTCAATAAATGTCATTTTGACACTGTTGGTTAATGCTGTTGTTGAGTTGTTCCATACATTTGGTAATTTTCTGTCAATCAGTTGTTGAAAGAGGGCTGTTGACGTAACCAGCTGTGATTGTAAATTTTCTGTTTCTCTCTCAGTTCTGTCTGGTTTTGATTCACGTAGTTTGTACCTCAGTTGCTTGATACATACACATTTAAGTTTACTCTGTCTGGCTGAAGTGACCTTTCGATCATTATGTAATCTCCCTCTCTGCTAATTTTCTTTGCTCTGGAGTCTATTTAATTGGTGTTAATATAGCCACTCCTACTTTCTTTTGTTTAAACAGCTTTATTGAGATATAATTCACATGCCATACAATTCACTCATTTAAAGTATACAGTCATGGTTTTTAGTATATCCACAGATATGTGCAACCATCTCTACAGTCAATTTTAGAACATTTTTATACCTCAAAAAGAAATTGTGTCTTTTGGCTGTGTTGCCCTTCTACCCCATTCCCATCCCATTCCACTCCCTTCTCCCCCACTCCCCAACCGGCCCTAAGTAACCATGTTTTACTTTCTGTCTCTATAGACGCATCTATTTTGGACATTATCATATAGAAGGTATTATATAATATGTAGGGGTTCTTTTGTCATCAGCTTCTTCACTTAGCATAGTGTTTTCAAGGTTCATCCATGTAGCATGTATCAATACTTCATTCCTTTTTATGACAGAATAATCCTCCATTGTATATAGATATATCACATTTTGTTTATTCGTTTGTCAGTTGATGGACATTTGGTTTGTTTCTACTTTTTGGCTCTTAGGAATAATGTTTCTATAAATATTTATATATAAGTTTTGTATGGACATGTTTTCATTTTTCTTGTACACATACTTAGGACTGGATTTGGGTTCATATAGTTATTCTATGTTTAACTATCTGAGGAGCTGCCAGATTATTTTCTGAAGTGGCTGCACCAATTTACCTTCCAACAGCAGTGTATGAGGGTTCCAGTTTTTCCACATAACACTGCTTATTATCTGACTTATTGATTACAGCCGTCCTAGTGGGTGTTGGGTGGTATCTCACTGTGATTTCATTTTGCATTTCCCTGATGGTTAATGATATTTAACATCTTTTCCTTTGCTTGTTGGCCATTTGTGTATCTTCTTCAGAGAAATGTCTATTCAAACCCTGCCCATTTTTAAATTGGATTCTTTATTATTGAGTAGTAATCCTGTGTTCTTCTGATTAAAGTTTACATGATTTTTCTCTTTCTACTCTTTTACTTTTTACCTACCTGTATCATTATATTTAAAATCAGTTTCTTGATCTGAAACCAAAAAACTATTAGAAGAAAATCTAGGGAAAAAAGCTTTATGGCATTGGTCTGGGCAATGAATTTTTTGAATAAGACACCAAAAACCTAGGCAACAAAAGCAAAAGTAGACAAATGAGATTACATCAAACTAGAAAGCTTTTGCACAGAAAAGGAGACAAGAGAATGGAAAGTCAACCTACTGAATGGGGAAAAAAAATTTGCAAACCATATATCTGATAGATTAGCATCCAAAATATATAAGGAACTCCTGCTGCTCACTAGCAAGAAACCAAATAACCTGATTAAAAAATGAGTAAAAGGCCTAAATAGACATTTCTCAAAAGAGGAATACAAATGGCCAACAGGTATATGAAGAGGTGTCTTACTCTTTAAATGAAATGTCATCCAACGTTTGTTAGAACAGCATTCATCCATCACTTGCAACCATGCTTTAGCTACAGATCTAAGTTCTGTGAAAAGCAACATACTCTGTTGGAATCAGTTGGCTCTGTGGAATGCATAATGAAATATTATAGCTTTTATTATTTGTGAAATTGTGTGCTACAAAATCCTTTATATTTTAGTAAAGTTTATAATAAACTTAGGCACCTGCCTGTGTAGGTATGGATGTCCCATATATGGACATGTGTGTGTCTGTGTGTATATTCCCATATATGCATCCTTCTCCTGCTCCATCAACCTCAAACCACTGTTAATCACTGAACAGCACACCAGTAGCAATATTACTATTACCTTGAGTTTTGAGACTGTAGATACCTACAATTTTAGTTATTAATTCTAATTCAGCAAACTGAACGGATACAAGCAAATGTTCCACTCATGCCTTCTGTTTCACAGAATCATAGTGGTCTGTGAGCTGCTCCTGGATGTTGATTACCTCAGGTGTGACAATACAAGCGACTGTGCTTAGATGCAGTAATTAAATGAATGCAAGATTCCTTCTTCTGGGTATAGAGAAATTTTACATTGATAATCACTAAGAGAATGTTCACAATTAGGTGAAGTAGGTGAAACTCTTCTTGCTTCCAGATGATCAAAGCATCTCATTTCTGTTTCATGTCACATGGATATTGCAAAAAGTAGAAAAGAGATTATCAATTGTTTGATCCTTTGAGAATGGTGCAAAATATGTGTTTACTGTCCACATGTTTTAAGGATTTTCTAAAATGGTATTTCATAACCTGACACAGAGTAGCAAAAAATAGTCTACTATTTGGGTCCTGATACTTTTTAATACATCGATTTGTGAAATCTTACTTAAGGATATTGCTTAAAAATTATATAATATTAGACTGTCTTCTCTGATGTAGTAGAGATCTTTTAATCTCCACTGCAGTTCTTAAACAATGTGTGTATATATAATATCCCCAACTTTTTTTTTTTTTTTGGCATGGTTTTATTTCTCTGATACATGTTTATGTACAGTATCTAATTCTAAATTTGTCTTGACTTTTCTCCTTCAGTTTAATGAGTGGTGTTAAGAATAATGTTGGAAGAGGGATCAATATTGCCTTAGTAAATGGTAAGAATAATTATTTCACCTTACAGATGTGGTCAGTGGAGATTCATGTGGCCCAGAGTAAAATGCCCTCTGCTGTCAAGGGATCAAGTTAGAAAGTGCCACACTTGACACTAAAGCCCCCTCCCCAACTTCCTCCCATCCTCCTGAAAAACCAACTATACTTGGCGACTTGGTGTCTAAGTGTGCGAGCATGCTTCCTTGGAAGCACCCTCCTTGCTGTGCAGTGTGTGGAGAGTTTCCCATGGGGTTGTCAGGCTAAAACCAACCTAACATTAAATTGATGAATTCTGAAGGTGTTGGATTCTCACAATGGGAAGACAGAGTGACACATGAGGGTTTGTAAATGACAAAGGGTCATGGACTAATGGAAGGGGTGGGGAGAGGGATGAAGAGTAAGGATTAATTGTAACTTTTTGGTATTGTCCACATTTGTCACATAAGTTCATTAGTGAAAATAAGTTCATCGAATCCTGAAGGTCTCAAGTGTTCTTGCAAAATCAAATCTGAAAATATGAACCCATGAAATAAGGCCTGACTGCATGATTGTCTTCTCCTTCTGGTACGGTAACCCTCTAAGGCTGTATCAGGCGATTAGGGACCACGGCCGCCTTACCCAGTTCTTAGTATAGGAAAATATTTTTTATTTCTTTCACAACAGAAGATAAGTTTCTGCATTTTTACTTTATTTTCTTACATAAAAGTTTCTATATGTATTTGATAGCAAAAAAGATACATTTTCAAAGGGAAATCTGAAAAAAATTTAAAAGATGGCTTTAAAAGGTAGAAAACGCAAGTCATCTTTTTGTAAAAGGTTTACGTATTTTTTGCTAATTCTTAAATAAGGGAAGATGGTAACACACAAGGATGAAACCTAACTGAAGTTGAGCGGTCTACACTCAGCTGTGAACTTCAGTTTGCTGCTCCTTGGCTTATGAGATTCGTGAGAAAGTCCAGAATTTTAATTTATTCAAAAGTTATTCTTAGAAATATATTTCAGATGCATACAGTTCAGATTTTAAGTCTCAAAATAATTCTTTCTCTGCTAATGAATCCAAACCCATCACTGGATAAGATCTCCTGTCTTACACAGTGTATATTTCAATTGCATAATCTGACATGAATTCCATTTTTTTCAGGAAAAACAGGAGAAGTATTAGACACCAAATATTTTGACATGTGGGGAGGAGGTAAGTGTGAATAACACATAACTGTTCTGTTGCTAACACTGACTTCTTAGGCTTCCTCAATATAATATAGCCCATTAATGAGAGATTGATGGTATATTTGTGTTAGTTCATTTTCTCTTCTCACTAAACATCCAGCTATAGTGAAGTATTAGGTCATATTGCATTTACTTTGCTTTTTTTTTTTTATGGAAATTGTGTGTGTAATTAAGAGCAATAATACCAAAATTGAGATTTTAAAAATCTGAGTCCTATTTTCTGCAGGACAACTAATTGAAAGCCTTGGATCCTTTAAGTCTCTGACATTTTTTAAAAAGAATAAGTAATTTGGAGAAGGGCATAAACAATTTAAGCATTTTTAACTTAATTGACATTTTTTGCATATGATTTGTTAGTCTCAAAAAGTAAATTATAATTAGGATTATTATTAAAGTAGATGAATATTTGAGAGAAGGCATTTTCTTTTTAGTTCATTGCACTTAGAGCAGTTCACAGGCATCTTCCTAATGTGGAAGTTCCTCAAGGAACAGGTGTAAGTCAGTTACCCACATGCAGAAGCAAGGACCTAGCATCTTGAACAAGAGTGTGCCCAAAAGAAATTTCTTCCTCAGATCTCATGTAAGGCCAACACTGATTTATTTTTTTATTCTTTTCTAAGTTGTTGGTTCAGGATATTTCTCAGCATGAGGCTGTGCCCTGTACCTCCCCGTTTCCAACCCCTTTATATATTCCCTAGAAGCCAATAACTGGTAGTCTTCTTGAAATTTATGTTAAGTTTTCAGACCATTCAGCTTTTCTAACACTTCTTCAGCTTGTAATGAGATGCAGTGTTTTATTTATTTTTTAAATGAGATTAGGAGGACTTTTCATAGCTGTAAAAACGGTATAAATTTAAGATGCTGCCATCAGTTTTAGCTTCTAATGGCATAATTGGCCTTACCAACACTTAACTACCTGGAAACACTTGCAGAACCTTCGTTGAAATCAGAAGCTCTGTTGCTTCATCACAGGTAGATTAATTACACCAAAAAGTCTCTTTAAGTGAAGAAATAGTTGCAGTTGACTTCCGTCTGTGCATTTAAAAGGAAATGATTTGTTAGCTGCTCTGTTATATTTTCTCAGAGTTGAAAATGCTATTATTATAAAATAGAATTCAGTTAGAGGACATCTTTGGAATTTTTGCTGTGGAAAGAAACGGTAAATTTGAAGCGACCCAGTTCTGAAGCAATGTTAGACTTGGGGACTACATGGAGACCTGACATTGGAGAGTTTGAAGACGTAGAACAATCGGTAGTATGTGATCTAGATCTGCCATGCCAGTGTGTGGTCACCGAAGTGGTTTATCTTTAAGTTTTCATGTATCTTGGTGCACTAGACGAAGCAGGTAATGACTGTAGTATTTGCCATAATTAGATATAACCTTCATTCCTTCCCCTAGTTTACAGGAATTAGATGTGCCCAGAGGATCCTTTAAATCAGAGTGTATATATGTATGCATGTATGTTCGTGTGTGTGTGTGTGTGTGTGTGTATTTATATAATATTTTAAGAAATTACAGAACCTTTTATGAATTAGATAAAAGCTCTGTATCCTCCTCTTAGATAAGTACCCATACAAACAATTTTACATATGCTCTGAGAATCCATGAGCTTTTCTTCTACGCTCCTCCCCCGTCCCCATCAGGTTTCTTTCTTCAAATTGTCAGTCATACTTTAATACAACTTTGCTATGTTTTTTTCATTTAGCCCCTGGAATATCAGTACAGAAGACACATAGGATGAATCAGGGTTGGGAAATTCTAAGTTGATGGTGGGATCCTATTAAAGGACAAAGTTCATTTTTAACCTATTCATAAGCTTTGTCTCCCTTTTGGTTACTCTACATTTGAAATTATTGATTTGCAAATACTTTATATTTTAGTTAATACTAACTTTTAAGTGGTTATCATGACGGCTACTTAGTCACTAAAAAACCCCAAAACCCATCAATCCTTTCTTTTTCTTCAGATGTGGCCCCATTTATTGAGTTTCTGAAGTCCATACAAGATGGAACAATAGTCTTAATGGGAACATATGATGATGGAGCAACCAAGTATGTAAACTTAAAAATTTGTATTATTTTTGGAACTATAATTAATTATAAAGCAATACATTTTCAATGAAAAAATTTATAAAATAGAGCAAAGTAATCAATTCCAGATAAACACTATTAACATTTTATTTGCTTCCTTCTTTCTGTGTATTTATCATACATATATTGTCATAAAATTCGATCCACATACCTCAAGTTTGTTATGCCCTGTTTTTAACAACCTTAAATTGTTTTCTCTAATATTAATATTCTTAAGTAGCATTTTTCATGGCCTACCAGCAGTTGATCATATGTCCCCACCTTTATTTAAAATTTCCCTATTATTGCCAGATTTATTTTATTATAAATAACATTTCCATAAACATCCTTTTCCATAAATGATTTTGCACTTTCGATTATGTCCTTAGGGTAAGTTCCTAGAAGTGGAGTTAACTGTGAAAGAATAGGTGTGATAATGTTTTTCATAATGTTTAACACATGGTAATTTATAACTTTTTTCTTAAAATTGCATACGTTGTGAAATTTGTAAAATACAGAAAAGCACAAAGAAAAAACAAGTTACAGTTCATCTATTCAGTGATGACCACTGATAATTTAGTTTCCATATCTAGTTTTCTTAATATACATATTTTCTTCATCTTAAACATTTGGAATGCTAGTATTTATAGCATTTCTTTTGATTTATTTATGTGGTGGATATTTTCCTGTAACATTAAATAGTTTTGATAACAAAATTGTTCATGTCTACCTCATATAATTCTTAAACATGTGTCATGATTTAAAATTTATTTAATAAAACACCTACTGCTGGACCCTCAGGCTATTTCCAAATTTTCATACTTAGCAAAAGTGTACTGTCTTAAAAATTTTTGAACAGTCATCTCTATTTACTTAAGACAGATTTTTTTTGAGGTGAGGTGTTGAATTAAAGGATGTGTATGTTTTTTAAAAAGGATTTTTTAAAGTTTATAGGAATTTAACATGTCTCTCAGAAGTTCCAGGACACCGATTGTTTTTAAGAAGTTTTGGAAAGAGATTTTGTTAATGTGCCTTTCTTTGGTTATTGGTGAGACTGCATTTTTTTTTCACAAGTATATTTGGCTCTTTCTCTTGCAAAGTGTCTTTTGACCATTTAGGTTGACTCCTAAGTTTAGACTCATTCTTATTTAGTGAAATGTATGGATTTTTCATTTTAGTTTCTTCTACTTTTATACTTGAGAAGTATTTTCCCATCTCCAAATTGAATACTTAGTAGATTTTCCTATTCCAGTGACTTCACTGTTTTCATGTATTTTAAAAAATGCATTCATTATTTCCCAGTGGCTTACAATGCCTATTTTTATGTAGATTTGACTTTGTTTTTAGTTGTGTTCTGTTCCTACTTCTTCCTGCCCCAATCAGACACTATTATAATTTTTTAATAACTATTTTATAAAAATTAAGTGTACTACCTTTCTGGGGTGGCTAAGACCCCTTTAATAGCATTTCTCAAATCCCTTCTATGATACTTTATCCAGATGAAAAGTATACTTTTGTCAAGAATGAGATTTACAGATCTTAATTGAAAAGGCTTGAAATTCCACCTCAGAATATGGCATGTCTTTCTATTCATTGATTTTTTCTACATGTATTTAATGTGTAACTACATTATTGCAGATTTGCACTAACAAAACAGGGCTATGGGCACCTGGGTGTCTCAGTCAGTTGAGCGTCTGCCTTCTGCTCAGGTCATGATCTGAGGGTCCTGGGATCAAGTCCTGCATCGGGCTCTCTGTTCAGTGGGGAGCCTGCTTCTCCCTCTCCCTCTGCCCCTCCCCCCGCTCAGGCTCACGTGCTCTCTCTCAAAAATAAATAAAATCTTTAAAAAAAAAAAAAAAACAGGGCTACTTTGTGACTGTTTTAAAACTGAAGTATTTTCTTTGACATACATTATAGCTGGTTCAACTAAGGATGTGTTAAATCCGTAGATCAGTAAAATTGGCATATGCATCCATTGCCATTTAGCTACATAGAACTAAACAGAATGTAATTAGGCTTTCCTTACCAAAAACCAAGTAACTCGCTGTTTGCTTTTGCTGATAGGATATTACATGTATAATTTGAGGTTTAAAAATTTTTAAAAACCCTACTTTTCTGAATAGACACACATGACCTCTCTTTTTCATCATGTTATTTCATTATTATACCTGCTTGGCTTCAGACCTGTTTCTCTTCTAATAAGAAATTGTGGTCATACCTAAGAACTAAGGCAGGATGATGTTTATTCTTTAGCTGCTATTTATTGGTGCCCATCACATACCAAAAGCGGCCTCAGAAGACGTTCAACCTGTAAGGCAAAAACAAAAATCTAAGCTTGGATGTCTTTACACTTGTATATGTATCAGTATATGATTCAACTTCTATGCAGTTAAATGAATTCAGTTGTGTGCGTTTTCATTTTGGGGCACATGAATTTGTATTTTGAATACTTCCTTGTTCCAAATACGGGTTAAATAAATTGTATCATGTCCTTTATACAAAAATGGACAATCCTTATAAATGGCCATCTACATCTATTAAATATAACAAAATATAACCATATTCCTTGGCAGGTATCTGTGGAACATTTGAAATGATTCATCAGTGGTGGAATACCCAGTCTTTCATGGGAATAGAAGTTCTGCTTCAACTGATGTATATTAGCGCTTTTCTTTACATAAGGATGCTGGATTTTGCCTCATAAGGAGTAGTTTGTTCTCCCACTTATACCCAAAAGAGTCTATTTTTTTTTTTTTTTTGGTAAGATTTTATTTATTCGTGAGAGAGCGTGAGCACAAGCGGGGGAACAGCAGAGGGAGAGGGAGAAGCGGGTTCCACAGCAAGCGGGGAGCCTGACCCAGGGCTGCATCCTAGGACCCTGGGAACAAGGCCTGAGCCAAAGGAAGGCACATAACCAACTGAGCCACCCAGGCGCCCCTACCCAAAAGAGTTTAGAATATGAAATGGATGTGCCTGCTTTCTCCAACAGGGAGTTGGTATCCGTTCTCCATAGTTGTCCCTGTCTGATCCCAGTACTCCTATCTGCAGTGAGCTCCTTGGCTGTACTGTGAACTTCTGAGAATGTCTGGGCTTGGTCTCTATCAGAGCATTTCCCAAAGTGTGTTCTGGTGGGATCCCAGTTCTCTAAACCTGCACTGGGGGAATAAGTTTGGAGATGGCACCTTGCATTTTGCCCCTTTCAGGGATTTATAATGCAAGGCCCTGAACTTTGGCCCTAAGGAAACCTCTTTACCTTTGTTTATCCCAGTATTTCTTGATTTTAACAAGGAAGCCCATTTTATTTGTGTGTGTGTGTTTTTTAAAGATTTATTTATTTGAGAGAGAGAGTGTGTGCAGGGGGAGGGAGAGAGGGAGGAGAGAAGCTGACTCCCCACTGAGCGTGGAGCCCTACTCGGGGCTAGATCTCAGGACCCTGAGATCATGACCTGAGTTGAAATCAAAGAGTTGGATGCTTAACTAACTGCACCATCCAGGCACCCCTGGAAGCCCATTTAAAACAAAACAAAACAACAACTATATTTAAGAACACTTATATTTGGAGAATGCAGGTCTCTAATGATGCCTACTTTCTGCCCAGACCCCTCTAACATAAGTTCTTTTTTTTGTTCATTTAATGAAGAATTATAATAGTTTGAATGAGCAAGCTAAATTTTGCTATTGTATTCCTCCCTTTGGAGACAACACTCTATGACATGTGTACCTCCTGGCTAAGTCAAGGGTTTAAATGCGGGTGTACTGAAGTATGGGATCTGAAAAGTCCTTGTCTCCGCACCCTACGCCGGGCAGAATTCCCAGGGACTGTTCTACAAATAGCACCTCTGAAGGGCGCCAGTATCTCATCATTCTCTATTTGAAACAAAACAAAAAAGTATCCCTAAGTCAACGAACATTATGTTCTCAGGGTTGGTCTTCCTCTAAACTCCACCTGGTAGTCTTAGTAGTCTTAGCCTGGGTAAATGGAACAATAAATATGTTCCCCAAATCATTTGATGCTTTACTTGTTTGAAACTAATGAGCATTTCTCTTTCAGTTTTCCCTTTCCCTGCTTAGTACTCAGGGCTCTTGTAACCTTCTGTCGTGTTAAGTTTCTAGGTGGGTTTACTCTCCTGGCTGCATTTTTTGGGCATTGGTTCTCTGGTTGATTATCAACCCTTTAAAATGAGTGCCCCAGTCAAACCCAGGGTTCCTGATGGGGTCTGGCCATTTCAGGGTACAGCGGAGGTGCTAGCTTTTACCGTGTTGGAGATACGCTTCTTTGAATATTTATACAGACTAGTATTATATTCGTTTTCTTTAAAAGGTCACATCACATTTTTGGCTCGTGAATTTTTGGTTAAGTTAAAGTCTCAGATCATTTCATTTGCTCTCTGACCTTTTTTTTTTATAACCACTGCCAAATCAGGTCTTTCTCCGCATTCAGGACTTGATTTTGTTTAATCCTTGTTATCCTTGTTAAATTTAATTTTGCTGATTTTGGCCCATTAGGTCATGATGCTGACATTTGTCCTATGAGAGTTCCATGATCCAGGCTTTGTAGTCTCTCCAGAGTCATTCTTGTGTCTAAGTTGAAGTCATTGATAAAACTATTCACCAAGGGCGGTGCGCCATCCTGCCAGGGTCCTCCTCCAAGGGTTTCTTCTGTTAATCAACTACAGAAACTGTTTTTTAAACAGCTGCCCATGTACCCTAACAGGCACCCCATCCAGCTGCTGTTCCATTATTTTATTCATAGAGGCTGTTTTCAGAGACTCTCAGATGCTCACTTGAAATTCATGAGCTATGCTAATTACACTGCCCTGATCTCCTGCCCGCAAACCTCTTCAGATGCCGAAATAGCTGACATGACCTTAACTTAGCTTGATTTATTCCTCCCTCTTCCTCACTACCCCCTCTTTTTCCTCCTCCCCCCCTCTTTTTTTTGTTCACAGGCTCTCCTTGTTGTAATCCATTCTAGAATTTGCTAAAAATTGGAAGTAGCTTTATTGACCATTGTTTCTAAAAATTTCCTTGCCTTTTTTTGAAGACTGGAATATGTAATTTACTTTTAATGACTTAGCATCTTCATTTTCCATGATGTTTCTAAAATAACAGACACTACCTTGAAGATGATGTTGAAGTTCCTTAGAATTTAACTGTGTGACGTGTGTGGGCCTGGAGGCTTCAGTTTACTTTACAGCACTGATATAGACATTCCTGAACTGCTCTTCCCTTTTTATGTCGATCAGAGTGTTTGCCTCCCTGGAAAAGGCAGGCATGCTTTGATCTCCATATTATATCATTCTTGTGAAACAGTGGATCCCTTCGTTGTTTGCACTTGGTAGCAAAAGTTCTTTGTGTGGCCTGTAATGGTTTTATGAGTCTCATCTTATCCTGAGCACTACCGGTCTTCCTGGTAGTAATATTCAGAGTTTCCTCATTAGTAATATGATTTGCCCTATATTTTTGGACACTTCTGAGTTTGTGCCCATCACAGAACACTCCTGTTGTAGCACTAATTTATAATCTATCCTCCTCTTTTCCAAGATCGTTAGCAATTATATAGTGAAAATTATTATTATTATTATTTTTTTTTGTCTTTGAAGAGTCCTATTCTCATAAGAGCTTCTAATCTGAACTTTTTATAATGTGCTGTCTTTAAAGTCTAGGCTGCATGGTCACCTGTGCCTAGCTTTGCTTTTTCTTCAATCTCTTGAAGTAATATGGCGATTTTCTTCCAAAGTTCTTGACACTTCTACTTCCCAAGCGGTTCTTCCCTGTTAATCAGAGTGGGGCCCAGAATATTAATTCTCCATGTTGCTTTCAAGAAAGGGAGCATTGGCCTGTTGTGGTGGCATGACTGGGGGGCTCTCCGATGCTCCTCCTCCCCAGCAAAGATGGAGGCGGGTCTCTGAGTTGCCCCCTCTCCCGTTCCTGTTGCCTCCATTGCTACTCCCTCTTGCCCCTGTGCAGCTTTAGAATCTCTTCAGAAAAACTTGGTCCCTATCTCTGCCATCTTGTTTGTCGCAGAATAATTTTTGATTCATTTTAAAGAAAATTCTTAACTAAAATAATTTATTCCATAAAAATTTTCAACATCTCAGCTAATTTTTTAATAGCATTTGTTTTTTATTTTTTAATAGCTTATTTATTTATTTAGAGATAGAGCACAAGCTGGGGGCGCTGAGGGGCAGAGAGAGTAGGAGAGAGTCTTAGGCAGGCTCTACACCCAGTGTGGAGCCCGACGCGGGGCTTGATCTCACGACCCTGAGATCGTGACCTAAGCTGAAATCAAGAGTCCGATGTTTAACCAACTGAGCCACCCACGTGCCCCAGCATCTCAGCAAGTTAAGACCATTCGTGGAGATGAAAATATTTGTAACAAACTCAAGGTGCTCCTACATAGAATAAAAGCTTATATCTTTAAAATTTATACCATGTATACATTAGTTACACTGACTTGTAAAGAAATGGGACATTTTGATACCTAATGTGTATTGAATCAGTGCTGAAAATATTGGCTACCTTTGCATGATTTTAAACTTCTTTTTGAAACATGAAATTGTCTTCTACTTAAATGAAAGATTTGAAAAAGGAATAATGAAATCCTTCAAATTCTACATAGGCAGAGCAGAGAACTTTAGAAATTATTGAGAAACTTAATCTTGTTTTACAACCATACTTAGATATACATAGAGACATGTGGCAGGGGTGCCCGAAGCCACCCCTGGGTCTGATGATTTGCTAGGACTCACAGGACCCGGCCTGCAGCCCTGCTCACCTCATGGCTACTATTTGTTACAGCAAAAGGATACAAAGCAAAATTAGCAAAGGGGAAATGTGCGCTGAGTGAAGTCTGGCGGGAACTGGGCTTCAGGTTCCCCGAGTCCCCTCCCAGGTGGAGTTGCACAGGATGCGCTTCCCTCCTCCGGCGACAGACGGTGACAGCACTGCGAAGTGCTGTCTAGTATGTACTGGCGACTCGGTGCCCAGGGATGTTACTTGCTGCTGCTCAGAGGCACCCCCGCCTGACACCCCCCCCAAATTCCAGCCTCCCCGGCAGGAAGTAGGTGTTCTGCATAGACTGCACCACTTGTGCAGCATCCCGTTGCCGTCAGTTCCGGAGTGCGGGGAGCCGCCGCCGAATCCAGGCTGCCGGCCTGCCGGCGGGTTTCAGCTTGCCCCTCGGCCTTTCTACAGACAGCCTCCCAGGCCGCTGTGCCCCGCCCTTCCCTGCGCGGGACCTGCGGGCGTTCTCCCGGGAAAGGAAGAGGAAGGAGACCGATGAACGGAGGGAGCCCAAGCAAAGCGAAATTTTCCAGTTGCTTCTAGATCTCTGGCTAACTTGGCTTAGTTTATTCACGTAGATCAAAATGATCAGTTCTGAAATTCAGAAGTACAGGAGTAAAAATGACTGCCCTTCAATGTATTTCTTAATTGATTCACAATTTTTGCAGGCAGCCAGGCCTGCACTGGGATAAACCACCTACTTTGCAGGCAGCTTTTGCATCTAAAGCAGTCCCTTGGTATTTGTGAACTTCACATTCATTCATTATTGAGCAGCCCTAAGAGCCCATGAGGTGCCAGTGGAAACAAGAAGACAGGGTTCAGGCAATGCCTTCAGGGAGTGTCCCTCTAATACACACCTTGCTTATCAAGTCAGCAAACAAATGTGGAGTGATGGCTGATTCATGTAAGCACGGCATAGGATAATGTGGCTGCAGACTTTGGGGAGAAGGCTGGAAGCATGTGGACTTGAGTCTCTGAGGTCTCAAAATCTTCAGAGAGGCCAGGACTGCAGGGGTTCTTTTGCACAGTTATTTCATTTATTTTTATTTCACCAGGTTGTAAGTGCATCACTTTATATAGATTTGGGTCTGAAAGTCTAAATATTGTAGGGTTATAGGTGATTTTCTCAGTGATTCTAGTGAACTTCCTCCAGGAGAGCAGTGCCCAGGCTGTGGTTAAAACAGTTCCACTACTGGGTGTTTACCCCCCAAAATACAAAAATACTAATTCAAAGGGGTAGCAGCACCCCTATGTGTATTGCGGCATTATTTACAATAGCCAAGATAATGGAAGCAGCCCAAGGGTCCATCGAAAGATGAACGGATAAATAAGATGTGGTGGATATGTATATACGTGTACACACACACACACACACACACACACACGAATATTAGCCATAAAGAAGAATGAAATCTTGCCATTTGCAATGACATAGATGGATAGAGCTAGAGAATATAATGCTAAGTGAAGTCAGTAAAGAAAGACAAATACCATATGATTTCACTCAGGTGGAATTTAAGAAACAAAACAAGTAAAGGAAAAAGAGAGCGAGACAAACCAAGAAACAGCCTCTTAACTATAGAGAACAAACTGCTGGTTACCGGAGGGGAGGTGAGTGGGAGGATGGGGTAATAGGTGATGAGGATTAAGGAGTGTCCTTGTGGTGAAGAGCACCAGGTGTTGTATGGAATCATAGAATCAATATATTGTACACCTGAAACTAATATAACACTATCTTAACTACACTGGAATTAAAATTAAAAAAAAAAGTTCCACTGCCCATGGATGTGGTTTGCATCAGTTGGAAGTTGGAAGTCATATATATATATATGCAGTTCGTTCTTTTTTATGAAGTTTTTTTTAAAAACAAATTATTTTGTTCATCTTGAAGTTAAATGAGAACTCTTGGACCTAGTGTTTCTTTCATTAATACATTGAAGGAGCTGACTGATACAAGCATGAGATGTTTCAACACTGTCAGATAAATAAGTACCTTCTTCACTCGTGCTATTTGCATTTAGTGATCCCCCCCACCCCCAGCTATTTGCAAATATAAAACTTCCCTTGACTCAGATTTTAGCAGAACAGACCTCTCCAACTGACCTGTAAGTGCCATCTTTTGGGAGCTATAGAGACCTTACTGCCTTTTTTTTTTCTCTACAGCCAGCATGTATCTACTGAACCTCTTCTTTTTTTGTGAGACAGAGGGGATATTGAGAATTCTCAGCATTAAGATAATAACCTACACAAAATTTATTTCTTTTTCTAAAGATTTTATTTATTTGACAGAGAGCACAAGCGGAGGGAATGGCAGAGGGAGAGGTAGAAGCAGGCTCGGCACTGAGCAGGGAGCCCGATGGGGACTCGATCCCGGGACCCTGGGATCATGACCTGAGCCGAAGGCAGACACTTAACCATCTGAGCCACCCAGGCGCCCCCCCCTACACAAAATTCCTTAATGCCAAATTTCATTAACTGTTTCCCTACCACTTGACTTTTGCCACTGCCCTTCCTCGTTGGCAGGTACTTAACTGCTGTCTGGTTAATGTTCATTTTTATTAAATAATCACTTGACATTATTATTAAAGTATAATTTATATACTTACTCTCAAGGTTCATTTTCTTTTAAAGAAACCATAGTATTAGAAGCACCTAGATTTTTGTTAGCATTTACCTTTATTCAGATGTAATTCACAAAGGGATTAGTGGAAATTCAAAGTGATTTTTAATTTTACGAAGATATGGGTTGCTTAAGACCTTGTATTAACCTAAGTAGGCATCTGCTAACTACAGTATCCCTTATTTATTTGATGGATGTGGATGAAAGTGAATTATTGTAAAATAAAGACATCTAAAAGGTATTTGTTCATAGAATAAACTTAAAACTAATTGCTAGATTTCGTGTCTGTTGTCACTAGAGAATTCAAATAGCAGGAATGTTGCTCTGAAAAAAATTCTATATTTTTTTATGTTCTCTTATTTAAGCTGGTATTTTCTCATCCGTGTTACATGTTAATATACTGGCGAATCAGTATTACTTAGATAATATACAGTGCTCTGTGTTTATCGTATTATTCTTTTCTTCCTCTTTAAGACTCAATGATGAGGCACGGCGGCTCATTGCTGAATTGGGAAGTACATCTATTACTAATCTTGGTTTTAGAGACAACTGGGTCTTCTGTGGTGGGAAAGGCATCAAGACAAAAAGCCCCTTTGAACAGGTTAGTGTCTTAGACTTTCATAATTAATGGACAAAGGTAAATTGTGTGAAACCATATAGTGCATAGTCGTATCCTAGTTATTTGAAACTTAGACAAAGCAGCCATTAAATATGTTTATATATTTTTTCATAAGCTCTTGGTAATCAGTTACTTGAAATAATCATGCACTGATTTAAAATCAAAACTGAAAAATAGTCCTATTCTGCATGGAAAATTTTTTCCTATATGTCAGTGCATCGGCATATGATTGCCTTTATCATGAGCCGTTTAGGAAGCGTTCATAAAGATTTTATTTGAGCTTTTGATAGTATAATCAGTTAAGTTTAGAAATACTTTAGAACTTAGTAGAATGTAAACTTTGCCTTTTGGCTAACAAATGATCCTTCTGAAAACTTCTGCACTGTTTTGTTCTTTTCGGCTGGTATTTGAAGGTCTGCCCGGCCCCAGGGGTTGCTCATTTACTCTCTTGAGCAGTAATTTGCATGAATTCATCACTGACATGAGTGTTACTGAAACGAGTACACTAAAGTATGTTATGGTAGAGAAGCAGTTCATAAAGGTGGTTTTTTTTTTTTTAAACTGTATACTGTTACTGTATTCCAACAGCACATAAAGAACAATAAAGACACAAACAAATATGAAGGATGGCCCGAAGTTGTCGAAATGGAAGGATGCATCCCCCAGAAGCAAGATTAATGCAGAGGAACTTGAAGGAAATGCACTTTCACTATTAATGGCTGAGCTGTGACAGAGAAGCTACATGTAAATACTTTAGGAGCATGCAGCCATCTCGGTGTGTGCATGAGCATTATCTCTTTTGATATCAGGATTATTTATTGCTAACGTAAATAGACGCCTTTGTAAATAGTCATCATAATGAGCAAATCACTGAACCATTTCTAAGCACATTTCCCTAATAACAGTACAGTGTTAGACTGCTACAGTAATGACATCTTTTAATTCTAAAAGCATACCCAATGGATAACTGAATAGATTGTGAAAAATATATTGATATACATACGGGTTGCTGTGAAAACCTATCATGGAATAATATGGATTTTAGGGAGGAGACTTTGTTTTATATATGTGTGCGTGTGTGTGTCTATATATACATATTCGTATATATATATATATGCATATATATGTTGACTTTTAATGATAGTATCTTTTAAATTACAAAGATACTTGGCTAGTTGTGTGTGTAATGTTCCTTTATAGTCTGACTTTCTGGTGTACCTTTTTCCTGTTTTTCTCTTCTCTTCCCAAAAAAACCTAGAAATAAAACGATATGAAAACCTATATCAGATATGTGAAAAGCACAACAGAATTCTTTTTTTTAATGTACACAGTGAAAAAGGAAATATGTAAATGTAGGTGGTATTCAGGACTGTAGCTTTTTGGGTTTTGTGTTCGCAGTGTGAATAATTTGAATTCACAGAAGCTGCTTAGAATGAGGCCGGGGGCGGCAGCTGCACAGAGCCAGGGACACAGGCCCCGGCCCTTCTGCACCCTAACCAGTGGGTTCAGGACAGCCGTGGCTATGTAGTTAACACAACGCTGGTGGAGGTTTCCTTATTTAATTGTTACCAGCATTGACCAAGTGGTTTAGAAAGAGGCATGCTTTAATGTCACCATTATTTTGATGGTAAACCAAGAAATATAATTCTGTATTTATCTAACTTCGTAATAGCAATTTTTGCCTGAAGATATAACGACATATTTAGGAAAGTCTTAAATACTGAGTGGACTGATAACATTTAAAAAATAATCTTTATTTGACTCCAGATGATTTCATACCCAGCTCTACATAAAATTGTGTTCACTTGAGATGTTCACTAAATGGCTCAAGTTTGTTTGTTTTTGTTTTGTTTTGTTTTTGTGTTAGGGCATTAAATACCTATAGTGTATGAAGTATCTTAAACTGGAACATAAATTAACAATCAAACTACTCACAATAGAAGGCAGCACTTAAATTTTGAATCTAAATTTTAGATGACTTGTATAAAAAAACTAAAGGCAGTATTTTTATTTTGCTGTAAACCAACTTGGAAGCTATCCAGCTATTTCTTAAATATTAATGAACTTTGGGGTACTGGTTCTTCTCTCAAACTGAATGTAATTCAAGAATAAATGCACCTTACACATTTAAAGAATTTTTGTAAACTTTTCAGATTTCTGGTGCTTATATTATAACTCATATTCAGTATGTGTATCTTGACATTTAAAATACTTCCCTAAATTCTGTCAATTAAAAGAATAGCTATTTTCCAGTTCCAGGGATGATGAAATAAATGTTGCGTTTTTGCATTTTTTTTTTTTTTAAATAATGAAAATACTCTTGGTTTTGCATTGTGAATTGTTTTGTATTGTCTGGCAAAGTAATATACCTGCAGAACTTCATATTAATGTTTGTCAAGCATTTATTGTACTGCTTAGCATGAAAATTTAAGACATTCCTGTGGTTTAACACACTAGTATCCTCAGGATATATCTTAACATGTATAGAATTTAAGTATCCAGATGGCAAGACATCCCTTTCGCGGTAAAAACTATAAAACGATAGCTTCATGAAGCTGTGCAAAATGTCCGAAGAAGGGAGAAAGACAGATTCTTGGGGCGGCTTTGGTGCAGTTTGCTTTTGTTTCAATTCTGTCTTGTTATAGATCGTGCCAACTTTGGAAGCAATAATTTTACTACATTTCATGTTTAGATGTCTTTTAAAAGTCCACATTATAAATGAAACAATGTTCCTTTAATGTTAAGAATTTTCTTTATTAAAATCAGAAATTTGGCATTGACATTTTGGTATATTAAATGGTGTATAAGGACTTTTGGATGCATATTTTTTATTTGTAATCACAATTTTTTTTTTTCTGGAACAAGTGTATTATAGTGTTCCTATTAATTAAGCTAAGACAGTAGGAAAATAAGTGATATTTGGGAAATTAAAGAAAAATTGAGCCAGAGTCTTTATATTCCTGACTTTAATTTGATTAAAGTAAAATTTATCATTGTTCTGTCTGCATTTTGTATTTGTTTTGAAATGAATCAGCTAATACTTTATTATTTTATGCCAGGTGAAGCTCAAGGCATTTAGCCTGCATTGCATTTATACTTTAACAGTTTTTACAAATTATAATTTGAAACCCCCAAAAGAGATGATAGTTTCAATTCAGTTGACATACCCCATTTTTAATTGAAGGAATGAGAAATGCGTTGAGTTCAGGTAGAATATTAAGAGTACAAATATATTTAGAATACTTTTTAAAATGAGTATTAAAGAAAAAAATTACTTGTGTTGATCGGTGAAAAGATTTGCCACTTAACCTCTTCAATCAGGCCTTGGACAGCAGTTGGTACATGTAGATTAACAGTGGCAGGGTAAAGTACCAAATTTTACCTTTTCTAAAGCACCCCTCGGAATTATTTTGCTGCCTCTACCCAGGATGATTTTTCTATCACATACTTGGTTTTTGATTGTCACATGCCAATAGCTACTCAATACCTGTTCCCCTCAGAGCTCTCTCAATTTCACTACTCCCATCCTGCTGCATGTGTCTCTTCTCCCACACCCCCTTTCTTGAGGTTCCTGTCAAATCAAAGGTAGCTAAAGCAAAAACTAGGCAGGCCTGGCTTGGGAGCGGCAGTCTGTTGCTAGGCAGCTTGAGGAAGCATGGGGAAGGCCATCCAGGAACCTGAGACTACGTCCACCAGTACCTTCCTGCAATCCAGGGAGGGTGTAGGCCACTGGAGGGCAGCTTTATGGAGGAAATGCTTTCAACACTACGATGTCTCTTCTAGAAAGGAAAAGGACTGGCTGGCCCTTCAGTTAGAAGAAAAATGCCTCTTGCCTTGTTTGATGGGCAGTTTATAAGCAGACTTATTACAGGGAAGACCACCTTCCCAGAACAGCTAGTTCACAGGTACAGCTTGCTGCCGTTACTAAACTCACCGTTCAGGGGCGCCTGGCTGGCTCAGTCGGTAGAGCATGTGGCTCTTGATCTTGGGGTCGTGAGTTGGAGCCCCACCTTGGCTCTAGGGATTACTTAAATAGAAACAAAACTCACTTCAGCTCTACATAAAGTATGCCCAACACTGGAGTGCATTGGACATTGAAAGAAGTTGAGACTAAGTTGGCAAAACATAGTCCTATATTTGGGAAAATTGACTGATGAAACTGCATGCTTCTGATGTTCCATGTAATCCGCCCATATTTATTTTACTCGATCGCCAGCGAGGAAAAGGGCCTACAACCTTAAAGAGGAGTGAATTCGGTAATGGAGACAGTGTAGTGTATTGGGTAAGAGTCAGACTTGCCTGAGTGTGTGTCTCTCTACCTCATTGTTGACTGCACGAGGAACCTGAGAAGGTCCGCCTCCTCACTACAGTAAGTGAGGGATGGTACCACGCATTTGTGGTGCCTGTTGAAGTGCCTGGCACGCACTGCATGAGATGCAACTGCTAGTCTTGCTGTTCTGATCGACTGTGCCTCTTGAAGGCTAGTCATTTTTTAGCCAAAGAGAAAAGTTGGCCAGCCTCCTTCAGCTTCCCAATCCCATCCTACTGAATGCTATGGTCTTAATGTTTGTAGCCCCCCAGCATCCCTATGTTGAAACCTAATCTCCAATGCAATGGTACTTGGAGGTGGGGCCTTTGGGAGGTGATTAGGTCAGAAGGGTAGAGCCCTCACTGAAGGTAGAGCCCTTATCAAGGAGACCCCAGAGAGCTTCCTGCCTTCTGCCATGTGACAACACAGCAAGAAAACACATGAACCAAGAAGCAGGCCTTCACCAGACACCAAATCTCCGAGCACCTTGATCTTGGACTTCCCGGTCTCTAGAACTATGAGAACTGAATTTTTGTTGCTTATAAGCCCCCCAGTCTATGGTGTTTTGTTATAGCAACCTGAACGGACGAAGACACCAAGCCAGAAAGGAGTCATTGAATGACTTGGACGCATTGACTTGCAGCTAAAGCTGCGACAAGGATGCAGCTCTTCACCTGGACCTAAGCCTCTGGCCATACACCTGCTCTTTCATTCAATCCGCACTGACACCAACCAAACTCCTTTTCACACACAGAATTCGGGCTTTTGTGGTTCTCCAGGCACCTGAGCTTGTACTTCTATAGAAATCTGAAACTTCTGGCCCAGGAATGAGGTGGGAAGCCAATTCTTGTGGAACTGTTAACACCTTACAAGGGTACATTAAAATTCTGTTACGGAAATAGTCTGTTTAGGGAAGGTTCCCTCTAATTCTACAGCATTAGGTGTGTTGGACATGGACACAATGACAGTTGTGACAGTTGCAAATTTGAGATTGTAGTTCTCTATCGACAAAGTTTAGTTTCTCAAGAAATGATAAAGTGGACATCCGGGGAAAGGAAGAAGTGTTCAAACCAGCAAAAGGAGGGAACTTCTCATTCTGAGTAGTGAAATTTATTTTTCAGCTTGTAAAGTCACTCAGCCCGTACCCATTAAACAGGGGGCATGTTGAAGAGGTTTTATCACATTTCACTTTTTCAGTGCTTCCATTTTGCTGGCTTGCCTCGTACAAACCTATATGGAGCACACGTTGGTTGTCTGCCCGGGAGCTTGAGATGAAGCAACTTCAATGGACAGGCCCTTAAACTTACAGAATGTTGTATGTCAGTTATATCTCAGTAAAGCTGGAGGGAAAATGAAAATGATACAACTTACAAAAAACCACTTAAAAAAAAAAGTAGGGATTATGTACTAGAAACAAAGGTGATTACTGACTTACATTTTGTATATTTATACATTTAGTTAATGAAGAGTTCGAGGAGTATTTAAATGTGCAGTTAATTTTGGTGACATTTCTCTTTTGTCAAAGAATAATTGGGGGCTGCAAGAGGCCACCCTTCCTTCTTAGCTAAACATGACCAAGTGGGTATGGGCATGATTACGAGGGTTTGATTGTTACTAGCATGCAAAGGGGAAGGCTCCTTGGCCCGTTTGGAGGTGAGCCTCCCCGAGGATTCAGAACAGCACTGGGACAGAGAGAACCGGGCAGCCCTCTGTCCCCCACTCGTTCCGCTTTTCCATTCTTGCACACCAATCAGATGCTTCCACTTACTCTGCAAATTAAATCACATACGAAACTGCAGTTTGTGTTGACTTGGTCCACATTTATTATTGCTTTCCTTTATAATCAGTGGGAGAGGCTGCTTTTCTGATCCTGATTTTGTTTCAAAAGGTTTTTTAAATCATGCAAACCACCTCTAGTGATTTTGCTTTGGGTATGAATGTAAATCATTACCAATGGTAAGATTCATCCATGTATTAAAAATGACACTTTATGCAACAATTGGCTGTAAGCACAATAAAAAGGACGTAAGTATTTATTTAATGTCACACTAAGTTAGTTTGATCTTTACCCCTAGTCATTTCCTTTTGGAATGATTGTTAGGCTCCGGCAAAATCCAACTGTTAACCACACTGGGATCTAAAATAGCAGGGAGTTCAAATCACTTTGAGCTTAGAAATCAAGAGGCAGTGTCTTTTAATTCTATTTCATGGTGAATTCTAAGATCTCAGTTCTTCCATCACTTCACTACTGTGCTTCAACCAAATTTATACAGCCAAACCCTGAAGGAACATCCTGTAATTTTTGTTATATTTACAAATACAAAAAAACTCTTTAAATGGTATACTGTAAACGCAGTGTGTGACAATTTTGATGTTGCGTGAGGCACAATATTACATGGTGGCGAAGGGCACAGATTCTGATTAATACATAGAAGTTACTGGAAACAATGCCTGGTATAGAGTAAGCGCTATCTAAGTGTCTGCTCTTATTTTCTGTTTCAAAGGAAATGAGTCCCTGGTGTCCCCCTGTGTCCCCCTTTCATGCTGTGCCACATGCATTTATGTCCTTCAGCTTACCCCATCACCCTACTCTAAGAAATGTTATGACTTATCACATCTGGTCTACAGTGAGAGTGAAATTAAAAAAAAAAAAAAATCAAGGCTTCCTAGCCAACTTTCCTTGAGAAGGGCTTGTCCTGAGCAGTATTCATGGTTCCTGGAGATAGGATTTGAATTTTTCTTCTGCAAGTCAGCTAAGTGGATTATAATGCTCTGGATCATGGACTAACTGACTCCAAATGGTTGGTTTGACTCTGCAGTCTTTAGTGGACTTTGGGATGGGATGCAGCAAGTACCAGCAGCTCATCCAATTGCCTATCAAACAATATGCTGATGGAAAGCTTTTCTGGTCCCACATTTTAAACTAAGTGAAAACCCAAACCTACCAGGACTGACAGTACTTCAGAAAGTTAAAGTGTGTTTCAAAAATACCTACTGTGGATGTCACATGATTACAAAGCTGCAAAAACATACAGGGTCCAAGTATCTAACTTACATAATTGAATTCTATCATTATTCTAAATACAACTATCATAGTTTGTTTAAAAACAAAAACAACTATCATCCAGATTGTGAATAAGGAAATAATGCAGTTGTTTATAGTCAAACAAATTCAAGTGCTTTTAATGTTTTGTAAAATACTGCTATCAGGGAAATGTTTTAATTAGCAAACTTCTTTATCCAGAGGCTACAGATAATGCCATTTGATATGTTTTTCTTGGTATCATTTTTAGACAATCATCATTGCCTCTTACCGCTGCCTCTATTAGGCAGTTCCCAATTTATAAAATAGTTGAACTCCTAAGTGTAAAATTAATACACCAGATCACCTCTCCTCCCCTTTTACACTTCTAAGGTCATAAAGGGCATTTAAACAAATGAAGGCACTTTGTATCCTATACATAATCCACAGCACTTTGTGTGGCTATAAGCCTGACGCAAGTGCTGCCAGAAAGCTGTTTTCAAAACACATCACTAGAGCTGAGGACAGCTTACATCTGTGCTGCCCGGCACCCACGTACCCTTTAATGGTAACATCACATCCCGGTTTTCCTCTGCAGATTCACCCCTTCCCTATTCTCAAGCTATGTGGGTTTCGTTAGAATTGACCCCACTGCCAGGTTCGGCATGGGTCTTGATTACCTTAAGATGATCAGTGTATTTATCCCCTAACTCCAACTTCCAATGGCCATTCTGACTGGTTCAAGGATGGACACATTAACCAACTGGAGCCAATGAGACTCAGAAGAACCTTTGCTGGGCATTCTGTGAAGAAGGAAAAAACAAAGTTCTCCATCTCTCCTATGGGAGCAACCAAAAAAGAACCTCTCTCTTTCCTTAGAATGAGTGGTAGGAGAAGGTGAGGTCTGGGGGGAGTGTGGCAGCCATGTTGCTAAGAAAAGAGGAGAGCCTGAGGCCACTGGGGGCAGAGTGGGGGCGGGGAGGGTCCACCCCACCATGTGGGGCCTGAAGTAGACAACAACACTGCAGAAGCCAGACTGTTTTCGGCTAGAGCTGGAAAGACCTGAACCATGGGAGCACAGTGTGAACTTTTTGATCAAGCTTTATCGGAACCAGTCACAACTCTGGACTTTCAGTTACCTAGTCAGTACATTTTCTTTACTGTTTGTCAGTCTGGGTTGCATTTTCTGTGACTTGTAACATAAAGAGCCCTAAATAACGTGGGCAAAATAGCCTAGACTGGATAGGACCATTTGGGCTCCACAACTTGTATTCCCAAGAGCACCATGGTGCTACCTCAACCATGATGGAGAGTGGGAAGAAAATGAGCCAAGTCCAAGCTCAGTAAAACGGGTGAGAAATTCAAGGATGGCTTCCGTGGTGATGCCAGGGAGGAGAAGTAAAAGAAGAAGTCAGAGACACAGCGTGGGTTTTAGGAGTTCCTGCTCAGGCATCCCAGAGAGGAGAGTCTGAGTTGGCATCACCATCTTCAGCAACCGCTGAATTGTAACCAGGTATTTGGGAATTAGAGGCTGCCTGGTTTTTCCAATTGGTTGGTAAAGTAATTACGAAAAGATTTCTAGTTAATAGAGGAAATTGGTTGTTAATGGGAACTATTCTTTATCTTTAAAAAAAAGTGCTTATTTTCAATGCAGACAAAATAGATTTACTATGCAAAAAAAAAAAAAAGACATGAAAATAAGTGTCTCTCAGGTTATTCTAATCAGTGGATGCTAAAGATTGATAAACCACTCTTTTAAATAAGTACTATATTTATTCAATTGTCATTTCTGAGTTTTTCATTTATAAATAATATTTTTTTGTTAAACTTTAAGGGTCACAATTAAATGTTTTGCCTTGAATTTAATAATAGGCAGGCCTGAGATATTTTCCATGGGTTTGCTGTTTTTCACACATTATTGCTCTGCCTTGGTAAATAAAATGGAAAGGCAATAGAATGAGACCTGTGGGCAAGAAAACATTTCTTTAGCTTACTATAAGAAAAAGAAAATTCTTTCTTTGTCCTTTCTGAATTTAGAAATTTTTCCTACATAATACTGAAATGTTTAACAATTCATAAAAAACATAAGCGTCTACATTTAAACACAGCCTTAAATGTAGCCATGTAATTTTTAAACAGGAACCTTGTAAAATATGATGAATATACATGCATGAATACTAAACTTAGAAAGACCATTCAACATTCACATGGAAATGCAGCATTACATACAATATAATAAATATCCAGGATATCAAATCCACAAATTGATCATTATTTTGATTTAGATTCTTTTATCCGTTAACACTTTTACTGCATAATTTATTATAATAACCTTACAAGTTAAGCACAACTAATTAAAAGCAGAATTGAACTAATCTGCTGAAATAACACAATTCTCAATATTTTGCAGCATATGTTTAATCTATAACATGTAAAACTGTCATTTTGACAAGAAAAACACATCCATATAACTAACTACTCAACTTCTTTTTCAATGTTTAAAAAAAGAGTTAATAGTATGAAAAGAAACAGAAGCTAATCTTATTTCTGAGATAATTTTATTGCCTTAGCTCTTGGGCTTTGGCAATAAATGTCTTAAGTTTTAATATATATCATATAACTTAAATACTGTATTTACAAAATATATAACTTTTTTTTTTAGCAAAATGCTATACAAAATACTGTCTTTACACATTTAAAGGGTGCTTTCCCTTACAATGTATGAGAGCCCTTTATGTTTTTACCTTTAATTTTCCCACCTGCTTTCAAGATCCCTATCTTCCCCATTATTTCCAAGCTGGGGTTTTAATGGTAGAAATTGGTCTACCATTAAAGAATGAAGCCAACTACAGTATATGTTAAATAACTTAAATTTAAATTTTTAAAAAAATGAAGCCAAAGATAAAAAGATTGCTGTATATCTGACTGAGATTTTTCTAGATAAATTCTCCTAGTTAAAAGGCACTTAAAATCCAAACCATACATTTTACTTTTTAATGTTTAGATTCTTCCCTTTGTCACTAAACATCTCTAGCAAACACTTTTTAGGGATACTGTATCACTTATGAAAATTCTTTTTAATTGCCTTCCTTTTAAAAGGCATGAAAGAGTAAGTAAGCACCCACCACTTCTGTTAACTTCTCAGCGTCTGTTTCTATGCACAAACAGTATGATTTCTTCATCTAAAATACTGAGAGAATAAATGAGATCATGTTTACTGTTCCTTTCTGCTAGAAGAGGTGTCTTTTAAAAATGCCTAATATTCACCCACCACTATTGAGTTTCATAGCTGAGTTTCATTGTCCAGGATCTTATCCTGAGTATGGACCGGGTCTCCCTGCGTGAAGGCTGCTTCCTGTTCTTTCTTGTTTAGGAGACAGATTATCTTCCTGGTGTGTCAATATATATTTCTAAGCCAGCAAAAGATGAACCCAAAGCTGGTCAACTCTGGCATCCCCCCAAAATCCACATGCTCCGTGCGCGATTGGATATCCACCAGGTAAAGGGGGCTCAGCCAGAGGCACGAGGGTCTGGGGCTTCTGAGGCCGGAGTCCGCTTCCCCAGCCCTGCAGGGTGAGAGGCACCCTCTGGATGACACTCCCTCAGCTGTAACTGAGCAGCGTTGCTCAACGCTGGATGGAGGGGCTACTTGCAAGTGTGGACGTCAGTCATGCTTTCACACCTCCTGCAGCGAACGTAGCAGCACCAAATAAACTTGCACTCGCACCTCTCCACGTGCCTGACCACGTGGGTGTTGTAGCCTCGGCCACAGCAAAGGAGGTTGCAGCCGTCCGCGCCCTCTGACGTGCGGTTGCATTCTCTGCCTTGTGTCCCCGGGATCCCTAGTTTCTTATCCTCGACACAGTAATTGGGAGACTTATTAACGTAGAGCAGATCATCCTTGCGAATCGGTATTTTCCTCTGATCTTTGTCTCTCCTGCGCATTTTCCTCTTTATTTTGTCTGAGATTTGGACACTGTTTTCATATTTATCCTTCAACAAGTGGCCAATCTTCTCGAAAGAAGACATGGTTTTCCAGCACGTTTTCACAGCGCAGGAGCCGGAAACTCCGTGACAGCGGCAATCTACCGACATCAACTTGGCGACAGCCTGAAACCAACGTAATGGTATTAAATATCATCCATGAAGGGTTTTACCCAACAACCGAAGCACGACCGACTTCATGACTTCACTTTCTGGGTCTACTGAGTCCTGCATAAAAATGACAGCTTTGAGCATAAAGGCTCTTTACAGTTGCTTCAGGGTCCGAGTGTTTTGTCCTTCTCTTGACCCTGCAGAGCAAGCATTTCCAAGTCTAACTGAAAATGGTGGACCAGGCTAATATTGTTATCGGGGCTTAGCTGAGGCGACAGAGGGAAACTACTTTTATTTCTATATCTTTGCTTAGTTCTGGGTGTGAGGATGTTCACACGTCCCTCCGTGTCCCTGACACCAAGAGTGTGTGCTTCATGGACCAGCAGCACCGACATCACTCGTGAGAAATGCAGACTCTCAGGCCCCACTCCAGACCCGCAGCATCGGAATTTGCATCTTAATAAGATTCTCAGGTGACTGGTATGCACATTAAGATTTGAGAAGCACTGAGAGGGCAGGTGTCCTGGGTGCACAAGTGCATAGAAACATCTGGGGAACTTTACAAATAACCGGTGCTCTAGTCCCTGAGATTCTGATTTAACTGGCCGAGGTGGGGTCCAGGCAGTGGCACTTCTCTAAAGCTGCTCAGATGACTCTAATGGGCATCCAAGCATGAGATCTATGGAATTGAGAGCTCTCACGTTTGATCACTTAGGTTCACGCGGGCAAGGGGGGACCATGTTATCCTTTGGTCACAGACCACATGAGAAACCCTGACTAATCAACTTAACTTGGTCAAAAGGAAAAGGGGCTGGAGTGTGTGGTGGCTCCCAGCACATTCTTCCCCCCTTCTGGAAAATTAATCCGAAACATATGTCCTATTCTTGATGGATCAGTAGTCGCACCATCCTAACGTAGAAAAGGGATAATATATATATGTAATTTATCAATTCAAAGTGCTGAGTTTGCTTTATTCAGACTGAGGAATTAAATGAAATTACATATATCTGTAAGAGCCCTCTGCCTGGCACACATTAGAGTCTACATAAATGCCCCCTTCCCTGAAGAAGAGGGTACAGGAAGAGTTGAAAGAAAATTTTAAAAAGGGGCTAACAGTGCAAAGGCAATATAGAGATTTCAAGAATTTCAGGGTTCTGATCTCTTACACACCAGGCTAGTCAGTACAGCTTCCTTCAATCCCCAGAGGATGGCAGAGCAGATTAATAAATCGCCAGGACTAGCTCTAGCGTTGACGTTCTGTCAACATGCTGGGTAAAATGACAAATTGATCTGTCCATTCAATAACTTGGAAATTATGTGTGTAATCTCACCAAAGAAAGGAAAAACCTCACAGCTTAAATTCCACTTACATTTCTTATCAAAACTATAAAATGACGGGTTTATGCTTTGCTATTTTATACTAAACCTGGCACTGATATGTTTGTGGAATGTTATGTTTCCTAACAAATTAAAGTTTCTGAACTATCTAATGAGACAGAATATTTCAGACAATTTATAATATTTGCAACCTTGAGTGAGAGCATATGGTATTGATTTGTGCAATATTTGATACTTCTTATTAGTGTTTAAAATAATAAACAGAATAATATTTAAAGCCTGTCCTTTATAGAATAGAGCACATATGCTCTTTGTGAATTCACAAAACCTAGAAGCAAGTAGCTATGTCTATTTCTTATTAACGCAGGGCAAAAGATACCTCTCAATGATAAAGCAATTTATAAAGTATGGCACACACAAAATAATAAAGTATGGCACAAAAGCTTATTTGCTTAAATTTATGGCATTTGATATTCACAAAGACTTCAATTCTTTCAAATGTCTCCAGGCAAATGAATGTTCAAATGAATGCAATCTGCCTACTTTTGTTCAGATTTTAAAGGCTCGAAGGATATGAGAAAAAGAGAGCTCAGTTAATGCTAGGTAATAACAAAACAAATTGTCCAAAGAAAGCCTAAAATCGAAGAATGTCTGTTTATGTATTTAAACCTGATCAACATTCCTCACAGTCATCACTTAGTGATTTAAAGCTGCCTCTCGCTCAGGATCTTACTGAGCGGCCAACTTTTTCTTTCATTAACCAATTCAGACATCACGTACAGTGTTGCCAATTTGCAAAGCATGGAAGACAGAGTAGATGTTCACCAAATACTTATGGAATAGTTAGTCCAGCTCACTGGAACAAGTTTTAACTCATTCTCTGTTGGTGATATGAATCGGAAGGAAGAACTAAAAACCGCCTTTAGCAAAAGAATCACTGCCAGGAGAGTCAATGCTATGGGGAGACCTTGATCCTGCTGGGTTCTCCTCCCATTCCTCAGTCCACAGCAGTGTTAGTCCACAGAGTGACACGTTACTTCACAGGTTTGAAGGATAAAAAGAGAGACTGATTCTCAAATCTAATGATACCACCTGCTGAATGTGTATCGGAATTTGGGGAAGATTTTCCTGCCATAGGAAAACTAGAATCTTTTAAATACCTGGAGTTGATTATAACTTTTCAGGGATGATATTTTAAAGTTTTATTCTATTACCTTTCAATTCCATTATCTTTTTGTCCTTAACAATAAGTATAAAAATAGCATTTTTATCATCTATATATTTTATATTTTATCATATATATTTTATATATATTTTTACCACATATATTATCATACGTATAGTCTAGGATAGAAAGACAAATATACTTCAAGGAGAGGAATTCCAATAACTTGACATGCAATTTAAATGATTATAGCCCCAAAAAACTCTAAGGAAGAAACTTGGACAAACAGGGATTAAAATAAAGCAATGTAATTACCACTAGGAGAATTTGATGAAATGCAGAGTTCAAGGGCAGATCACACACACACACACACACACACACACACACACACACACACACACCATGGTTTAACTGCAGAACTTAGTGTTTCTCAGAGCACCTTTTCATAAATTATTTTACTTGATTTAGTTTTATGGGAAGAAATGCCTTGCACACAGTAAGTCATTAATGAACATGTACTTACATATTATTCCAACTTTACCAACAAATAAACAGCATGGTTAAGACACTTGCCTTGTTTCAGGAATGGTGATATATGATATAAAGTCTTTATATCCAGCAGGAGAATTTTAGTAGACCAGAGAAAACCGAGAGTGGAAAATGGAGTATATTTAAGGAAATTGCACGAACACTCCACAAAAAAGTATATTCTGGAGCTTTTCAGCTAGGATTCTTAATTAATGTCCAACAGCCATTCTGAGCTGCAGTGATAGCAGTCCTTTCCTGCTAACAGGAAAAGTAAAAGGATAGCAACCGTCTGAGTAGCATGTGGTTATGAGAAAATTCTTTTCTCTACTCTAGTTGAGTTGTTAGGGTTTATAACGATATTAACAGAGGAATGTTTTGTGAACTATTGCAAACAGATGTGCACATTTTGGTGGAATATTTTTAAACTATGGGAGTGCAATTAGGAGGGTAGCATTTAATTTACTGGGCTCTTTGTGTTAAGTGTTGGTTTGATAAACTTCTAATGAACTGAAATAGGAAAGATGTATCATTAATACTTAATGTAAAAATAGAAACTGCTTGAAAAGTGGGCTGTGGAGTGACTGGTCCCACTATTTTGACTCCGAGGTAACCCCAGCGGGAAATGATTGTTTCCCAGTATATTGCTTTATCCAAACTTTACAGAAATGACCCCAAAACTGCTGTGGAACATTTTGTTATGAGCAGTTCATTTTGTCAACTATCAGATGATCTGGTTAAGTTTTTAGGAAAACTGTGACATAAGGTTGGATGGTTATATGTAGAATTCCTATTCCTCTGACCCCTTTTGTCTCTTTCAGTCCAAAAATATATTTGAACCTGCTAAAAGGCAAAACACTTATGTGTTGTTCAAGTACTTATAAATATTCTTGAAACAGGTCAATGAACATTTGGGGTTGGGCCCCTCCCACTTTTTTGAGTTACTCATCATAAAACAAATTATGGGGTAGGGAAACTTAAAAGTTTATGAGGTGGACATGGGAAGAATGGAAATATTTTAAGCACACCAAAAGAAATACCCATAAATATTCCAAGTCACATTATTCCCAGAAGTTCTGCCCCTGGAAGACATCACATCATTCTGTCAGCCAATCACCGTTCAGCAACATTATTCTTGGAGTCAGAACTTTAGGAATGGTGTCAGAAACCAAGTGGGAATCAGAGTACTTAAGGTCAGCGGTTAGAAAATCATCTATCCTGTTCACAGCACTACTAAGCGCCAGTACCCACATTTCTCTGAACGCTTTCCTACATTTTGAGTTTGGGATTTTGAGACCAGGAAAATCAATTCAATTGAATGCAGACCTTGAACTTTACCCAGAAGAATATGCCTATTAGATTAAAATCCTGATTGCCAATCTTAAAAATGGAGTTGGTTGTTCTTCCATGTTAGATAATAGCCTGCAAACTTGGTTGGTTTTTGTTGTTGCTGTGGTGCTGGTGGTGGTTTTGTTTGTTTTTTTTTTTTTTTTTGGCCACCAGTGGAAAGAAAAATACAAAAATGTTTGAGTTGTAATATTTCCTGAAAAAAAGACCAACAAAAACACCAGTCCAGGTAATATTCTGTAATATTTTAAGATTCCATCTAGACCAATGAGGAACAAAAAGATTCCGTAGAGAGAACTCTGAAATTTACACAAACTGTATATATATGTATAGGCTGAACTGTTTTCTGCATAATTAGAATAATGGCAGAAACCCTGGTAATGTGAGAAGATGGTTTTTTTGCCAACAAACACAGTGGATTAAAATTGATGCTAAACAGTTGTATGTTTTTAATAAACTCAGAATATAAATAATAGTTTAAGATCAAATAGTTACAGAGGCAGCTATTGCTACCTAATTTGAAACAACACACAAGACAGAGTAAAACTAACTAGCTGCCTAATGACACTAATAAAAATGCAGTTAGAATACTTCTGAGCTTCTCACAAGTTTGGGGATAACCTTTATTCAAGGGAACTAATTATGACATGAATTTCCAAGTTCTATTTTCTAGTTAAATTTGTAAAAATCTCTACGAAATTATTTAAAGAATGGCTAAAGAAGAGTTAAGAGATCTAAACTGGTAATCAATATTCATTTAGTTTTTTTTGTTTTTTTAAATATATTAATTTGACTTTAGTGTTTTTCTTTTTAACTCCAGAATTTTAAAGAACATATATTTAAAAATGTAAACATCTATTTAACCCTCTTTTATATGTTAGAAATAATTTTAAAAATTCTTTATTGGATAATATTTAAATTGAAGCAGAACCACATTCGTTGAATTTTTTTACATGCAAAACTTTAAGGAGAAGAGACATGTGCATAACTATGGTGTTAAACAAGAGTTACTTTAGTGTGATCAATGGAATTTTAAAATTTCTAAACAAAAATATGAAAAGCCTACCTTGCTATTTACTGCCTTTCCTACTTTCTATTTTGCTATTTTAAATCAATATTCAAATTGAATTGAAAGTTCAAATTGGAATTTGAAGTGTTATGGTGATAATAACATTTACTGAGTTTTCTGGTTTTGTATTATAAACCAGTGTGGTTAAGCAGAGAAAGCTGGCTGCCACTTGCACCTATTCTAAGTGGGTTCCATTTATTCACTTTCCAAAAATGTAAAACAAAGGCAACATATATTTTAAATATTCCTGACAGATACTGCAACTTGTTTTAATTTATTTCAGGAGATTGTGGCAGATTGCAATGACTACTTTGGGATTCTTACAGGTTATTGGATATTTACAATAATATAGGACATGTGCTGATATTCCTGTCCTGAAAAGATTATTACAACACAGAAAATGTATATTCACAAAAAAGTTTTGACTGTTTTAGGAAAATCACTATGACTCGCCAAGTAATTCAGCTATGCTATAGAGCTCAAACTTTATTGTGTCAATATTCATTAAAATAAATATTAAAAGGTAAATTAAGCTACAGATTTATTCTAAGAAAGCTTAGTATGAAAAACCAGAATTCATAAAAGAGGTTAATTAGATGGTGGTTCTTCAAATTTGTCTACCCCCCAGTCTTTAATATATATATTTAAATATCCATACATTTAATATAGCTAGAGCTTCTTTACAATTATCTGCATTTATCATTTTTACAAGGTATCTATATCACTTTGTAATAAAATAACTAATTATCTTTAAAAAAAACTTTGTTTTACCAAAATGTTAGTTAAGAGTTATGTATTCCCGGATGTATTCAAGAATGTTTGCCAGAGAACATAGGGACATATAGATAACATGTTTAGGAACCATTGCCCACTAAAAAGAGATTTAAAAAAAATCAAAATTCAAATTTGAGATGGATTTTGGTTCAGTCCCATTAGAAAGGCAGATGCTATAGATCTTATTCTGGCTCTGTCACTAACCAGCTCAGGTGATGGAACAAAATGACCCAAAAGGCATGTGTACATCTGTTATTTCGTAATTAGTGTTCTGGGTGTACAAAGTACAAAATCACCAATACATTCTATAATAAGATTCAACGCATATCAGATGGAGAACTTAAAATCAACGTAGAAGTTATTCATATATAATAAACCCATATATAATACATATGTATGACATATATATTTCTTAGACTGCAAGTGTATGTTTTTTTAAATCATTTGGACAGGGGCGCCTGGGTAGCTCAGTCGTTAAGCGTCTGCCTTCGGCTCAGGTCATGATCCCAGGGTCCTGGGATCGAGCCCCGCATCGAGCCCCGCATCGAGCCCCGCATCGAGCCCCGCATCCAGCCCCGCATCGAGCTCCGCATCGGGCTCCCTGCTCTGCGGGAGGCCTGCTTCTCCCTCTCCCGCTCCCCCTGCTTGTGTTCCCTCTCTCGCTGCGCCTCTTTCTGTCAAATAAATAAATAAAATCTTTAAAAAAAAAGATTTCTGTTAAAAAAAATAAATCATTTGGACAGATTCATTCAGAAGTGTAATCCCAGTGTTTTTTACTTAAAGGCACTAGATTTCATCCCATTTTCTAATACATACATACATACCTGCCTTCCGGCTTCGTTGTTGTGTAGATTCATTGCTAACAGTACTTTGCTTTCTTTTCCTGTGCTGTTTCTGACAGGGAGATCTAGGAACTTCCTGCTGAACCACATGCCATACTGGACATCATCCGAGCAGCCCCCCCAGTGCCAGCCTTCACTGGCGGAGCCGCCGCTCTGCAAGCTGGTGTCGCAGGAGCACTCGGTCATGTTGCCTGCACTACAGGACCTGGTCACAGAATGCACCAGGCCTGCAGCCATCACAGCATAAATAAACGCTGTTTCCTTGGTGCCTAGAACAAAACACACATTGCTGAATGCAAGAGTCTGTTTATGTTCATAACAAAGCTTCCTGCTCATCCCCTTCGCAGGGAAGCGATTTTTCAACTGCTTTCAATGGATGCTTGAATGAGTACATACTCAGGAAGGACAGTTTCATATTGTTTTAGTCTTTCACAAAAGCAACATTAATTTTCAGTATCTCACTTGGGGGGATTTTTATATATTGTGTATCGAATCAGCTGTTTGTTTTTAAAATTTGACACGTATGTCAGCACCTAGCTCAGTGCTTAATAGACAAGTTCAAAAAATACGTGTTGAATTTAAAATCCCTTGCATGGATACAGCAAATGGTAGTACAATGTCCCAAAGAGTCCAGATTACCTTTCTTTTTAAATTTCAAATGTGTTCTCGTGAAACACACGCTGAAATATTTGGTGTGATTCTTGTTTGTATAAATAATACATGTTGGAATGCAAATCAGAATTAAGCAAAGGCCAAAGCAATCAGTAGATGTTACAGTTTACTTTCATATCAAAGACTGGTCTTCTTTTTAAAGGATATTATAAATAACAATCACAAATATTAATATGAAACAGTTAAATATCTTATATAGTACTAGCTAATCCTCTTACAGGCTGAAAGAGAATGAAAAATTGAAATGTCACCAGAAAAAGAAAAAGAATTGTTATAGAAAACTATTGAATATATATTTAGCACACCTGTAATAAAGTTTGAGCTAAACTCTTCGCAAATTAAAGTCCCATTAAAACATTAGTAAAATGGACTTCTATAGAAGAGACTCAGCAGGTGACCTTTTTTCTTTTGAGATGTTAAGATTGGAGTACGGTTGCATGCCCGTTGTCCAATCAACCTTTTCAACAGCTGATGTCTCTGCATTTCAGCAACTGAAACTTTTCTTCTTCTTCTTTTTCTCCTCCTCCCCCTCCTTTTTCTTTTCCTTCTCCTCTTCCTCCTCCTTCTTCTCTCTCTTCCTTCTTCCTCCTTCTTTTTTTCCTTCTTCCTTCTTCACTTCTTTTTTCTTCCGCGGGGGTCAGGGCTCCCTCGGAAGGGCGTGCCGCCCAAAACGCAGCGGGGCAAACGCAATGCTTTGGCGGCGGTGTGTGTAGGGACCGGGTGGAGAAGGGTCAAAGGAGGAGGGAGAACGGAAATGAATGTGAAAAACAACAACGAATCTTTCGGCGCCCAGGTTCCAAAATTCTCTGAAACTGCTGATATTCCTAGAACAATCCTGGGTCCCTGTGCCTTCATCCCCACCGAGTCCCTAGGCACGTGGAAGTGGAACTTTGTTTTACTGCAGCTTCCCGCGCCGCGGGTGTGCTCCGAGGAGGGAAGATAAAGAAGGAAAAGAGAACAGAGGGGAGAGCCAAAGCAGTCTTGCTCGGGTTAGCCGCACGTTGAGCTGTCCAGGACACTCCCTTTAAAAATCACCATTAATTCTGTCTACCCCGCGCTCCGAGGTGCCAGCAAACGTGGGGCTTCGCTGCAATTAGCCCCTTGTCCAGGGCTCGGTGCGCAGCGGAGTTGCTTAAATCAAAGCAGATGCGGCGGCAGCATTCCCTGCTGCCGACATCATGTTTCTCCAGCTGGTCACCCACGTAGGGGGGCGCTACGGGGTCCGAGGGGTCGGCGGGGTGGAGTGTCAAAGTTTTTCTGCAGCTCCCGCCGGGCGCTGCGGGAAGGAGGAAGAGCTACAGCTCCTAGCGCTCCGCTCGGGACCTGGGGAGTCACCCCCCTCCGGGACCGCACCTGCACCCGGGTCTGACTTCCGTCACCCCCAGTTCTCGTCCGCTGAAGGACCTCTTTTGGGATTTAGAGAGCGACGGACCACGCAAGCGCTACTTTATTGACTGTACTTGCAGGAGTTGTCGCCCTCCATCCCGCGCCATGCCGGAGGGTCCGGGGACTTACCGCTGCTCAGCTCGTAGCCGAAAAGGGGGCTGGTGCCCGGCGGGGCGGCGGTGACCAGGCAGTTCCACCTCTCGTGCCTGAACTGGCTCCTGCACTCCTGAATGCCCAGCCGCGCGCCCTCTCCGATGCTCGGCAGCAGGTACGGTTTCCTCTTGCACAGCTCCTTCTGGCGGCTGTTCAGCGGCAAGTTGGCGCAGCCCAGCTTCTCCGGAACCCCAAAGGAGGCGATGCCCAACCACCTGTAAGACACCGCCGCCCCTAGCGTGAGCCGCTCCCCAGCTCTCCTCTCCAATCCCAGAGGTTTTGCCGAAAATTGGGTCATCCGCCCTAGGATCCCCGGTCCTGCTCCCCGGCTTCAGCTGAAAGTTCCCTGAGGCTGGGCACCTCTTTTGCCACAACCCCCGTGCGCCCCTGCTGCCCGCATACTCACATCCAATTTCCCTGGGCTCCGCAGGGGAACAGCGCGAGCAGGGCTGCCCACAGCGCGCACAGGCGCGACAGTCCCAGGAGCGCCGCTCTGTCCATGGCCCCCGCATGGAGTCCTCCAGCCCCAGCCACTCCTCTTCTGCCCTCCCTGCCCAGGGGCCCGCCAAGCCAGAGGTCAGTTCCCCCGCACCAAGTTGTCCCTCGCCCTCTTTCTCCCTGCAGACAACATAAAAAGAAGGCCAGCGGTGGGGGCTCCCGGCAGCCTTCCCCTGGCTTGCAGGGAGCTGAGAGGAGATGGAGAAAGTAGCCTGGGGCCCTCCTCCTGCGACGAGCCGGAGGTGTGCAGGAGGTGCGGGAGCGTCCCTCGCTGGAATAGGTGAGAAACTTCTGTGGATGTAGCTCTGCCTCCATCGCCCCCGGCCTCTCCTCCCATCTCCTCCCCCTGGCCGCGCCTGGAGCCTGATTGGCCCAGCCTCAGCCCCGCATCTCATCATCCCCGGACCGCAGGCTGCCATTGGCTGCGAGCGGGCTCCGCGGGGGGCGCTCCGGCCCGCTGCTCCCGGACGGCGCGCCCCGACCCGGGTGTGTTCTTGACCTTTCCTCCTGTCACCGTCTTCCGCGAGCCGGCCTCTGCGGGAGGGGTATTGATTCAACCCAAAGACTGCTGGGGCAGCTTCTGTCTTAGCAACCCTGGGGGAAGGCGTGGGTCGAATGGGACACGTTTGAGTTCCACCCACCCCCCTCGCATTTGGATTAATTACCCTCTGGGTGGAGTGGCTGGAAAATCTCACTGCCCCCGTTCCTTTCCTCTCCTTCACCTCACCGGAGAGGAATCGTTTTGAGTCAGAGTTGGTACCAAACAAGTTGACCTTTCAACACTCTGCTTGAGGTCCCAGTGTGTCAGGAGACTTGAGACTGGTGAAATGCTGTCAGGCTTGAGGTTGTCGTCGTTTAAATAGACAGCTATTTTTAGCGAAAGAGAAGGTTCTGGCCTAGTATCTAATCTACCATATTTAAATTGTGTTACGTGATTTCGTTTTCCCGGTTTGTCTTATTTTCTGCAATCTTTGAGAGCATTGTCAGAAGGTGGAGGGCAGAGAAAGAATGCATGAGAGAGCTTCTGGAGAGCTTTCGAAGAGATGAGGCTTGTGTCCTTACCCTTATCTCCAGTCCATATTGGTGGCTCACGTGGAGACCTTGGGCAGGGCTACACACTGAAGACATGTTAAAAAAAACTTACTTATTAACTGCCTAAGTGTGCCCTGTACTGGGGGGAACTTGAACAGACAATATCCCTTCTCTCAAGTTCACAAATCAACCACAGAGACGAGTCTAAAACAAAAGAATTTGAGATTTCAGTGAAGGAGAGTATAGAATCCAGTGAGGTACTCTTTGGAGCCAGAGTTCAGAAGCCAGAGACTACATGGTGGCTGGCAGTTTAGGAAGGTTAGTTACCCAGTGTTTTTCAGGATAGAAAATCTCTGGGAGAACCGTGAAGGTGAGCCGCGTGTGCTTAGCTGTGGTATCAGAAAGCCCTGCCTCACCTCGTCGGTGGCAAGAAATGTTTCTGAGAGGTGTCACCTGCTCCCTAGAGGACTTCTGAAATGGTAGTAAATTCTCAGGGTAGACATACCAGCTTCGTGGGTGCCAGAATCCAGACTTAGTCAAATAAAAGATTGGCTTTGCTTGCTTTATCCTCAAATAAAGGATTTTATTTGCTGCATATCTCCCATATGAGCCCAGAGCAATAAAAGCTCACTGAAGTTCCCATCCCATCCCCATTCATTCTTTTATCCAACAAATATTTGTTGAGTGAACACTGTGTACCAGGTCTTAAAGCCACATTGTAATTTTTAGAGAGTCAAGTTGATGATAGGGTGTAGTTACTGATCCAGAAATATTTTGGCTAATGGCTAGTGGCCTCTCTCAAAATCAGAGCCTTCATCCAAGCTCACTTATTCTGTGAGCCTCTCCAGGGGGGATCATGGAGCACTCTCTGCTGTATCCCCGCCATTGGGCCCCAGTGCATGAAATCTTGGTTTTGAACATAATTTATTGAGTGGACTAACATGATGAGGAACGCCCTGGGCACATACCTAAATGGGCTAAATGATGAAACAAGACAAGTGACTTCCTTTTCAGGGGGATGGGGGAGGGGAGAACATTAATACTTAGGGATTATTGTGTCCATACCTCTAAAGCCAAGGATACTTATTTCTAGGAGTTGATAGGGTTGAAGAAATACACTTTTCATTCAATGAACAGACATTTGAGTGCCTTTTTTTTTCTGCCAGGCATTGTGAACTCTCATGCACTGAGAGCCTCGTAAATGCCTCCAGCATTTCATCTCTTTCTCTCTCTCTCCACACAAAATTTCAACTCCCCCCCCCATTGGTACTCATTTTATAGATAAAAAAATGAATTTGGAGAGGTTGAACACTTGCTCAAGGTCACTCAGCTAGTAAGTAGTAGAGTCAAAATTCACTCTTATTTTAGAGGCCTTGTTCTTTCCACCACAAAATACTGCTGCATAACCTGATTCACAACCTTTTTTTTTTTTTTCCTGATTAAACCCCACATCACTGGGCCTCAGGATCTAAATTTCTCTTTTGTGTCCCATGGTTCTTTACATCACAGTTCACAGATATCTCCATCAAAAGAGTTGTTCTGTTCTCTGAAGATAAACAAACCCCACAGTGGGTCTCCATGAAGTGGGTCTCATTGAGGCAGATGTCAGTCTCCATGGACTTCCTGCCCTTTTCCCCTTCTTCCCTATCTGGTTTCTGTGGGCTGGGAGGAGCCCGGAGGGCGGCAATGGGTGAGTTGGGTGGTTGAGGTGCCCGCCGGTCAATCAGTTATAATCTTAGGCAATTAATATCACCATTGAGCTTCAGTTTTCTCACCTTTAAGATGACAATAAATTCTTTTTGAGATCTCAATCTCCTACTACAGTTCCAGGAGGGCTGGAGGGAGGGAGGTGGTGTGTGTGTGTGTGTGTGTGTGTGTGTGTGGTAATGGGGGGAGGTGACTGCATTTGCTAGTGGATTTACCCTCCCATGAGGAAAAAACCTTAGTCATCGACAAGGGCATGTCTACCTGAGTGATGGCCCAGTTTCCAGGGTGTCACAGGCTAGAGTTTTTTGGCCCCCATCTTGCATTTTCAGTTCTAATTTTGCTTCTGGTTTTCAGTGAAAATGAATTCTTTTAATTGCAGAAATCTTTTTAAATGGTTGAACTTCAAAATACATTATAATCTGGTCAGGTCATATGAAATTTTATTTTAAGGATAAAGGAAGTTACAGATATTTTATTTATTCTGGAACAGGAAAGTGGGGTGTTCTTTCATAATCTAATTTATATCTCCAATATAAAGTGGTTCATCTCTACTATCATGAGTGAGGTTTATACTATTTAGAGAGAAATAATGTAAATGGTGGGTCAAATCTGAACGTATACATAACTGCACATTTCAAATTGGTAATTTTTTAAGTAGCAAGCAGGAGCCTGTTTCCTATTTATTATTTTCAATTTTGTAGTTTGAAGGGAGGACAAAATATTACCTGGCCAATAGAATATGACCTGATGGTTTACTATGTTCTGCAAGGTTTCCAAGCTTCAGGTACCCATATCTATAAAATGTTGCAAAGATAATACCATTCATCCTTCGTAAATACCACCTGGTACTATGTCATCTCATGATCTGATCCCAGCTACGAGAATCTGATCAATGCTAAGAAAAGCACCATGGGACTCCAAGTATGCACAGGTTCCTGGAGCATCTATAGCTTCTCGATTCCACAAGGAGCATGTGTATTTGAACCTGTTTTCCTAGCAGGGGTAAGGAGTTTTGAGCTGTATTCTGGAAAAGGATATTTAGGAGGGGGAAAGCCAGATCTCAAACACATTCACTCACTCAAAAGAGCTCTCTCGAGGGACTGAATCTGTTGTGACCAGAGTCATCTTTGACCAGCTGGGCCAACTGATAAGTAGTTGGCTGGCAATAAATCCAACTGCCCACTCAGGACAGTTGTAGATTATTAGTTGTCGAACCCAGAGGAGTCTGTTCTTTCTGGTAGTTTTCTCTCCGTCCCTGGGAAACTCAGCAAAAAAGTCTGCCCGCACAGATATGCCTTGGACTCTGCCTCTGGCAATCCATCAGAGAACGAGACTTCTAAGGGCCCTGTTGTAAGAATTTCTGCTGCAGATCACAGAGACTTACGTACTGGAAACTGATACCAGAAGCACCCCAGCTGGTCTTAACTCCCGTGATAGAACAGAAGACCAGAGGTGACTTTTTACATAACTGGGTTCCCATCCATTCTATTTTAAATTTCACCTGGAGGCGACCAGTGTGTGGAACAGAGCACAGGCTTGTGACTACTGGCTCTCAGGCGGGGGCGGAGAATGGCATTCTGGGTGTCCTGTTGTCCTTTGGTGGCCCGAAAAGCCAGTAAGAATGACGGACTTGGAACAGCAGAGCTGACACCAGTGGCAGAACCAGGAGAAAGAGTGGGGGTTGAAAAAGGGATGCTGTCTTGCTGTTTGAATCTCCGCAAGTATGAAAGCGAACACTTTTTGTCTACTTGTCTTAACAAATTAAGGCTGGGCGCCTGGGTGGCTCAGATGGTTAAGCGTCTGCCTTCGGCTCAGGTCATGGTCCCAGGGTCCTGGGATCGAGTCCCACATCGGGCTCCCTGCTTCCTTGGGAGCCTGCTTCTCCCTCTGCCTCTCTCTCTCTCTGTCTCTCATGAATAAATAAATAAAATCTTTAAAAAAAAATCATTAAAAAAAAAATTAAGGCTGGAGAAGTGGCCTATCTCTAGTGTTAATGGTATGGATTATGCCGTCGTTTTGGAATGAGGGATTAAAAGTAAAACACCATCCCTGACAAACGAGAGAGAGAGAGAAAGAGAGAGAGAGAGAGCGAGAGAGCACGCGTGCCCATGCGCGGTGACTATTGCCTGAGGGCACAGGTAAGCAAAACAAGCAAAACAGAAAGACATGGAGAATGTTGATTCTCTCAATCTCTCTTTTCAAAAAAAAATTTTTTTTTAATTTTGTAGAACAAAGCAACTCAACGAGCGAATTATTATTGATTTTAATAAGTTACCAGGAAAACTACTTCACAAATCCGGAGTTGACATTTTTTAGAGTACTATTGATAGAGCGATCACTGGGCTGTCTATAATGGAAAAAACAAATTGTCTTTTTTTTTCCATTTTAGTAAAATTGAGCAACCTTAAATTTTAAGGGAGAAAACTTAGGGGGAAGAGTCTTTTTAGACAGATTTTGCCAGCGTCTATCTTATTCTAATTGCTGGGCAAAATAAGTACCCTTGATCTGACGTAATAAATATTCTGGCTGGTAAAAGACCAGTTAAAAATCATCCCGGGCCAGGGACGCCTGGGTGGCTCAGTTGGTTAAGCGGCTGCCTTCGGCTCAGGTCATGATCCCAGGGTCCTTTCTCAGCAGGGAGCCTGCTTCTCCCTCTCTCTCCCTCTGCTTGTGCTCTCTCTGTCAAATAAATAAAATCTTTAAAAAAAAAAAAAATCAGCCCGGGCCCGAAGTTGCTTTTGCAGTCAAGGTTGCTGCTCACGTTGCACCACTGGCTACCGGCCTCGGGGTGGGGGGGTCACGTGCTCACGTGGCGTGGACGTCTGGCCAGGCAACTAACAGCGTTTGGGGTTCACCCGGGTCTGTGTCTTCACACAGAGGTGTATCACATTTAAACTTGACCTTAGTTTCTTCGCTTTCATGACCGAAATCCTTCACGATTTCCTATTTACTCCCACTTAGGTTTCAAATCCTTTGGTTGGACTTTGAAATCCTTCATTCAGGATTTGACCAGAGCAGTCGTTTCTGATTAAATTCACTTGATTTCGGCACATTCAATCTTCTTAGGCAGCCCAGCTTCTTTCTCCCCTTTTCCATAAGCAGGGCCTGCATATTCCTACTTCAGTTTCTTGAGAAGCACGCCTCCGTGCCTAGAATTTTCTTCTTTCCTTTTTCACTTCCCCAAGCCCACCTACTCATTCTTTAGGTCAAACCCCTTCAGGAAGTCTTCCACAGTGGACCGTATTGATGCTTTTCTCTGCCCAGTTCCTACATCCTCTGAGGTACCTACCAGGAAGTTTGTCACATAATTTACTTTTGTTCTCTGATAGTTTTTTGTGCTTTAATTGTAAGCCACCAAATAGACTGTAAATGTCTTCAAATCAAAGTGTATGAGTAATTTTGTGGCACCCCCCCTCCCCCATTGCTCGAAAGGCTGAGTGTGCATTAGGCATTCAGTAATGGTTGTGTGGTTGCTGTTTTAACAGACAAGGAATTTCTCGTAACAGTGGAATCAATAAAGCATTAAGTTGAGAGCTGTCAGCATTGACATAATCTACTAATTTACCACTTTTCAACTGGGAATTTGCCAAGACTTGTACCTAGTACGTTGCGTTAGTATGTGCCATGTGATTTGCACCAGTTCCGAGGGGACTGCCAGATGGCTATGTCTAGAGTATTCACAGCTTCAGTTTCTGCTAGCGTTAAAATCAGTAAATAAACTGATACTCTTCAATCTTTTGGACCAATCTGTAGCTGTGCCATGTGCCTCTTCCAGATAAGTTTGTGGAGCTAGGCTAATAACTCAAACTCTCACCGGAGTTTCCTCCAGAGAACGCTCGTATTCGGGTAGGCAAGTGCTCCAAGCCCAGGAGATTTACGAGGGCTCAGAGACATAAACACAAACTGCATAATAGGTGTGAGGTGTGTTTCAACTGCAGCCCTCTCACCTTCTGTTAATGATTACGAAGGGAGGCATCAGTACAAAAAACAGCCGACTGGAGGCTCTCAAGTTCGCAATCTGATGAAGTCTTCTGGTGCCAGACCAATTTTGGGGGCTGTCACATGGCTTAGTGAAGCAGCTTCCCAAATCGGCTGAAAACCACAATATTGATATACTGGGCCACATGCCAGAACAGAGCCTGAGTCCAGCCGACTGGGTAAAAGATTCCAGTTGCTACTTTAGCACCAGCGTATTGTCTGGAATCCCCAGGGCACACTCACGAAACCCGCACCAGACAAATACAGTGGAGCCACTTTTTAATGCTGTTTTGGGGAGAGAACTAACATTTGCCTTATAGGTTAACTGAGTTATGGCAGGTTTCGGCTGGAAGGAGTTTTCCTTAAGGAACTGATTTGGCCCTCAGCATATCTTTATCTTATAGGAATTGTTGGCAGTCTAGGGTGGGGTTTGGTGTGGGAATCTTAGCCTTCATACTCCACTCCCCTCCCTGCCCCAGGGGTTCTGATGAATAAAGCATGCACAGAGAGAACTGAACCAATTTGGGCAAAGGATCGGCTTTATTAAGTGTAAGGCTTCCTAGTAGAGCTAGATTATGCAAAGCGAAGTTTCCTCTTCATGCTACTTGAAGACGTCCAGCTCTAGGAAGAGGGAACGTGGGGCTAGCCTGCTTTTGGAGCACCCGCCGGTGATGGGCACCCCACAGACTGGCCACTCTTTCTCCACGGGGGAGGAGTAACCAATGACACGGGGAATCGAGTACAGATTTCCTCATCATAGAATCAAGAAATGAGAATACAGAAATGTTGAAGGAAGTCCTTGCTTCCTTGGGCAAAGAGGGCAAGTTCATCAGTCGTGCCACCTACTGTAAAATGTAGTGTGGCAAGCCCTCAAAACAGATGGGCCAGCAGATTAAGAACCTCCACGGAAGCTCTAGGCAGGATACTTATGACCAAATGCTCTGGACTGTATTCTGAGGCAAGGCAAGTGAGGGAGTGACACAGCAGTGTAGGGAGGGTTCGGTAGAGGGCACATCCATGCTCACTGTAACACCATCCACTTCTGCGCTTGGTGGCCACGCTAAGACTCGAGTGGTGTCTCCTCATCCATCACTCTTGATTGTACACATTAGCTCAGAGGAGCAGAGGGATGATTTCGCCAAAAAAATCAGTATCCCTAAACAAAGTCGTCCTCTACTTTTTAGACCTTAGAACACATTATTTGTTTTATTTTTCTGCTGTGGTTTCCCTTGGTAACATTGAAATGAACGCATATTCTCTCACACATTATCATCTCACACAAGTGGCTGGCTCAGAAGCAGGTTGGGTGGCCTAATCAATATGAGGTTAGAAAGGTGGATGAGGTTGAATCACAAAATAAATAATCAACAGGCGGCTTAAAATTGGTAGGTTGAACTTGAGAAATACAAGGTCATAGTGATGTATAGAGATATTGGCAAAAGTGCTGAAGAAATATTTTTATTTATTTAATATGCCCAATTATTTGTTGATAGATTGCATACATTTTCGGACTAGACAAAACATGTTATAGCTGCTTATGATTGCTTATAAAGAAATAGGCTGTAATTTTTCAGGATAATGTAAGTCATTTGATAACACCTGTGATGGAGGGTGATTTTTGTTAATTGCTTGCTGTAAGGTGCATCTTGACTTAGAATTCAAAAATGAACAAAAGAAAGGAGTTGAAAGTCATAAATATATTTCACAGCTGGAGAAATCAGAAGAACCACTTAAAAAGATTAAGCTCATGCAGCATTCTGCACCAATTTGCTAAATATCATACTTACACTGTTACTTCTGAATTCTTTAAATTGTAGGCATCGTCTGCCCCTCTCCGCTGTGGAAGTTGAGGATTTGCTCTGTTCACCCCTCTCACCCTCCCCCTGCACATGGTATACTTTGGCATCCTTTATGTTTCCAGTATGGATGTCTTGAAACTGTGGTTAGATCAGCGGTCAGTTTTTATTTTATTCTGACACATCATGTTATTCATGCTGAGCTATGTAATATACTGTGATTCCGTTCCTTTTCCTCATTTGCACTTTCCCCCGTTTGTCTGGTTGCTGTATGCTTATTGCAAGTCCAACTTCAATCCTTACTGGTTCCTGAATCTCCCCATGGGATTCAAAAGTTCTATTAATATCATCTTTTGACACAGTATCCCCTAGTGTCCCCTGACCTGTTCCAATCTGGAATGGGGGCCTCCATATCTGTTGCCTCCACATCTGGGATCTACTTCACCATCAGCCCAGCGGTCACATTTTTCTTGCATCTGTAGAAGGAACACGAAGTCTGTTTTGTTGCCACTTCCAGCTTCTGGAGGCTGCCTGCCTTCCTCGGCTCTCGTTGTCTTCCACACATCATTCCGACCTCTGCTTCTATGGTCATATCTCCTTTGCTGACCGTGACCCTTCTGCTTCCCTCTTAGAAGGACCCTAGTGGTTGCATTGGGACCACTTGGATAATTCAGGAGAATCTTCCCATCTCAAGATCCTTCACTTAATCATATCTGCAATACCTCTTTCGCTATGAAAGGTAACATATTTATAGGTTCTGGGGACTAGGACCTTGTGGTAGGTTGAGTGGTGACCCTCCAAAAGATATGTCCACATCCTAATACCCAGAACCTGTGAATGTGATCTTATTTGGATTTTTCCAAATTATATTTCTTTATAAATGCCGTTAAATGAAGAGAGATCACCCTGGATTATCTGAGCGGGCCCTAAACCCAATGACAAGAGTCCTTGTGAGAGACAGAAGAGGAGAAGACAGAGAAGGAGAAGAAGGCCAGGTGGAGGTAGAGGCGGACAGTGGGGCAAGGCCACAAGGAATGCTGGGAGCTGCCAGAAGCTGCAAGAGGCAGGGAAGTGTTCTTCCCGAGAGCCTTCTGAAGAAGGGCAGCCCTGTGATGCCGTCAGGATTTCCGGCCTCCAGAACTGTGAGAGAAATCATTTCTGTTGTTCTTAGCCGCCCCGTGTGTGGTACTTTGTTATGACAGCCCTGGAAAACCAGTACAGATGGGCTCATATTTGGGGGGTGACTATCCTGTTTAATATAGTACATTAATGATATTTTTTGCGATTTTCTTCCCCCCACTTCTTCCAGTCCTCTTTATTCTGTTTGCTTTGTCTCTATTTGTCCTTCTAGAAGTTGCCTCAGATGTCTGGCATTCCTTGGTTGTTGCTCATGAATATGCATGAAGTACTTAAAAGCCAGATAGAAGTTCTGAGTATATGGGTAGGACTTACTGACTTGAGTTTTACTTTAGGGGTATCTCGATGGGTCATTTTATTGGTGAATCTTTAATCATGGTATATTTATGTCTTATCTCTTAGGCTGGTCACATTCCCCAGAGAAGAATATTCCAGTCTCCTATTTTGACAATAGCAGCAAATGTTCTTCAATCTAGTGGGGGAGGGGGCTTGAGAGGTTTTAGCAATCGCTGTTTAAGTCGAATCTTTGTTTTTATTTTTGTTTTTGTTTTAGTATAGACGGCCTTGTACTGAAAATCCAATGTAGGCCTCACTGAAATAGCTTCATAACTTTAAGGGTTAAGTTTTTACACTGGAATACTTGAATCAGAATAAAGGACAACTTTTATTACTGGGAAATGTGAGAAATACAATTAGCAAGTGAGTTACAGTGGCTAGGTTTATTCTGAAAACAAGAAAACTCATGATTCCGAAGACTGAGCTAAAAAAAGGATTAGTCCTTTTCAAAAGGCAGTTTCAAAAGTAGCACTAATCAGATTAGTCAGTACAAAATCAGACATTTTCCTTTTGTGACTACAATTATCCTCTCTCTGATTAGGAGCATCTTTGTATTCCGTCAGCAATGTGGTAATTTAATGGCCGTGAAAACAAACACACAGCTGGATAAATTGAAAATTTTAGTTTTCAGCTGGAGCTTATGACCTTTTGTTGTTTGTTTGTGGCATATCCTCTAAGATGTACATACTGACTCTGTGGTTAAATTGTAGGCCGTGCTAGCTGACAGATAATCATGACACCAACTGACATTCGCCACCAGTTCTTAAGGTTTCTGAACCTCCTCTTTCTCCTGCCCCGCCTTGATTCCTATTGCTCTCATTTCTTTACTTTCTTTATTCTTCTCATGTGCTGTTGCTTCCTCTTTTTTTTTTCTTTTCCTTTTTCTTTTCTTCTTGTAACCTGATGGACAAAACTGGCTGGCTTGCCTTCTCAACTGGTGTTCTAGATCAAAAACAAAGCACACGAACAAACAGCTTATGTTTCTGGATTCATAAGAGTGCGTGGTGTAAGTGTTTGAATCCCGTTCCCTAAGGAGACGAATGCCAGGGGTCATCTTTGAGGACTGCCTGGAAACCAACGTTACAAGGTGGAGCACACTCAACAGTTAACGCTGTTTATGTGCATGAAAGGAGCAGAAGCATAGAAGTTTTTCTTATTTGCCTGCAACCACTAATCTACCTTACCTCTCTGGAGGCCAGGGACCATCGGCATATCTAGTCAACATTTAAAAATCCTGTCAGATCCTTTAAAACGTAGAATTTCACCACAAAATTTTTTAACCTTCCTAATTTTTCAGGGACCATTCACGTCTCAGAAGCTTGATGAACATACGTTCTCGTATGAATGAGCTGTAACAGTTTGTGTGGAGGCTCCAGAGGGAGAGGATCAGTTATACACTTGATTGAATAACTCCTCTTTCTGGAAAATGCACCTGCACGGAGCCATGAGAATGGGTAAGACAGTTAGGACTCCCAGCACACCAGCATTGCCACATTGATGCTGGCGATCCTTGAGACGGTCGGCACAGCAGCCAGATGGCACTTACATTCAAATCCTCTGAGCAACAAAGGACAGATAGCAGATATTCTATTTCCATCAACAGTTCAGCAGATGACTGATTGTTTTCACTGTAACGATGCTTTACATCCTTGGCAACCCTCGAAGGAGCCTGCTTTTACCCGCAGTGCAGTAACCTACAATCTTTTGTTGCTCTGGGCGGTAGTGGAACCAGCAAATGGAGAGAGAGAGGAACAACAAATGATGTTTATTAGGTCTTCTGACTGAGCTGAGTTGGTAAAATGCAAAACCATGGGTAATGGGAGTAACCGCATCAGGTCACCGTTCCAGGTGAATAATTCAGATTCCTGTAGCAATTCCAAGAAAGCACTGTATTCCAAGGCCACTGCCTGACTGTAAGTGATTTTAAAGTTCAGCCTCTAGAGGTGAGTGTGGCACAGCGTGGCGCTAGGTCATAGTGACCATTTGGCATCCAACGCCCCTCTGCTTCTCAGGGTCCCCCTTTCTCCATGAGGAATCTGCTTTGCTACAGGTTTCCCTTCAGAACTGTACAGCATCCTCTTATTTACCCGGTGCATTGAATTTCCTAGCTGTTTGGAGAAAACTGCGATTAAATGCACTCATACTGCAAATGTCTAATAGCCCCAACTTTCCAAGGATATTAGCATCTTAAAAGACCCTGGAGGTTAACGTTAAGTGATTTCACTAATTGAAAGGATTTCAAACAGAAGAATCTAGTAAAATAAAGAATTGTGGACATGGTGGGGAGCCATCTGGTAACAAAGCAAGGAAGCTCTCTTTTTGCTCTTTATTCCAGACCTAACTTTGTGCTAAAGAAAGTACCTTTCTCATGGCTTGCAGACCTCTTTACACGTCCCAGATTCATGTTAGAAGGCATATATTATGCCACTTGCAAAATTAAGTTGCTGATGAACATATCTGCTATCTTGTTTTAGGAAAAAATATGCAGGGAAATCTTTCAGTTAATTCGCTGTTGTAAAAAAAGAAAAATTTATGGAATCAGAGTGTGTAAAGGATGAAAGTACCTATTTGAAACGCACCAGAAACAGATGTCTCCCTACCTATGCTTTTCAGGGAAAATGTGATCCCTCTACCCATAGCATTTTCAGTTCTGTAATTAAATTCAGTTGCATTGGTAATGTACTGTTGACATTAACTTGTATCTCATATACACAAGACTGGGAATACACACATGTTAACTTGAAACAGCTGTTTGCAAAATTACTACAATATGGCCAATACTTCTTTTAACCATTATGTCCTTCCATTTAAACATGATTTGCATCTGTAAGCACTTATTATATGTAAAATTATAGGAAGATTTATGACATAAAAATGATGAATTTTGATGCTACATTGATATTGCATTTGACAATAGTATGGCCGAAAAAGAAAGTTAATAGAATGTTTCTACAGATCAGAAGTCATGCCCCATTGGTATGCATGCCTGAAGGGCAGGGCCTGTGTTGACTTCTTGCCACACACTGTAGGATCTGGTTAACTACAGCCCTTGGCCATCACTACTGCTTCTCTCTCGTCTCCTCTGTTCTTGGAAATGGCAGAACCTTTGGGATAAGTTATGTGATGCTCCCTGCTTCCTCCAGCAGCCCCATTGCTGGATTGCTGATGTCCGAAATTCTGCAACTAAAAACGTCTTCATCTCTCCTCTTTTAAGGCTTCAGTATACCCTTGTGAGGGCTTGAGGTACAAGGCCTGGTGATTCACTAACCCTGGGCATGACATGGCATGACACCTTTTCCACTTCTGACAGGGGCAGGGCAGACAGCATCAGCAAGTGTTGAGATGAGCAATGCGTGGGGTACAGGGAAGGGGAGGTCTGAAGCACCTGACATCTGTGTGGACCACAAGTCTTCGGGCCCTGCTCCTGCCATCAGCGGCTCCCCCAGCGCCAGACATCCTCCCCAGAATCCAGGCAGGCAGCTGCTGAATGTGGCTCACACCTTCTCCAGCCACCTCTCCGAGCCTCACCTCAGTCCTCGGGGCACAAAGGGAATAAACAAACAATTGGCACTTGCCAGAGAGGGCTTGAGGAAGTGATAATGAGAGCTCTAACATAATGCCTTCTTAAAGCCTCTTAGACAAGTTCTATTTAGAGCACAATTTCTATCTCCAGAAAATGCTAGAGTTTGTTAGGGCATTTATTTTTTCATGTTATAAAAATTCATTGAGTGTCTTTTCTTTGTTAGGCAATATATTTCCAAACTGAGAATGCAAAGATGAAAATACTGAGTGAAAGAAGCCAGCCGCAAAAGACTAACATATTGTATAATCCTATTTATATGAAATGTTCAGGATAAGCAAATCTATAGAAACAAAAGCAGATCAGCAGTTGCCTAATGCCAGGGTGGAGAAGGGGAAGTGTGGAAAGTGACTGATTTCTTTCTTTTTGGGGCAACAAAAATGTTCTAGAGTTCGATTATGGTGAGGATTGCAAACCTGTGTCAATACACACACACACACACACACACACACAAACAACCCCCCCCCCAAAAAACCATTGAACTGTAGACTTTAAATGAGTGAACTTTATGGTATGTAAATTGTATCTCAAGAAAACGTTAAAAAGAAATAATAAATAAACAGAACCAACCAACCAACCAGCCAAAGAGTCCTTCCCTCCTGGAATTGACATTCCAGGGGGTGCAAAATATGAAACAAAGAAAGCTAAAGGCTGGTATAGGGGTAGGTAGAGTAAAGAGAAAGGACACTTTGGTATCTGAGGGATCAGAGAAAAATTCCTACAGGAGATGACGTCTGAGCTGAGAGGGGTAGACAGAGAAAAGAGATCGGGAGAAAAGTATGTGGGGAGCTCGTGCTCTCAGTTAGATACGGTGTGATAGAAAGACGAGTAAGACTCAGTCCTAGGCCTTGAGGGGCTAAGGCTAGTGGGGTGGGATAGAAAGAGGTGATGACAGATAACTATTATATAATGTGGTCGCACAACAACAGAGATGGGCACAGGGGCTGCGGAAATAACAAAACGGGGAAACAAATCCAGTCAAGGAGGTAAAGGCTGAGTAAAAATTCAGACTTGGGGGTGGGCAGTTCCGGTTTCCCTTTATGAACCATCTCGCCGAGTGCCTTCCGCCCAGCGGCGGCCCCCCGCATGGCTTACAGGGTTCCCTCACCGCCACAGCTTCTAGCTCCTCATCCATGGCCCTTTGGCCAATGGGGAAGCCCTGTGACGTCAGAGCCGCCCAGGAAAGCTCTGAGGGGGAGGGGCGCGCGGAGAGGCAGAGCGCAGGACCGGAAGCCGACCCAGAGGAAGTCCCCCAGGAGAGCCCCAGTGACCAGTTTGTTTTCAGTAGGGCACAGAGCTGCCCAGTCCTTCTTCTTCCAGCACATTCTCCTTGTAGTTTTAGTAGTGGGAGTCTTCATGACTCTGCAGTTGAAACTTTCCTAGCATCTTCCCATTCTGATGACTTCTGGCAGTTTGGTCGCTTGTCACCTCTCAAGAGAAGCATCTGCCAGGCACCTCCTCTAGCTCATTCCTCCGGGCTCTGCTTGGCAGAGGCCTCCGACCACATTTCCCACATGCCCAGACGAGCACCTGGTTAAGGCATCCAGAGATAGAGAACCTGTTATTCTAAAGGTTTTACATGCTGCTATAAATTTAAAAATAAGAGGAATGTTTTAAAGAAATGAACACAATGGACATAGTGTTATTTGGTACTTCTTTATTATCTATTACATTGTGTGTGTGTGTGTGCGTGTGCGCACAAATACATATACTTACACACAGAAGTGTATATGTATGTTTATTCATTGTGAGTGTTTAAAATAATCCAGAATTCCTGTTTCCGAGTCCCTTACTGATACACACTCTTCCCTGGACACAAATGAAGGGGGGCTTGGTTTTTCCCCCACAGGCTTTCATGTCTGCAGAGGCAGCATAACAAGTCAGTGAGGGAAAGGCATTTATTTTCACTGTATTTGATAACAGTTTACTGAAGATGATGCCCAGGGAGGCTTCCATCGGAAGAGAAATTGACTTTCAGAAACTCAGTACTTCAAAGACTTACCATGACCCCAGGGAAGAGAAAAATACCACTTAGGCCAATCGCCCACTTGGGACTGCCCATTCTTCTGGGAAATAGACTCATCTTAGAGTCCATAAATAATTCATGGAAAATATCAATTTATTTATAGGACAGGTGGCCAAGAGAGAGTTCCGGATGTTTACCAATAACATGGCCCTGGAACTCCATCCTATTGAAATGATTCCTGTTCTTGGCAGGAATAACTTGTGCTAAGGGTTGTATCCACACCCTTTTAAAAACATGCCATTGATTTTGCATAACTAATATGAGCATTGAAATGGGGACTCTTTAGAGACAAGTATGTACAAAGACCAGGTTTTCCCCCCGGGGGGTTTGCACATGTGGTAGAAACTGATGAACCCAAATCTGTGCCATTTGACGATTATGCTCATTTTAATTTACAAAGGAATTGTTTTCTTTCCCCCCGTACTATTCCTAATTGGGACCAAATTTTATCTTATAAGTAGAAGAGGTAGCTGTAAATGATTTCATGCCCTGCCAATGACCATAGGCACAGATTTTTAACAAAAGGCTCATAAAACTTTTTATGATACTGTAAAACTGGAGAGCTCATGCCCATTAAAACATAAGCTTCATGTTACATGTAATTAAGGCAGGGAGGAAAATGTAAAAATGTAAGTCTAAAAATGTATCTTGTATTACATTTTAAATGCACACAGAAAACACGGCGTAAGTTCCACCTCAAAGACAAAACTGAAGACAAGCAGAAAACGTCACAGTGGGTGAATGATTCCATGGCTGAAAATGAACTGGTATTCTAGTTCTCCAGAGGATATATGGTATTGAAGGTTAGAGATCATTTTCTATTTTTCCTGATTGTAAATAAGAAAGCATTGTTAAAGATACATTCAGCTGCCATTTGGTTAATCTAGGTGATCATTTTTGGTCCATTGAAGTTTGAAAATTATTAGTTATTTTTTCCTTAGGAATGAGGACTTGTGTCCTAAGGAGAGGTTTGAAGAGATGAGCAAGATCTGTCAAAGGCAGCTGGAGAAGATGCTCATAACTTTTATTTATTTATTTTATTTATTTATTTTTTTTAAAGATTTTATTTATTTGAGAGAGAGAGAATGAGAGACAGAGAGCATGAGAGGGAGGAGAGTCAGAGGGAGAAGCAGACCCCCGCTGAGCAGGGAGCCCAATGCGGGACTCGATCCCGGGACTCCAGGATCATGACCTGAGCCGAAGGCAGTCGCTTAACCAACTGAGCCACCCAGGCGCCCCGATGCTTGTAACTTTTATCCATTCTAGAACGCAGTGGGAGAGGAGGACTATGCTACAGCGCCTCCTTTCCGCCCGTTCTGATTGCGATGGACCCACCGGATTAACCTAAGTGACGTTTGCTTCAATGTTGGCATTTTTTATCATCCTCTTAGCTCAATGTATTGACTGCTGAGGGATGCCAAGAATTCTGAATCCCAGCTATTAATGTAAGCTCTTCTGGAGACCAAACGACCTCTTCTATCTAAGTGGGTATGCGATTGATTAGATGTTACAGTGTATGCCCATTTTACTTTAATGTTCTTAATTTTTTCTAATATTCAAATTCATTATTTCATTTTAAAAGTATATAAATTATAGACCAAATAAAAAATCAAATCATAGAGTGTAAAGAAAATCAAAATGTTGACCTTGATGCCATATGCTGAGATTTCAATCTATACATTTTGAACAGTTTTTATTATAGGGAAAAAATGGAAATACAATTGAACAAAACATATAAATAAACAAATCATATGCCACCATAATTACATCATTTAGCCTACCACTAAAAGCTGCATCAAATTGATGTATTTCACCAGCCAACCATAAAATAAGGAAATTTTTCACTAAATAGTTGAGAATCAATTGAATACATTTTATATTTATGACACCATGTTACTTCTGAATTCTGATGTATGAGTAATCAATTATAATTACTCTGCTTTTTAAAAATATCAAAACATTTTAATAAATTTTATAGGGATTACTTTTTCATGTAATAAAAATAACAATATGACACTATACATAAATTTCCTAAGAAAAATGTCCTGGTTAGATATATTACATGTCTCCTAATAACCAGCCAGTCAGCATAGATCAAATTCAAAACTTAATCTACCTAAATACAATGACCTTGTAGGAATATAACCCCCCTTTTTTGGTGTTTTCTCTAAAGGCAGCTGTTTAATTTTTTAAATGTTGTTCTTCCTCTTAGTTGGGTTTAAGTAATTATCTTCACTTACACTGCAAATATACTTAAAATTGTAAATATTCTTGATAAGTTTAAGAATTAGCATTTTGATTGTGTATTGTGTGTGTTAAGCATAGCGATCCAACATTTAATAGAGCCGTAAAACAAATTCTTTATATTTCGACGACCATAAAGAAAACAAACGGAGCCCCATTTTAGGAGGACTGCATGGTCTATATCAGTTAGGAAAAATAAGTTCTACCGCCCCTTACACCAAGTGACAGAATCATAAAAGAAATGTGGAAGTTGATAATAACAGTTACTATAGCAATAAAAACATGATAAAAGGTTCTTTGACAGTTTGAAACCTTGGAAGCCTTGCCAAATACAAACTCGAGTTTGGAGGCCCTGGCATGATCCTGCCATCTTTAGGAGGTCTTTGGGTCTTTTGACAAGTTCTGGTTCATCCCCCTAAGTCAAAGTGATCTATCAAAATGCCTTAGTTTCCAAGAGCAATCTAAATCACTTGAACTTATGTATACACTAACAAAAGAAAAAAAAAACTACAATAATATTTGTGGAGCAAGGACTCCTCGATCCAGTCAAAATGGTAGAATCTGCTGTAGTATCATTTTGAGCTTGGGTGTGTTTTTGAAGTTATCAGCCCATATGAGCTTACTGAAATTTATGTTCGTTCATTTTAAATACAATAATCTTAGCCACCGATGATGATATTTTTCATTTTTTATTTGTTTCTTTTTGCAAGGTGAAAATCCACAGGAAGAAATTTCAGATACTGATGATTCTTTCAGTATTTGTTCAACTTAAGGAGCCCATAAGGTAATATTTAATAAGACCCTAACCCTGACTATCTCTCTAGGCTCTTAACCTTATTACTGTATCAAACCCTCGTCTCACCACCATGCCAAAGCATTAAAGCTTTGAAATAACTCTTAGTAGGTTACATATTTTTTGACCAGTTTCTGTATTTCTTCTTGGAATCCTCAAGTGAAATGGAACTGAAAGAAGAAACTTCAAATGCACAACAGCATTATGTTTTCTGCATAAACATTACCGCACTATTTCTACGTCAAAAACCAGTGACTTATTCCAGGGCTTTCTAAGTGGAAATTATTGTTTTGTAGAGTTGACTGCTAGGCACAGGGGCATCTAACATGAGGAAGATCAAATGACCCAAGTGTGAACCCATTTGGCAGGCAATGGTGAGCCCTTCTTTTTCATATGTCCCTCCAGGATCCTATTCGCCTACTTGGATGGCTGGCAAATAGCTCACTGTGCTTTTAAATGCACACACACACGCACACACACAATGTCAACAGTGATGCTTGGAAATGCTTATGCAGTTATTCTTTACTTTTAATATTGTCAATGTTTTCTTTAGTTGAGTTCAGTTTAGATTGGATACTAATCAGTTCTTACCAAAAATAATACACTTTCTTCAACTTTTACATCTAAAAATATGCTTAAATACCTATTCCTATTTTCCCTCCACTCAAGTAATGAACTTTCTAAGCACATACAAGTACATACACACATACATCTATTTCCCCAAGATAAAATAAAATGTTGTTTTTTCAATTAAGGAGTAACTAAAATAATTCCTAGCATTTCAGTGCCTTATCTTAAAAAAAAATAGCTCTTCACTGCACTATGTTCAAAAGTTTTGGTCACTGTACAGCAGGGGGTCCATCTGATCAAAATTTGGAGGATATCAGGATTGGAAGGAACTAGACAGTTATCCTATTAAACCACACTAAATAGTTGAATCTGTATGAGGACATGCCTGCCAAGTAGTCACTGTGTGGTGGTATACCTCCAGTAAAAAGGAGAATAAAGGATACTCTCTAACACAGGCTATTACCAGTAAGACATTTATTAATAGTATTATTACACTCGTTCCTAAAATCTATTATTATTTCAACAGTGAAGAGGTAAATGCCAGACTAACCTCAGTCAGATGGTTATTATAGTTAGGTTGACAGTAAATTACAAGACACATCCACAGACTATAATCCTGTTATAGAGTACGTAATACATTAAAACACAATGGAGAGGCTGCACGAATTGGCAACATTTTATATCATTAAAAAAAAATCGAAGACCTAAAAATGGTGCTTGCCTATGGTTGCAGATATTAGAAAAATTTTTCATTTTAAAGGGCAATTCTGTACCATTTAAAAAAAAATCTATCATCTGTCAAAGGCAGATATGTATTGTTTATATCAAGTGATGGTTGTGCTTAAATATAATTTAAGACAGTTAAATATAAATTCACGTTTACTTCCATATAAAAAATATATATAAAAATAGAGTATTTAAAGAGGTGGATATTCATACTAAGGAACTGATTGATCAAAATAGTCTTTTTTTGTTGTGGTAATGAAATTGAGGTATTTGTACATGTTGTAATTTCAAACCTGGATTGAATAACCCTCTCAGGTTTTTTTTTTTTCCCCCAAAAGAAAAACAATCCTTTAAAAACCAATTTTAACTGTGGGATAGCTCACAAGAAAACACTTGTAAAATAAAGAAATTCACCATTTTGAAATTAACATATAGAAGAGAAAGTTCTCAATACTAGAATTGGATATGTTGTATATGTATGCCACAGTTTTAATAAAAAAGTAATTTTATGCTTACTCTAAATTTGTATTTGATAAATCAAAATATGGCTACTAGTAACATAATATTTCTGGACATATACAGATGCTGTATGAAAATAAACACCTACGCACTTGCAAATGGCTAATCCTTTGAAACTATTTACATAAAATGTAATCTTGAATTACACAGGGTTCTAACGTAAAACAAAAGCTTTCTTAAGTAATATCATCAGTAAAACATAATAAAATAATACACTTTAAAATTACATATTTAATCAACTTAGACTGCAGTTTCCCATCCAAGTTCACAGACAGGGTAGGAGGGAATGTTTATGAAAAGTACAAAGAGTGCAAAGTTAAATGCATTGGTGTTTTAACTGTAAAATATTACATTCCTATCTCTTGCATAGAATCGTTTTGAATTCCCCGTGGAGCATTCCTGTTCTTTTCCTTTCAAATGTAAAATTTAAGAAGTATAGGAAGAAATATTTTCCTAAGCATTAGAGTCACAAAGCCTAAGCCATCATAAACATCACTTTTTCTCCTGGTAAAGGACACAAACACAATCCCTACTTGCAAGTGGAATGTAACTGCTTTTTTCTCCTTTTTAGTATTAGTCTACCGAGAGAAAAGATAATGCAATACTCAAGAGCTTTATCCTTTTTGTCCACATAATTCAAGTGTCTATATTTCTCCTTATTATCACAATGCAATACCTAGCCCACAGTGGTTCTAATTTAAGATTATACTTCAAGTAACCTTTTTCTAGCTCTAGCTTTCCCCTTGAAAACAAATGATTTTCAAGTGCACACCTTGGACTTACAAAGCTGTAGGAAAAAAGTGTTATTATTACTTTTTTTAACCACGTGTGCATTGGTGTGTATGTGTGTGCCAGGGTGCATGAGTGTGCGGTCAATCCAAATACACGTGATGTACAGGATTTGGTTCTTAGACTGCTGTCCAGGTGAGTGAGTGGCTTGCCTCCAATTCCAAGTTCAGTCCTCCTGCAGGGAGTCTACACAGTTCTTTTACTCGCACACATCCTGCTGAGAAGGATTTCAGAGCAAACCTGATTAATTGGACCTCTGACATGATACGGTGATTGAAAATTTGTTACAGAGTCTTGTCGTCGTTGTTGTAGTTTGCTTTGATTGCTGAAATATTTCCCCACAATATGATTTCTTGATTGTTTCATTTTAATAAAGGGATATTCTTTGGATAGCTTTGATTTCACTACCTGCAAATAAAGAGCAAAACATAGTCAAAATCAAGGACATTCAAGCCCTGCATCGAGTAGTATAACTAACTCACAAACTTGAACAGCATCTTTATCACGCAGATATTGCCTAAAGGACATAAATATGATCTACATAGCCAAGAGCCAGAGAAACTGCTCTTTCAAAAAAAACAAAAACAAAAAACACCAAAAGACTAAAGTTGGAATTAGAATTTCTGCCATTTTACTTACCTCAGGGCAGTTGAATCCAATGCAACTGAGGAATAATTTCAGATGGTTTCTCCACTACACTGGTGTGTGTGTGTGTATGTGTGTGTGTGTGTGTGTGTGTGTACTTAGGCCGGATGCCACCATATAGAAAAGACACTGAGGTACCTTTGCTGGGTCACTGATTCAAACATGGTACTCTAAACCTGCCATGGCACCCTTTTATAGAATGGAAATTAAAACTATTTGCAGAGAAAAGAAAAATACTCCTCTATTGCACAGCCATAAGCTGACACTTGAAATTAGTGGTTTCCTTTTTCTGGGCACTTAGTAAGTTAGTAAGGGATCTGTAGAAGCAGACCATGCCCTATTAAGGTAATAACTTTATATATGTTTGTACATATATTTTATCTTAAACTATTTTGAATAGGCAGAATTAGAAAGCATTTATAAAGCATAAAAGGATATGTAACACAAACTTCCTCCCCAGCTCTGCCTCCCCACCTCCAGTCACTCAGTTGACTCCCCAGAAGTAACATATATTACTAGTTTGTGATTCCATTCACAGATATTTTATGAATATCAACACATACACATACATACAAATAAACAGGCAGTATTTATAGTCCATTTGTACAGTTTACAAAAAGTTGTCCTGGGGCTATTCTATAATTTTATTTAAATTCAATTAATTAACATACAGTGCATTATTAGTTTCAGAGGTAGTATAATTGTCAGTTTTAATCACTGGGTTAATGTAACTCAGATTGTTAATACCAACAGTCAGAGGGAATCAGGAAGGGATCAAAACAGAGATTGTGGGGAGGGTTAGGAAGTGGGGAGGAGAGAAAATACTGGCAAAGCTGTTTGAGGTGTCTTCACAAATGAATAACAAATCATTAATTCAATTTATTAATTATTAATTTTTAATGCAATTGCAAGACATTATTTTCGGTCAATATGGACACATAAACTATGTATTATTGATGACTAATGAAGGCAACACTAGCTCACATAGATTTTGAAAATTCCTTTAAGTGCTGTATAAGATTTAGAGCCACATTTTTTTATTCCATATTAAGAGAATACAATGAAAACGGCTAAAAAAAATACAGAATATTTAAACAAACACAAGCTATTTATTTTGAAGATAAGTATTTTTAGTTATTATGTGCAAGTGAGCATGAACACTTTTAGAAGATTTATTTGAGTAGAAATTCTGTAAAGATCTAAACCAAAATGTCAACAGTAGTGATCTTTGGGTAGAGGAATTATTGGTGATTTAAAACATCTTCTTTGTAACTTCTGACCTTGCCTTTTTTATTTGAACACAACAAATGTGCATTCCTTTATAATCATAAAAATGTTGAAGCTATTCCCATTTTGAAGAAAAAATGTAATAGCAATGCATTTTAAAACCAATTATACCCTGCTAACCCCAAAGAAATGAATTGTTTTCCTGTAGTTATGGGATGTTTAGTTTTTTATGATCAGGCCCTCAGATAAAGTGACTCTTAAGAAGACCAGTGAAATCAGTGGGCTGTGGTAAGGAATCCTTGCGGATGGCAAATCAGAGCTCAGTTTGCATTTAACCACTGATTAATATTCCAGGTCCCAAGGTTGTAAGTTGCTGTTATGTGCAGCTCCTTCCACCCGTTTGGTTATCCTACAACTTTAAATATGATAGGCTGGGAGGTGCACCAGTGTTTTCCTGAAGGTTCTGTCCATTTTAGAGGAGGTGTGTATTCAACGATAACCAGATTAGTGAAAATTTTTAAGGAAGTTTATTTAAGGAAACACTTAAGCATAAATATTACTTTCAACCCTGAAAAAACATTATTCCAGTATTCTGAAGCCAAAATAAGGTTACTTTTGTTTATATAATTTTATCTTAAGGTCTGGTTTTTGCAATTGCCAGATGATCTGCATGCTAATTAAATGCAAAATAGATAAAAATACATCCCATTGCAAAAGGTTATATAGTTCTTTAAAAATTATTTCAATGTTTTGTGTTGCATCTAATGTTGCATTACAAATGTTGGATAATGCTAGTGTAGATGCTTATAGCAATCTTGAATGGGATTTATAAAAGAGATAATACAAAAATATATATTTCCATTGTATTTGCTGAAGCTTAGAGCTTCTATTCAAGAGTCGTGTCAGTATTTTGCCAGATCACATGGGAAGGTTGATAATGTATTTCTATTTTTAAACCACTCAGGTGGTCTCTGAGAAAGGAAGATGGGATGATGGGGTCTCCGCCAGCTTCTGAGGGCCAGCCTAATGCCTCTCATAATGCTGGTGCTGGCATATACGCTGCTGAAGACTGGTTCCTACACATCGATCCCAGGGTGTGGCCCAACAACACTTAATTCAGTTAGTTTCCTTTGAAAGCTATTTTTCAGGAAATAATCAGAGACGCTAGCTAAGTGTCCTAATTCCTTGGTGAGGCCAGTTTTACCCTGATACTGACTCCTGAAAGGTGACAAACCTACAGAGAAAGAATTACTTCAATTTTGATTTGTCAAAATAGAGATGTAAAAAGTCTGCCCAGGGCGCCTGGGTGGCTCAGTTGGTTAAGCGACTGCCTTCGGCTCAGGTCATGATCCTGGAGTCCCGGGATCGAGTCCCGCATCGGGCTCCCTGCTCGGCGGGGAGTCTGCTTCTCCCTCTGACCCTCCCCACTCTCATGTGCTCTCTCTCTCTCTCATTCTCTCTCTCTTTCTCAAATAAATAAATAAAATCTTTAAAAAAAAAAAAAAAAAAAAAAAAAAAGTCTGCCCAAATGCTATTGTCAATGGAATCCGGGAGCCTTTAAAAAAATCCAGCAGTATTATGTGCTGTACCACCAGCACAAATAATTTATTTCAGGAATACAAGCTTTAGCGTTATGAAACATTTTGTTATAGGAAATTACCCAAGAATTATTTATAACTATATGATTGTTTACCTTGAAAACCCAAAGGAAGCTACTGAAAAATAATGAGATATTATAAAGTTAATATTTACAAATCATATAGCATTTCTATATTCTATCAATAATTAATAAGAAATATATTAGAGAAAGGATCCCATTACAATAAGAAAACAATTTCATTCAGTTCAGCAATTATGCAGGTGAAGAAAACACAAAGTTTAATAAAAGGAAAACATTAACAAATGGAAAGACATACCATGTCAAATCCTCCCAGGTTAATTAAAATGCTATTCCAACTGTAATCACAACAGGATTTGGGGGGACATGACAAAGAAATCCTAAAATACATCTTGAAGAATCAAGGTAAGAAAGTAACCAAGACCATTTAGGAAGGGGAAAAAAAAAACCAGTGATGGTGCAGGATTTTTCAATACCAGATGTTCACTCAGCGATATTAATTGAGTCTACCATCAGCATACCATAGACCCAATTTGTTGGTTGCATAAGCCAAGTACAAGCAGAATTCAATACTGTGATAGAAAAAATAGGAATGTTCGTACTACATTAAAGTGCATTTCATAAACTGCTACTCTTCCCTAAAAATGTTTATGGAGCAATAAGGTAGTTCTAAATAAAGCCCAGTGTTATATAAATCTAGTGACCATAAATGTTGACAGCCTAAGAGTTTTAATTACTTGGAAATAAAATCAAGACTGTATGTTTAAAATGGAGCTATGTATCAAACTGCTAATAGAATCTCCAATGGGGAAGGGAGTGAGAATTAATGGGTGCATATGATAAAAAAGCAGGAATTTTCTCTCTCTCTTTTTTTTTTTGAGAGAGAGAGTGAGCGAGCGAGCAAGCACACATGTGTGTGAGGGTGGGGAGGGCCAGAGGGCGAGGGAGAGCGAGAATCTTAAGCAGGCTCCACACCCAGCACGGAGCCCAACAAAGGGCTCAATCTCACAACCCTGAGATCATGACCTGAGTAGAAACCAAGAGCCAGACGCTTCCCTGAATGAGCCACACAGGCACCCAGGAATTTTTTTTTTTAAGATTTTATTTTTAAGTAATCTCTATACCCAGTGTGGGGTTTGAACCCACGACTCTGAGATCAAGAGTTGCCCGCTCCACTGACCGAGCCATGCAGGCACCCCTAAAGGCAGGATTTTTTTTGTTTTTATTGTATATACTTATTTTTACATTTTTACAGCTAGCAAGAGTTCATGTAATCCTTTTACAATAGAAAAGCAGCAGAAGAGGAAAAAAAATGATGCCATATCTTATAAAATTAAAATGAATTATTGATGACTTAATGATTTATTTTTTTCTACATAATATCCAACTTTCAGTGTTCAGAGTTCTCTGCCAGGAAACACATGGAGTAATTCAGACATGGTCCCTACCCTCAAGGGGGCTATATAAAGACACATGTCTAAGATACTTGAAGTAAGAACAAGAATGAAATGACTTCAAAGACATTGTCTGAGACTAACTCCCCAAGGTCAGGCACCATGTTGTTTCCGTTTAATGAATCGTTCCTTCGTACATTACTTAGTGTTAATTTATGGTGGGCATGATCATCTGCTCACAGAGCTATTATTTCTTTGAACTTATTTGTTAAATTCAGTATCCGGCATTGCTGCCAAGCTGCTATCTCCAAGTTTCAAAACATTACTTTATTTTACCTACTCTTACAGGCTCTAAAGTTAAGGAAAAGGACTTAGTTACAATTTTTAGGCTTGGAAATGTTATGCAAATGAAAGATGTTTGATACCTGTAGAATAAAGAGCTAATTGCTTCTTTCCTTTGATCTCTTGTGTGGAAATGTGCCCATTTGGGTCCTTTCCAAAAACCAGAGGACCATTTGGGATTATTAAAATCCAACTAAAGTGTCAAGTGGAATGTGGCTTTGAAAGAGATGTTAGCAAGACAAATGTTAGGTTACCTCCGGGGCATAGTAGTAATAATAATAGTGAACAACAAAAGTGAGCTATTGGAAAACATCAGTGAAAGAGTTAGGCCTTGAACTGAAGACAAGACTCTAGATGTTTCTGCATGGTGATCATCTCAAATAGAGACAAATTCTAACTGTTTGATGCTGTCAAATGCTTCCTTAAATTTGGGTGCATATGACTCAAACACTGAGAAAGAGACATGTCTATCCAGAAGGATAAGAAACTATTCCATACAATTAAATGATACATACATAATGTGATTTGGCAAATGTTTACATTACTCCACACACAAATGTTCAATGACAAATCTTTTGACACTGTAAAATAATCCAAAGTAACTCTTTGTCTTTAGCTTTGTGTGTGTGTGTTGCTGTTTATTTTCTTTTTATGTGTTTACCTGTCAAATTATACTTAAAATTAGGAAACAAGAGTGAAGGACAATTGGTCTTCATGAAGTGTCATAACCTGGTTAGATCAACATCGTTCTCTAATCACAAGTGTAAGTGTAATAAAAATTCTTTTTCTCATGGCAGTGTTCACATTTAGATTAAGTTACATGTAGGAATAGACTTCCAAGTAAAGATTACAGTGTTTCAGAACAATAACATAGTTTTAATATATTAACTATAGAAACTTAGAAAGGAGTAATTTTGGTGCTGGAATCAAGTGCCGTCATGATAACAAAAAATATGTAGATGATCACATTTTTCTGTGAGTCAGTGCAACAAGAATTAAAATTCTGTGCTTAGGCATGAAGAAGTAACTTTTACCTTTTCATAGGTTTCTTATATGCTAAGAGACCTCCCAGTGTATGATTGTAGATCTTTCCACATCTCCATGTAATTAAAGACTTGGGCACACAGGCATTACAGAAGGCATACAAATGGCTACAATTCGACTTGACTGTCTTTGTCCTCTGGCTATTGTAGGACTAGCCAAAGGGAGGAAAAACTGTTATAAATTACACAATAAAACTCACATTGCAACTTTTAATTTTAAATGCATATAACTTTAACACTCAAAATTGATTTCACATAAATCTTAATCAGAATGAGTATATTACCATGTCAATTAACTGCTGCATCTAAAATAACTTTGAACTTTCAAAAAGTCAGTACAAAAAGGGAAAGCTTGGTGAATTGGAAAAGTGTCAGGCGTATTAGAACCAAATACCTTTCCTAAAACTGATCTTAACCTGAATAACACCCAAGGAACTTCTGATGTGGTTCCAGATCCACAGAACAAAATAGGAAACAATTTTCAGTGGTGCAAGTGTTCCAAAATCTTTCTAGACTGGATTAAGGGGGATGTTCTGATTATAAACGTGTTTCACAGACATGGATGGGATAGGAAGAGGAATGAGGGTAATGGCTTTCTTTCCAAGGTTGGAAAACCTGACATTGACCAAAATGTGCTAGTGTGGTCTTTTAAGATAAATCTATATAACTGAAGTACTTTTTATTTGGTATAGTCATTCTGCAGACATGACATTCAATCCAAGATCCAGTCACCAAATTTATAACCAGCTGAAAAAGTAGCCCAAGAATTCACAGAAATGGAATAAAAATAAAGCAACAAACAATAGTTAGAAGCCAGTCCTTATAATTCATAGTTCCGTTTCAGGAAATTTTGCAATTTTTACAGATAATAATGATTTTTTTCATCTATCCCCCACCCCAATATTTAATCATGGCCACATGAAATAAGCTATGTTTTGATTGAAGGGAGTCCAGCTTCTGAATGGGTCAAAGATGCTGAGGATTAGAAAGCAAGACTAAAGTTTTCTTTAGGAACGAGGAATTGTTTTTTGCTTTTGGTGTTTCCAGATTTGCAATGTCTTCGTCTCTTCCCCTACCTCCAAATCTCCAAGCCTTCTTATTCTGACAGCTGAGCTTTTTTTAACTCCTGCCCCTTAGACAGACCTCAGTTTCCAGCTCTGGGAACAAATTCTGCTCTGAAGTGGGGAGATTGATTATAAGGAGCTATAGACCAGTAGTTTACCATTTCCAGTGAAACTGTGGTTCTATCTTGTACTCCTCTGCAGTTCTCCAGAGACTCAGTCACGTTTTTAAACTCCGTTTTCAAAGTGGCTGGATATTCATGTCACTGAATTCTTGATATTATTTGAATGACCTTCATTAGTCCAGTGGCTTACAAGCTAAGTGCCCACCCTGATCTATTTCCATGTACATTTTGGGTCTTGGAATCTATTTTGACCTTCATTCACAGGTATTTGGTTCCGTCTATTTCTCTGGAACTTAGTTTTATTTAAGCATATGACACTAAAATGTCACTTAGAAATAATTTGTGTGGACTGACATTCCATCTGCTGGCTTCACTGTAGGAATTCGATCAGCGCTACTGGGACCTTTGAAAGGAGCGCCTCCATTGGGCCACTAAATTCTTCTCAGAAGAGCCTTCTAGCCACTTGTCTGAGGTGGTGCAGGCCCGTCTGCTGGTCTGCTGGTATTCCAGAGGGTCTGGGGAGAAGTTTAGGGGCTCCGCCCTTCAGGTGTCAACTTTCCCTTTCATTTTTCTGATGTCAGCCTCTAGATTAATTTCTTCTTTTCTATACCTGTTTTTCTGAGTCCATCTCTGATGTTCGCTTTTTAAAGACATCATATATATGGATGTAGGCTGCATGTGGTGGGGTGAGGGGTCCACCAATTTTGCATACAGACTTTCTGACCTGTGTCTCAGCCTGCCTTCTTCTGCACCTACCTCCTTCAGGCCTGGGCCATTTGGACGATCTGTGGGCAAGTGTGCTTCACCTCTAATTGGTAATTCTCCTCTCTCTCATTTTACATTGTAACTTCCTTTGTAGGCTAAGTTAAACTTCTTAGAATGAATTCGGAGTTCTTGTCTGTTATGAGTTATTTCTTATTCTGTCTTTTTTTTTTTTTTTTAGTGGGGAGCGGTGGTGAATAGCTTCATGTCTTTAAAGTCTTTTGGTGGAGTTTCAAGTGGAAGAGAAGATAAATGCTTGTGGTCATTCTGCCACATTTAATCTGTACTCCCTGCATGATTTTTGACCTTATCCTCTATGCTAGTTTTTCCAAAGTGTGTTTAGTGAGGTGTTAATAGTTGTTATTAAAAAAAAGGAAAGTGGTTCTGTGGTCAAAAAGGTTTGGGGAAAACTGGGTCAAACGAAGCTAAATAGTTTCTTTGCTGTAAGGACTTTTTGGATCATTGAAAATACTAATATTATGAGAATCTTTGCAGTAGAGGAGTATATAGAATTTCCCAAACCACAGATCCTGTTTTCACCAGGCTAGAACTCCAAAACATGAAGTAGGGAATGTTAATCAAGACAGTTCAGAGTCCATCCTAGCTTGACCCTTAAGCCTTGGTAGTAAACCCCCTGAAATGAGGGTTTATTGCAAAAAACATGAGATACTTATGGATTGACATCTCTTCCTGAGGCATACTGACGTCCTAGGTGCTGGAACTGCAGAGGCTGGCGTGTGCAGCTGCCTCTTGGGGTCCTCATACTAGTTAGCATGGAGTGACTGACACTCTGTTCATCTTTCATTCAATTATCCTTTTTAAGAGAGAGACCCTGATATGGTTGGTGTTACCACTATTCAACAAAAGATGCTCCCTTTGGAACAGGATCTTGTACAAACCATCTCAGAAAAGGCTGGGCTTCCTTGGGGCTCATGAATTCATTCTCAGCAGGCACTGATTTGTAATCTAATCATCTGGCAGAAAAAGTTAGAATTCTTGTAGACAGTGGACTGAGCATTAATTATTTTTTGCACAGAAAAAACTGTCTAGGATCACTTTCCCCCCAAAGTGGCTTAAGAGTGGTAGGCAGTGAAAGTTCCTGTGACTCCTCTTTAGTGATAAGGCCATTGAGACATTTTAAATGACAACATTGGATTGGAACCATAGAAAACATCCTGGTGGGAACATGAATTCGAGTAATTGAAAGTGAAGCTTCCAAGATGAAAATATTGCAGAAGTCTAGGGCAAGTAAATGCTAAAGAAGAAGAAACCTGCAGGCAACCTCATTCATTTACCTGCACCCTACCAACTATTTACAGTGTCCTTGACCTGATCCTCCTCCACATGATCAAGGACCTTCCTCTTATGCCCTCCTGTTTTCCTTATGTATCCCTTAGTATTGATTATTCCCTTTCTGCCGATAAACACGAAAAGTAGTTCCTCCTGTAAACTGCTCCTAGACCACTTTCTTTTCTAAATCCAGTATCTTTCTGTTATTCTTATTTTCACTTGTTGAAAGGCTTTACCAACCTCCTTTTCTCATTTCTTATACCTCTTCAATCTATTGTAGTTTAATTCATGCCCCCAATATTTTTACTGAAATTTATATGATCACCACACTCTACTAGAGTTTTCCTCTATCATTTTACTCTCTAAATTCAAATGCTCCTATTTCTGCAAACTTTGCTTAAATATTGATGTCTCCAAGAGTTCCTTCCTCAGCTCCTCTTACTCTACTCACTTTCTCTGGATGATCTACTTTCATTGTTGCAACTGTTGCCTGTTTTCTGATGACTTTGAACCTTTTATCTCCAGCCGCACCCTGCCCCCCCCCCCCCGAGCTTCAGACTTGTATAGCCAACTGCCTGTGAGATATATCTCCACCTGGATGTCCTACAGGCATCTCAAACACAACATGTTCAAAACGGAATCATCTTTTCCCTGAGCCGGTATCTTCTCAGCCATTCTCTGACTCAATTGCTGGTTCAGCTCTAATCCATCACCCAAGTTAGGAGTCGTCTTTGATTCTTTCGACACCCCCATGCTTCAGATAAGATCTACAGATTTTACTTTTAAAATAGGGCTTGTATTTGTCTCCTTCTCCCTTATACTTGCAGTCTCTGTCCTGGTTTGGGCAAGCTTTTATCATCTCTCACCTGACTTCTGAAAATGTCTCCTGACTTCTCTCCCAGACTTAGTCCTTTTCCCATCTTCCCCCCTCAATGTTATCAGACTTACCTATCGGAAACAAAGATGTGACCATCTCACTTCTCTATAAAATCTTTCGTTGGCTCTCCACGACCTATAGGATGAAGTCTAAGCTCTTACCATGATCTGGCCCTAGCCCACTTTCCCAGGCCCTGATTTTAATTGATGTTCTACAATATACAGAATTGCACGCTGGGGATATGTTGAGTTTGAGGTACTCAAGGGAACCCTAAAAAATGTTCTCCTAGCTCCTTTTACAGTAGTTAGTACAGCGCTCATATAGACACTCAAATATTTGTTGAATTAAATTGCCATTACTAATTTATTAAAAATAGCCATGCTGATAAATTCTGGGATCTGCTATCTAAGCTATCTATATTTGGATCAGTTCCTTTTTCTCTGAAAGTCGTTACCTCAGTGTTTTAGATAGGTGAATTTAAAGGCTTTTTTCTTCATTGTGTTTATGACAAACTTTTAAAGTTTGAAGGAGAAAGGGAAAAACTTCAAGCCCATCACATAGAAGAAAAACTTTTCTAGGTCAGCTAAGCTTTTGTTTACATAATTAAAATTAAATAATAAAGAGTATAAGATGAAGATCTAACAATAATGGGAAATCATCTCTGACAAGGAATTGAAAATCCTTTCTTCTTTCCGTGGTGCCAGAATCAAAGGAAACTTGGTGTTATTAGAGCTGGGTAGTAATGCCAGAGGGATTTTTTTTTTTCCTTTGGACTGAGTCAAAAGCTGTACACCTGCCAGAAAACAGAGATCTCATGTAAGGTTTATACAGCTGATTAGACTAATTAATAATCACGAAACAGCTGTGGATTTGCCCCTCCTGCAGCCAGGTCTGGGCCGATAATATTTTTGTATCCTTCCCAGGTTTTGGCTTGCTCATAGTAGATGTTTGCCACATAACTAAAGACACTATCCAAAACCACTCTTGGGCAAAAGCTACCTGGATCCTGTTTGTTGTCCTGCATAAACATTGGGAAAACAAAATTCCATTTCTGTCCATGAAGAGAAACACCTGCTTTTCTAATCAGCAGGAACATTGTAGTCAAAACTGATGTACACCAGTTGGGAAATTGTTTATAGATTCATGGTGACAACATATTCTCTCTCTCGGTGACTTGACAGATGAAAGAGGTGCCCCCAAGACCTCTCATCTTACCTATGGCGACAAGAGCCCATTGAAGCAGGTTTGTTATGTCTATGATAGAATTCCCACCACAAATCAAAGAGGACACATCAAGATCTTACTGTAATGATTATAACAATCCTTCTCAGGTATGTGTGAATCTATTGTGGGAATGGTTTGATTGAACACCAGAAGATACAAGGCTCCCAACCTCAAATTCTTATGGTTCTCGCACAGCTGATTTCAATTCTTGCTATTACTGTATGACAAATCGCTTTGCCAGCTCATAAGATGAGCATTGAGGCAAAAAATGGTTATTATTAACAAATTTCTGCCCTTTAATATGTTTTGCATGAGACCAATAATCTACTTTTCCCTGGCTTGCTACATTAATCATCAAATCATCTTTTGCAAGGGCCTTTAGATTTTCTTGATTTTTTATAGTAAGCTCACAGTGATTTAAGATGTTGGGTGATAGTTTGGAAAGGTTATAAAACATCAGGGTCAGCACTAGAAACTTCCTGAGGTACAAATAGTACATATTGTTCAAGACTTAAGTAACAATATGCCTAAGTGATGAACGGGTTAGAATCTTTGTGATGAAGAGAGCCAGTTGAGAAAGATGATCTTATCATTCTGTGGTGTAACTGGAAAGGCAAATGCTCCCAGAAGTATTTTAGCTCAAACAAGAAAACTTCAACATGGATAACACTGCTCCAGAACCAACTGAGATAATTTGGACGATACCTAGGTAGCTTGCCAAGTCAACACACGTTAGAAATAGGGCTTAAAAAGCAATTTATACACGATCATTGCACATAATTAAAAAGTCAAATAAGTGACATCTTAAATCATTGTTATGCAAATTAAAGATAATTTTTTTAGTAATATTTAGAAGTCAATATTCTAGTTCTGGTGGTTCAAAGAGTCTTTGTTGTTCTCAAATTCCATGACCATTAGTGTCACTGGTTAATGCTGCGGCAGGAGATACATGTAATGCAATTGTGTGGGAAGGGTATCTTCTGTTTTTAATTGGAGCCATGCTGGAAATCCTTTGGTAGACTTCTCCTTTTTAGGCTTCCAGAGGGACTAAAGATGAAAAAGAAAAACAGATCCCCTCCCCCAAAATACTAATTGAAGACACATTATATAAAAATAAGTAAATAAACAAACCTTTTCTAAAAGAGACAAAAACCCGATCTGTATGTTGTCTTTCAAAGTCCCCATTTTAGGTGGGTTTTGGCAACCTCCGACCAGTTTTCTCAGCCAACTCTGATACTGGGCTGGCTCAGCGGCAAGATTATTTCTTCCTCTTCCAGACTACCTGCTCTTGTGTTCCTAAATCTTGACTTTTTGCAAATCGGATAGGAACTTAAAGGGTGTTCTATTTTTTTGTGGAAGAAAGAAATAGACACACAGTCTCCTACAGTGTAGAAGCTCTCTGCAACAGCACGGCCAAGCTTCAAGTTAGTAGATCAAAACTGAAAATGCCCTGCTCTCCCCGGTGGGTGCAGGCTCTCACTTCCCTGAGATGCAGATGCATTTGTCATACACAATTACATATAAAAAATATAACATAGAGTATTTAGAAGAACCAATACAGTGTCAATAACTTTTGGGTAGCCATAAAAACCTGGGGACCAAAATGGATTCTGACTGTCATTTTAGGCTGAAAAACAGGCTCCAAGAATCCTTTAGTTGTCATTTCCCTAGTCAACCCAATGACTGCCTTCTGGTTTACAAGGGGGGGGGTGCATTTGAGAAAGAAGGAGTGAACCCATATCTGACAGAATGATCAAATGAGACATTTTCCATTGCAGTTTCAGCAGAATTTTCTGAGATCTAGAGCAAACAACAGGAGCCAAGTAACCTCATATATCAAAGCAATGTCTGAACAACGTATGCAAAACTTGAAAAAGTGTGGACAAAATCCAGCTTGCAAACCTTTGTCTCGTTAAAAGAGTAGGAGAATGCAGATGAAGGGAGAGAGAGAATTTCAATCTGAGAAGCTGTCCAAAGGCTTGGTGGTCTTCCTCCCTCATAGAGAGTGGCTTCTTCACCCTTGCTTCAGGCCAAGTGGAGGGGCCTTCAAGAGACCAACTTTGAGAGGTGGACATGTGTCCTTTGGGGTTTGTGGAGCATTAGAATTGGTATGAGACACTGTGGCTATAGATCAGCTTTAAGGTGGCTGGGGGAAGGATAAAATTATTTTCTGCTATCACCTTATCAGCTTAGCCTATTTTATTACTGACTACAGATAAAATCATTTTAACCACGGGGCGTTGGGGGCTACTCAAAACACAGGTCCACCTGTTTAATGCATTGGATAAACCATGGAGGAAGGTTATTCATGAGTTTAGCACATTAAATTGTCTTGATTTTCAAGCTCCACCAAAGACTTGCTACCTTCTTTGGCCACAATTTCCGATGGGAGGGTTCAGAGTCTATTAGATAAGGCAAGTGTTCTCCAGGTTTCCATCCTTTTGGCCAGTGATCCTAGTTTTTAAGTGTCTACATAAAAACTAATTCTTCTTTAACTTCTTATTTTTTAGAGCCTCCAGTTGTGATTGCTGCATGTTTTGGCTGAGTGACGTTGAATACCTCATTTAATCTCCTCCTGACATAGTTTTTTAAAACAAAATAACACTGACAATGAAATTAAAGATATAATGAGAAATTAAAAAAATCAAAAGCTACAATAAATAAAGAGCCAGCATAAATACCTCATGAAAATGGCATCCACATGTGCCCTGCAAAAACTCCTTGTATCGCCCCATTGTTATAGTAAATGTGTCAACCACTTCATAGCCATAGGTTTTTGCAGCATCCAGAATAATCACATTTTCTTTCCATAAGTTCTGAACTTCACTCTGTATTGCAACAGAGAAGAATGGAAATATTTTTTTATTTAAATTCAATTAGAATGAGACTTTTTATTAAGAGGATTGTTTTATGATTTAATAACTCAGATAGAAATCATGTGAATATCATCGTTTTTACAGATTGGTCCCACTGCAAGAAAAATAATTTCACATGCATTTCTTAAACAAAGATGTGTTATCAGTTTTTTACTCAAAATATAAATACAAACATTTACGTATGTATAAAATGGCAACACATAAATATCTAGAATGACACACAGTTTGGAACTCTTCCTTCTATAAAAAGTAATTAGGTTTATTTCCCACAAAGGTTCATTGAAATATTTAAAATTCTCACTTTAAAAGTCAAAATTTGAACACCACAAAGGCTATCTCCATCTATTTAGATTCTTAATCATTTAGTCATTTGAATATTAATTAGTATCTGTTCTGTGCTTAGCTCTCTGCTAAGGGCCAATACAAGGATAAATAAATCATGGCCGCTGCTCCTAAGACATTGCATTCCAATAGGAGGAACAGATTTGTAAACATTTACTAAGATCTTTATTGGATGTAAATATCCTAGACTCTGGGCTAGTAGGGAAGAGGGAATAGCTGAGTGGGGCAGGGGGACAGCTAGACAGTGAGGCTTCAGGAAGGGGTTCCAGAGCAGAGTGAGGTTTGCCTGTTGGATGGCGGTGGGGCAACAGAGAAGGGGAATGTGCTTCAGGGAACAGCAGAAGTGACTGAAAGCTCCAGCTGCTGCTTCTCAGGATCATATTCTTCCCTCCCTCCCCAATCATGTCCAAAGCAATGATGGTGCTTGGCAGAAAGTCTAATTCAGGCCCACTGTTGAGAGGAGGGACCCCTCCGCTAACTATTCCAGCTCTGGGATTTCTCATCAGCTTGACTAGTACTTTCTCAGACTTTCCCAGACTGACCTGTAGTCTCTGAGGTCTGAGACTCTTCCTACCTCATCCATCCTTCTTCCACTCCTTTCACATCAGACAATTATAGCCAACCACAGTGCCCAATAGTGCCCAATATATAGTAGACACTGCAAAAATATTTGGTGCAAGATTGAGTGATATGCATTAGGTGCTGGGGCCTGAAACTCTTCCTGCCTCCTCAGCACCCTTCCCTTTATTCTTTCCAGACATTCTCCCTAATAAATTCCCTTCCTCTGCTAATTCTGTCTACTGTCGGTTTCTTGGAGAACCCAAACTGACAGAGGAAGGGACCTGCTCTTGCCTTTTCTAAAGGATAAAAATGCTTCTCATTTTTCAGTTGAAAAAGTAAATCATGGGGACGCTTGGGTGGCTCAGTCGGTTAAGCGGAGAAACTGCCTTCGGCTCAGGTCATGATCCCAGGGTCCTGGGATCGAGTCCCACATCAGGCTCCTTGCTCAATGGGGAGCCTGCTTCTCCCTCTCCCTCTAGTCTCCCTGCTTGTGCTCTCTCTCTCTGTGTCAAATAAATGAATAAAATCTTTAAAAAAAAAAAGAAAAAGAAAATCACTTGCTTTTGTTGATCCAACTGCAAGGTAAAAGAAGCAGTACAGGGCGCCTGGGTGGCTCAGTCGGTTGAGCGACTGCCTTCGGCTCAGGTCATGATCCTGGAGTCCCGGGATCGAGTCCCGCATTGGGCTCCCTGCTTGGCGGGGAGTCTGCCTCTCCCTCTGACCCTCCCCCCTCTCATGTGCTCTCTCTCAAATAAATAAATAAAATCTTAAAAAAAAAAGAAGCAGTACAAATATGTCTAATTTTCTGTCTTCTCCACTGTGTTAGCATATCTATCTTTAGGTGACATCTAAAGAAGAGTGTTCCCCCCAAAATAAAAGTAGTGAATAGAAAAATTCCTAAAGAAGAAATCTAGAGGAAAGGAACGTATGTGAATTTGGTTTATGTCATCATGTGAACAGTGATGTTCAATATTGTTTGTAGACTTCTTGTCCAGTTACAAGTATTTTCTCAACTTTAATATGTCTAGCTATGAAAGGTATATGGAACTTTACAGTAAGCAGTTTCTAAAGAGAGTTTTCTAGAGAAAGGTGGGTTCTCTGGAAAGCAGATTCCTGAGATGGGAATTTGCCTGCAGGAGGCTGACGGGAGAGTGTTTTGGGGATCAACACCGGTAAGGAAGTGATGTAGTTCTAAGAGAGGCTTTTGTGGATCCCCCAGGGGTTCTAGAGCTGGCCTGGTCCCTCCAAGATGGCTCAAATTAGGGAAAGGGGGCTGAATCTTGGTACTCCTACACTGGCAAGTCGGGCCTGGGCAGCAAAAGGCAATTCCTGGCAAGAGTCAGGTGGGAGTCCTTACTGGGCCATACTCCCAGTGGCCCAGGTGAATGAATGTCTCAGTCTTGAAGAGGGGCTCTGGGAGGAGCCAAATCATATGAAGTATCACTCACTCATTTTTGCGTGAGATATTTTTTGAGATTCTACTACGTGCTGAGAATTGTGTTTTGCATTGGGGGTACCAGAGTGAGCAATGTAGCCCTCCCTCCTGTCCTTGCTCTCACAGAAATTAGTCTAGCAGGGGAGACAGACAACCAAGGATTGTATCTGTTGAGAGACATAAACAAAGACACACGGCCCTATTATAGGAGCTCCTGGCAGGAGTAGCCAATGGAGTTTAGTGTGTCAATTAAGTCTGCCCAGTGGTAAACTAACACTGGAAGGATAATTAGAAGTTGTTCAGGTGAAGAGGTGGTGGGAGAGTGGGCTCCACGAAGAGGGAATAGTGGTTTCAAAGATCTGGATGTGACTGAGAGCCTGGCGTGCTTGAGAAACTGAAACTTGCCCAGTAGGACTGAGCTCAGTAGTGGTGCATGCATGCATGTGTGCATCTGTGCATATGCATGGGTAGCAAGTCTACAGAGAAGAGTAGAGGCAAGCTCTTGAATGGCCGCGCAAGAGTGTGACTGAGTCCAGCCTTAGTTTCTGCCTCCACTTGCTATTATGTCTTTCTCTTTCGTTCTATTCCTTCCCCTCCTTTTGTCTTCTTTCCATATGAGACGACTGATGAGGATCATTAAAGCTATATTCAACACAGGATCTGGTGCATAAAAGTGCTGTAGAAATGTTTGCTATCTGCTGACATGAACTGATTTTGAGTTTGGAACCTAAATATAAGTAGGGGTCGTAAGTACTCCAGTTCCTGCAAGGGGTCAAGTGGGGGCTCAAAGCAGAGTCCTCCAGAAGGAACTGTAACCTTGACTGTAGACTTCAAATAACAGTCAAGGAGAGTCAACTCAAAACCATTATCAAAAGAACTCTCGTCTAATCCCCAATAGCCTCCAACACTTCAGCTACCCCAGATGCTAAATACCTCAACTCATCTTAAGTGACTTTCCCCTCCCCACACTCCCTCTAAGAGGCTGAATTTGGAGACTTGACTTGAGCCACATTCTACCAGTTCTCCTGATTTTGCATCAGAGATCTGGCACCGAGGCGGGCAAAGTTTTGAGAAGGCAGAGGGGATCGTGTCATCTGTTCCAGGGAAAGCTAGGAGGGCTCAACATAACACACACACACACACACACACACACAGAAATCTCACTCAATTTATACAGTAAATGGACAGCTTCCAGTCTCTCCCGGGGCTCCCTGGAGCAAGCACACACAGTCCCGGTCGCCCGTGAACGCTCCTTACTCGAACGAGAGCAGCTGGTTCTCTTACCCACAGATGCTGCCTTTCTTTTCTTTTCTGAGACTTCTATTCAGTGCTGAGACCATTTTACTCTTTTCTGTAAGAACTGGTCGGAGGCCTCTAACTCCTCTCATTTCTGAATATCCAAGCAAAGGAAAAACTAATGATGCTACTTCAAAGACCTTTTTTTTTTTTTTAAAGCAATCAGCCAGAAATCATCTTCAAAAAAGCCACTCTTTCCCAAAGTGCTCATTGATACCGCCAAGTTCATTAGTGGTTTCAGCATAAGTCTTTAAAGGTGTATGAAATGTTAGTGGGGTAAGGGGATACTTAAAGATTAATCTTTCTCATCTACCCCTCAGTTCTTTACTTTTTCATAGCATGGTGTCTCCTTTCTTTTCTTATAGCTCAAAGCATTATTCACAACGTGTTAATGGGATACGGTCGCCTTATTTCCAGGAATAAGTAAGTATAACTGATTTGAAATCCTAATCCTTAAGTACGTTATCTCCTTTGATTTTTATGAAGGTGGCTGAATCTTATATAGTGCCTTGTAGGTCCTTTTTCAGACATCAGCAAAGATCCTTATAGGAACCATAAAGTTCACGTAGCCTGGAGGGAATGGGCCTACCTGTGTCAAGAAATGCAATCCATCCACTGGGAGATGAAATCCAATTCCCAAAGTTTTGATGATCACAAGGATATTGAGTAAATTTTCCCTGAGAAATAATCAGAATTCTGAGGTCATAAACTTTGATTACATTTCTTGGTGTTTGTGCTTACATAAACAAATACAGTGGAATTCTTTTAGGATGTGATAATTGGCATATAAGACCAAATTCTCATTTTATAGATTTGGTATATTTTAGGGTTTTGGTTTTTCTTTTTTTTTTGTAGACAGAGTTTTATGTGTCAGTGGGCGTGTTTTTACCTGTAGTAAATATAAATGTGGATACTGAAGAGCTCTCTTGTGATTGGATACAAAAAGTATTTTGAAACATTTTAAACTGGACTTCAAGTATGTAGTTCTAAATTACAAGCTGCTTTTTCCATAAAATCTTGAGAAAATTGAGTCACCTCAAAGGTGACTTTTCTTTTTCACTTCGAATACTAATGACAATTCTTGTTGCAGAAACTTACCTCTTCAAAACCTTGTGAATAATTTGTAGGTGATTGGAATTGAGCCACTGAACACCACCGACGACCAATACCGTCCGGCCCGTGTTCTCCAGGGGACGGGATCTGAAATCCAGAAAGGAAAACAACACATGTTGCCTTGAAACAGATGCTCAACATTTTCTCAGCAGTGCCTCACATTTCACTGAACCATAGCTAGCATCCTGATCACCGGACCTCCTTGTCGTTTCCAACTCGTTTTCAGCCATATTACTTGGGATTTAAGCTTTTCAGCACACTTGATGTACAGGGAGCAATTATGGCCCCCGGTAAAATGTCAGTCCATTGTGGCATTACGCCATCCATAATAGTTCCACTGTACCTTTGCAAGAGATGTTCGAGTGCTTTCTCAAACGTTGGTCTCAAGGAAGGGCTTATCCAGAACTGAGGATAATAGGAATAACTGATCAAAGTCTTCCCACCGTTGATGTTGTGATAGAATTTCGTGCTGTGCACCTTCTGCCATTCCTGCAGGGTTTCATTTAGTCTTTCGATCAGATAGTACATTATTCCTCGGTTGGTTGAGTCTCCGATGAAAAGAATCTATGAGGTAAAGAAAAATATTTGCTTTCAAATCTGATGTTTACATGGTGTGAGAGACAATACAAAGTAAGTCATTTGTTGAATACTCCTAAAGGCACAAGGCTAATTCCTTGAAGGAAAGCCCTTTCAGCTGTTAGAAATGACATTCATCATATCTTCCCCCAAACCTGTTCATTTTCCTCTCTTCCATATTCCTCACAATGCTATCAGCCTCTGACCTGCTCACTCATGTTTAAATCTTGCTTTCTGCTCTCTTGTTTCTCCACCTCCCTTAGGCACTTTGCTTTCCCATCTAACGAGCTTAACAGATTTTATGGATTCAAATAGGCATGAGGTATTTTAGTGCTGTAAGAATACGTAGAGATTTTTCCAACCTCTTCATTTCATAGATAAGAAAACTGGGAATCCACTGAGGTTAGACAGCTCAGTAGAAGTCACGCCACTGTTTGAGAAAAGAGCCACAGAACTGGAGCCTGAGTCTCTGAAGAGCCATCTGTGTCCCAGGGAGCGAACCCCAGCCCCATTGGCCCTGGAAGACTCCTACTTACCCGCTCCTCCATACCCTGCCCCCCCGTGAAGCAGCTCTGCTTCAGGCTCCTATCACCCCAAAGCTGTGGGAATGGCTGCCTTCGAAGTCAGGCTATATGCACAGCACTACTGGGAGAAATTTCCCAATGCCTACTTCGGATCCTCTCACTTTCATGCTCAAAAACCTTACTGGCTGTCCATTTTCTACAGAATCAAGCCCACGTGACTTAGGTTCAGCCAACATTTGCAGAAATTTTATTGCATATCAGACTCTGCTAGGTGGAGATTTCACACGGGGCACCCCTTTTTAATCATAATGGTGAGGTTTGAGTCATTATTTCCATTTCACAGACGAAGAATTTGAAGCTCAAGGAGATTGAGGTCATAAATCTACTAAATGGGGAATGCAGGACTAGAACCTAGGCCCTTTGACTCCAAGTGCAGGGTCAATGGTCCCGTCTTCTTAATGCTTCCGCTCGTGTAAGCAGGTCAGATTCCTACTTTTGCGCTGAACATGATTTGCACTCTCCCACAACATCTGTTTCCCCTTGTGCTAATCCGCCTGCCTAGCAAGCTCTTCCCTCTACAACCCCACCTGTGTAAACGCTACACAACCTCCAGACCCCAAAGAAACAAACGTCTGTCCCAGTGGGTCTTGTCCAATGCCCCAGCTTGTCCAATGACCTTCTCTGTCCTCTGTGATTTCATTACATTTTTAATTTCCATTACAGATTTTATCAAAGACTACATGACATTATGGCTATTTGTGTCTGTGTCTTTTTTCTCCTATCACATCAAGAAATATTTGAGGTCAGAGTCAGGGTTAATTTCTAAATTTTAATTTTCCCCATACTACCATGCATACACTTTAAAAATACTTATTGAATTGAAAGTCAAAGGGACTTTTGTTAGAGACAATCCTTTTTAATGTCTTTGGACAGGTTTATTTCATTCTTCAGCTTTCTCTCTCTGTGTTGCGATTTCTCTTTCTGTTAGTCATGCACATATTTTTCTCTGATTTTAACAGCAGTCATTGCTGTCATTTCTCAGGACTACAGCATTTGTCCATACACAGCAAAGTGAGTGAGAATCTGCAAATTTCATTCTTCCATGGTAAATGTATTCAATAAGCTGTGTGAAGAAATTCCCAAAGCATCTCTGATTTGCCCTCAGATCGAACACCCAAAGCATTGTCAAGCTAAACTGAAAAATTTAAGATGTCAAGGCCCCAGTCACTGATCCTCTCAGTCAAGTTCCGTTTATGGCAATAAAATTCTAGTATGATAAAATAATTTGTGAAATCACTTGAAATTCTTCTTACTGGATGTAGCCTGCATAACGATCTGTTTTTCTGGTCTAGATTTCTGATTTTTAAAAGGGAAATTTAAATCATCTGGAAAGCTCTTAATTTCAGATACTAGTAATTACCCAGCTCCATCTGTACTAGTTTGCTGGGGCTGCCACGACAAAGTACCACACACTGGGTGGCTTATGCAACAGAAATTCATTTTCTCATGATTCTGGAGGCCAGAAGTCCACGATCAAGGTATTTGCATGGTTGATCTCTTCTGAGGGCCTTTCTCCTTGTCTTGTAGATGGTCATCTTCCCTCTGTGTCTTCACATGGTCTTTCCTCTGTGTGCGTCTGTGTCCTAATCTCCTGTTCTTGTGAGGACACCAGTCACACTGGATTAGAGCCCGCCCATAAGACCTGATTTCACCTTCATTACCTCTTTAAAGGCTCTACCTGCAAACACAGTCACGTTCTGAGGTGTTGGGAGTTATGACCTCAATGTATGAATTTGGCTGGGTGGGAACACATTTCAGCTCTTAACACCGGTAAAAGACCTTTAAGATCAGCTCTTAAACTAAAGTGTCACTATAGGTTTTCCGACGGGTTCTTTTCATTACGGTGTGGAGATGCAATCCCTCCTAGGGTATCTCCCGGCAGCCAGTAAGATCACTGGGGGTCTGTATTGTGGTCTGCAGGGAGCGATCCAGGGGTTTAGGAAAATCAAAGTAGCTGCATGTTACTGAGAGAAGAAATTTTGAGCTTTTGTTCTTTTCTGTGGGGTGATACAAAGATGCAGCCCACAGAAAATGTCAGAGGCAAAAAGAATTACATGTCAGAATTCTTAGGTACAGTAATTTATTAACCTAGACAATCTTAGATAAAATATGACTGCTCCAAAGCTTCCTTCTCTTATGTGTAAAATGGGGGAATATAACAGCACCACCTTAGAGAACGTCAGTGAGATGTTCATACCTGTCTTGTTCCTGGTGCACGGTAAGCTCCCAATGTGAGCCAGCATGAAGGCACAGGAAAGTGTAGTGTTTGTGAAGGCATCCAGTGGGCCTTGCAGTGCATTGCTAGGCACTTTAAATTCATTAACTTGTTTAGAAGAAACATCAGAGAAGAAGGGGAATGTCTCAGTCACAGCACTTGCCCTGCGAACCCTGCTGCAGATCCCCAGCAGGACTCACAGGGCTGCTGGTGAAACTGGAGCTCTGGATGGAGAACCAGAAGAGAGATCGCCACCCTGAGCAAACCGACACTCTCAGAACCACCTCTCACCTCTCCATCCCTGACTAGTGACCAACAAGACCTGTGGGGATGGGAGAAGGAAGCCTCATCACCAACATGTGCAAGACGAGTGCTAAACTGCAAATAACTAGGTAGCATTTTTCAAGTCTAGCAGACACGACTCGGGGAAGAATATTTCCTAGAGAATTGTTTTCTCCCGATGCCTTTCTATTCATGAAAGAGAGAGATGATAAATTGTAACTAAAATGAAAATGCAGTTGTGATTTTAAGATGGCCTGTTCTGTAGGGGAGCAGTTTTTGTAAGAGGCTGATGGATATTCTTAACTAAAAGAGTTCTAACTTCAAAAGGTCAGTTCTCTTAAGTGCACATACACAATTTAAAAGTAACATCAGGGAATAGAGTGGGTTCCCCGCCCCCAGTTACATGGCTAATAGTTGAACTTCATATCTTTTAGATCATTCAATTTGGGGAATTTTCAAAAACGACATTTGTAGATTATTTGTTTTAAAGGTCAATCTTAAAAGGCCTAAATTTCCATAACAAATATCCATAACTGGCCATAGAATTTGTAAATAATTCTTCTCTCCCGTGAATATTATTGCCCTACACTAGTATGCACAGGTACTGGCTGGCACAGGCAATTAATGAAAAAAAAATGTGATCATTAAGTACAAATAACCAGTAAGCAATTATAAAAATGACCAATGTCAGCAATAAAACATCAAAATAACTAGTTATTCCCCCTACCAAAATAGCAAAGATTTTGAAAGCCCCTACAGTCTTATGAGCTCAGGGAAATGAACCCTCTCACTTACGACTGTGTGAGCACCACGAGGGCGAGGTTTTATCTTCTTTCTTTCTTTTTTTTTTTTTTAAAGATTTTATTTATTTGACAGAGAGAGACACAGCGAGAGAGGGAACACAAGCAGGGGAAGTGGGAGAGGGAGAAGCAGGCTTCCCGCGGAGCAGGGAGCCCGATGCGGGGCTCGATCCCAGGACCCTGGGACCATGACCTGAGCCCAAGGCAGACGCTTAACGACTGAGCCACCCAGGCACCCCTATCTTCTTTCTTTTCAACTGTTGGATCCCAAGTTCCAGAATAGTGCCTGGCATAAGAGTTGGTTCTCATGTGTTAAATGGATGAATGGAAAGTTTGCTGTCGTGTGTCAATTGGCAGATTTTAAGGAATTCCACTTCTAGGAAATATTTAAAGATGTCTATTACAATATATTTTAAAAGCAAAATACATTGGAAGCAGTACAAGTGTCTACCAGATTCCTTATATTAAGGTATAATCATCCACTTGAATTTTTTTCATCTTTTAACAATGATACTATAATATGGATACACTGTGACGGGGAAGATTTCAGTTAGCTTTTATAAAAAGCTCATCGCAATCAGAATATAAGCAACGATGGCACGTTTGTGAAAGTAAAGCGTGTGGATGTGTAGAAGTGGTTGTGGAAAGTTACCCATGGTTATTTTGAAGGGGAGGTTATGACAGTTTATTCTCTTTCCCAAAATGAACATATATCGGCTTTTTACGACAATAATCAAAAACCCACAAAAGCAGCTGCAGTGATAGCAGTAACAGTAAGTCCGTTTTGTTTAAAAATGCTTTGAAAATTCACATTAAAAATAATCAGCTTAAACAAATTTTATTTCAACTTTTGTGAAACAATGGCTTAAGGGTCGGTTCAGTTAAGCCCATCATGGGAATCATGTGACTCTTATTTTGGATCACGGTGCAACTTTATTCCAAAGACTGAATGGCATTTTCCCATGCAGCATCTTCTCTGGTCCTTCGGTGCAAGAGGGGAGCCTGCCTCCATCCAGGTGGGCCCTGGAGAGTAGCAGGAGCTTCTGTGCCTGGTTGTGTCTTGGGAGGCTGGACCTCAGCTCATCAGTGGGAGACAGAGATGTGGTTAGGGGAGTTTTGTATCTGTTCTATTCCCGAGACTCGGCAGGCAGTATGTCACTGAGAAGTTCAAAGTGGCTGGCGTTATTTCCTACTCTTTTTCACACTGCCATGGACCAGAGGACCTAGAAGCATATCATGTTCCTAGGCTCTATTAAAGCTTGGGGCTTATTAAAAAGTCACCTTATTAAAAGTACATGAAATGGTTTAATTATCTTTGTTTTCATTTCTTAATATTATATGGTCCCTGTATTAGGTGGGGTAGGCTATGTGCTATAACAAATAGAGCTCCGAGAAGTATTATGGCCTACACGCAATGGAAGTTTATTTCTCCCTTGGGAAAACAGTCCAAGCGGTTCCAGGCAGGTGTATGTGTGGAGTGGGGGCAGGGTCCCTGGATGGTTAGACAGTGCCTGCTTCAGTGATGGTTTCAAAGAGCTTTGCAGGCATTGATATTCAGCTGAGGGAAGGAGTAAGGAGCTGCCAGGTTGTCTGTGGGCCCACCTCGGCAGCTGGGCACATCCCTGCTGCTCACACATTCCACTGGTTAGAACTCTGTCACAGGGCAGCATCTAATTTCAAGGGAGACTGAGAAATGTAGTCAAGCTACATTTGCCAGGAAGAGGAGGAAATGGGTCTGATGAACACTTAGCTAGCCTTTACACATTCTCCTACATGCTGTCTTTCTGGGGAAAAAAAACTAAAACCTAAATTCAGATTTTTCCACATGTGAATTAGTGAAAGTATGAAACAGCTAAATTTATAATCTACATGATGCATAAAAAGACTTCTTTGAAAAATCAGTCCCTGAGACAAATAATAGCAAGAAGTATTGCTAGTATTAATATTAATATTAGTATAAGTATTAGTGAAAATGCAACCAAGATTGGGAATTTTTGACTGAAATATAAAAGTAAAATGATTTTCATTCCATTCATCATGAACGAAGGGAACTAAGAATGGTGATACTTAAACATGCAAATATTGTACTTATTACCTCCTTTCTGCAGAGTCATCAAAAGTAACAAGGACCTAGGTAGCAAAGCAAGTTATAAAGAAATGAAAAAAGAAGCACTGGGGGCTATCTGGGTTGAATCAATATAAAGGCAGTAAAATATCTGGAGCTTGTTAGCTTCTCAGATTCTCCTGATCTGATGAGGCTAAAAAAGAATTGGGTATATGTAGAACTAATAGGCCAGGAAAAAACCCTTGATTTTCAATAATTTCCCTCCTTCCTCTCTTTCCTCTTGCATAGGTTCTATCTTCAGTATTCACGGAAATAGGGATATTTCTTCAGAACGAACAAAATGCATGTAGATGCCAAGACAGGACTCAGTCCAGCTTACAGGAACCCACTGAAACCTTCCAGGAGGGGAAATTATATAGGCATGCCATAGAAGCTACTTGTCCATTAATCTAGGCAATGCCTGCTTACCGGAGTGCTCTCTCGTAGGTAAATAAGGAAATGACAGTGAGGTAAAGGGGTGTTTTACTCATTACCTCTAGTCCAGGGCCAACCTTAGCCCATCTATTTAGAAAGCTCCACAGTGATTCTGATGAGCCCCTGTGATTGGGCACCACTGTTCTCGTAAGATAAATGTTCATTTCTAAATGAAGCAAGGGGTCATTCAGTCCTAACAGGAAGCTAAGACTGATCAGATGGCTAATGATGATTAGGGCATGATGAAAATCTAGCTCAGCAAAGCATCTCTCTGTGAAATATAATATGGTTACAATGAATGTTTTCCAATGATGCATTTTGATTAAATCAGCTATAGATAACCAACCAAATCGCTCTTTGGGATCAAGAACAAATGGGGCGCCTGGATGGCTCAGTCGTTAAGCGTCTGCCTTCGGCTCAGGTCATGATCCCAGGGTCCTGGGATCGAGTCCCACATCGGGCTCCCTGCTCGGCAGGAAGCCTGCTTCTCCCTCTCCCACTCCCCCTGCTTGTGTTCCTGCTCTCGCTGTCTCTCTGTCAAATAAATAAATAAAATCTTAAAAAAAAAAAAAAAAAAAAAAAAGAACAAATGTAAACTGCCATTTAGGCAAATCACCTTCAAATACATGAAATTTGGCAAAAAGGGGAAACAAACAACTAAACTCTATCACCTAGATATAGATCTTCTAGCTGCATGGAACAAAATTATTTATCCATATTGCCATTCCATCTGGGCTGTGGGCGTTATGGATAAGCCATCCTTTCCTGGGGAGAGTGAGGTGATTTCCTTCCCTTTTATCTTTCCCTTTATATTGAAACTGACAAGCAACAATGAATTGTGTAACTATAATAGAACTCACATATTAGAACATATTATTATAAATTAGCCACACTTCAGAAATTTAAACACCTTGAATCCAAGACGCTACTTAAATTGCAAACGTTACTTAAAGATGTAAGTTACATTTCCTGTTTTAACAGCTGAGTTTAAGTACTTTCAGTAAATACTGCCTTATTATATTTTCTTTCCCTAATTGCACTCTTCTCTCAGATACTGTTTTAAATTCTGAGATATGTTTTCAACTGACAAACAAAATAAGGGCTTGTTTAATTCAGTTTGGTCAGGCTCCTACTAAATTTTTTCTGTTGTAAATTTGATTATCATATTTCTAAACTATATCCTATAAATTTCGCACTGTGATTACAAAGTTATGCTCTGATAAATTTTTGTGGATGTTCCATTCAGAGCTTGTTAAGTAAGAAGTGGGTATCTATTTAGAGAAACGTGTGAGAGTATAATTGAAAACATAGCTTGTATTTTTCAATTGATTTTGCTTTGACTCAACACAGTTACACAACATAAAACCTATACATATCCGTGAAATAACTCATACTTGGATAAGGTGAGGGTTTAAAAGGAGCCCCACATTTACCTGCCCTTCATTCACAAATAAGTGTGACATCGAAATGGGCTACAAGTGCTTTGAGGAGAAATCTTGTTCCATGTTTCCTCCAGAGACCAGCCTCCTGCTCGCATCACTGTAGCGAAGGCAAACGACTGAGTCTAGAAAGTAAGAGTACTGCTCACATACCACTAAGCACAGTGGGGTTCCTGGCCAAAGTTACTGGAAACTTGAACCCCTTTTTAAGTCTCAACTGATTTGTGCCTTGCTCTGTCCTCACAGGTGGGCATGTTTCCAAGTATAGCCTTGCATTCATTAGTGTAGAACAGTAGTAAAAAGATGTAAAAGGTCATAAGAACAACATAAGGAAATTCAGTTGAGGGAAATGACCACTTGAGGATTCTAAAGAAAGCAGAATGCTAGAAGCCCTAACTTTCCAATCATTCTCACCAGCCCCGTCAAATTCTATTGCATTTAAATCTCATTCTTTGGAGGAAGATAATTCCGTTTAATGCATCCCCAAAAGCTGAAGCTTGCCTTGATTAGGATTTAAAATAAAGTTCTGTTTTTTTTGCGGCACAGCTTTTGCTCTGCCTATTCATGGCAACAGTGAACCTCAGCTTCTCACTGTAAAAAAATCTGAGTTTTACATATTAATTGACAGTCTTCAGGTTAGTAAGGTTACTATGCTGTTAGAATTTGCATGTTTAGGTATATCCCACTTTTACATAATTCAAGAAGCATAAATTGCTACACTGACAAATGAGAAACTCGGACTCCTCTCTTGCACTCCTGATTGGTTCCTGCCCATCATCTGTTCCTTTCAATCCGGGGGAAATCCAAGAAGGCACTAGGCTTGAGGGATAAGACTCTCCCTACAGATTCTTCTTGGGGGAAAAATGAAGATCCCTATTTTTTTCCAGTTCAGTTAAGCCATTTCAAAGTAACATGTTTGGTAGATTGCTTATAACTACCACCACCGCCCTTTGTAGGCACTTTTAGCAACTTTCTAGAACCTGGGAGTCCAGGGTGTCACCCTCTAGGGGCTCTCTACCTTTGCAACCCACTATGTTGTAACACTCATTTCTCTCATGTGTCTCCTTCTACTAGAAATTTAGCTCTTTGGAGGATCGTGTTTGTATGTCCCTAGAACAGATTCTTAGCTCATCAAAAGCTAGATGAATGAATGAGCAGTGGAACATCTGAAAGTTACAGAAAGTCTTGTTAAACAAGGTTTCTGATGTGGGGCACCAGAGTTAATCTGATGGAGTCGGTGAATAAAGAATCCCTTTGTCTGATGGGATCAGAACTGTAGTGCAGTCTTGCTGACCAGCAGTCCAAGCGTCCCCCACCCCCCCGCCACGACCCTGCTATCCTTATGCAGATGTGAAGTAAATTTCTGTACAAAGTCGCTGAAATAACATGTTTCTTTTGAACATTTGACACAGTAGAAAGTGAGCACCCCCCCCCTGCAATGTCAGTATATATGGTGTTTAAAAAACAAAATATTTATGTTACTTGTTTTTCTATTTTTGTAATTGGTATGCTTTAATATATATTTGTCTTTGGGATAGAATAATGATTACAAAAAATTCTGGGTAGGATGAGCATTGTCTTCATTTAGTAATGAAAGAGTGTCAAGATACTTTGTGTATTTATATTTTTCTCATGGAGAGTGAGAAATAAATATACTGGGAAAACTTTTTGCTAACCTACTTCTATTCATAGATGGTGTTTTCTTAAGATAAGTGCTATTTGATAGTCGTAATTGTGGATGTTTACACAATTACGTCTGTGCTGTGTGGTGTGTGTGTGTGTGTGTGTGTGTGCATGCACCTGTCTGTATATTATCAGGTCCCATGATTGTAAATATAAAATTTCTTTCTCAGACTCTCTCTCCTTTGCATTTCCACTGCCTCTGTCCTAATTCTGATGTATACAACCTTTTAAGATACAGATTTTTAGATTAAAAAATGCTTACCCATGAAAATAAAAATCATACAGGTATTTTCAAAGATCTCTTCACCCTTCGCCAATCATGCTCTGCTCCCTGAGCTGGCTTCGTGGGCGTGTGACCCAGGGGGCTACACAGAGTTCCTGCAGTGGGAGGGACCTGGGCTTGTTTTCTTGCTCTGCTGTTGCCTTCTTGGAAATTTTAATCATTTTGAACACAGGGTCCTGCATTTTCATTTTGTCCTCAGCCTCGTGGAACACGTAGCAGTCCTGTCACCACGCCACCCCTCTCCTGTTCCCCTTCACTTATGTAATCATTCTTGACTGTGTTACTTCCAGAATTTTCTGTGTATGCAGGCACATTTACATGTGTGTATTAGTTTTTACATCAATGGCATTATTCTATACATATACTATAGAATATATGTTCTATCTTTGAAATCATACTTCTTCAGAAATCTGTACTTAGAATCTATACTTGCTTTGACTCCTCAATGGTGTGTGATGGAATTTTTCCGTTAAAGAGTCTCTGTCTCCCCAGCACCCATATCCTCCTCCCCGTAGGCAGTCTCCATACTGCTGTGGAGTGATTTTTTTCTAATTCTGGCCATGTCACTCCTCTGCTAAAAATGGACAATGCTTCCCTGTGGTGTATAGAATACATTCGCATCCTGGTAAACACATTGGACTCTGTGGAACCATGGCCAGTGTGCTAGCAAACTGGAATTCTGAGCGTGAAGGTCTGAATGATGCCTCTGTTAGACTAAGAGACTCAACTAAGATAAGCCCTCACTGCTAAGCAGCCAGCCAGCTGGTCTTGGCCAGGATTGCCTAATCTGAACATAGGGTTTATTTTCAGACTTTGGAACATCCTCTGTAACAGGTAGAAAAAAAAGGGATCTTCCTTTTTTCTTACCATTACTTTGTCGAGTTGCTAATAATCAGCCTTGAAAATAGCAAAGACTGTATCATTTGTGCCTCCCCCCCCAATTTATATGTTGAAACCCTACCCCCCTTGAGTGATGGTATTAGGAGATGGAACACCTGGAAGGCAATTAGGGCCAGATGAGGTATTGAGTGTGGGGCCTCCATGACGGGATTAGTGTCCTTAGAAGAAGAGGAGACTGGAGCTCTATCTCTGTCTTGTGAGGACCGCAGAAAGGCAGCCAATGGAAGCTGGGAAGGAGCTCTCACCAGAACCCAGCCCTGCTGGCCTCCAGATCTCAGATTTCTCAGCCTACAGAGCTATGAGAAATGAACATCTGTTGTGTAAGCCACCCAGTCGATGATATTTTCAGACAGATGAGGAAGAAGGCTTTTAGCTTTCTATAAACTGACTAATCTACAGTATAGGATTAGATCATATAGGCTTCTTTTATTTTATAGATGAAGAAAGTGAGCCGGGGAAACAACATGGGTCATGTCAAAAGCCATGGAATTTAGTTATGAATTTAAATTAACATCTACTGCCTTTCAGGTTAATAGACTGTGACATCTTGGAATTTTCCTGAACGCTCTAAATTCTGAGGTCAGAACAGGATTCTGGAAGAGTTTAGAAACGTCTAACTATTACAGCAACAACTATTTTCATTGCTTCCAGTCCTGCATTTCTTAGATGTGGATGTTGGATTGTCCAAGTTGGTGGTTAAAAATGCCAGAGTAGTAGCCACACATACGCGTGTGATCATGGGAGAATTCTTCAATCTCTCTGAGCTTTAATTTTCTTAAGTAGAAAACAGATATAATAGTTACCTCACAGATTTGTGATTAGAAATAAACAAGATTATACCCTATCTGTTAACAAATATTTGATAAGCGACTATTACATATCAAAAAGTTGTGCAAGCAGTGAGATTATGTCAGTGATTCAAACATGTCCCTTGTCTTCATGAAGCTTACAGTCTGGTCAGATTTAAGGTATGAAAAAGTTAGCAGCACACTTACTTCCTTGCACAGAATCAATTCTCAGTTAATAATACTGACGGTTCATACATTTCTAAATGTTTGTTTTCTTCTCTTTCCTTTTTAAAAGTAACGAATACAGCTGCTTTATCCTCAGGGCTACTCTCCAGTCATGAAAATTGGGGCATTTATATTGGAATCACCATGAAGAAGAATGTCCATCCTCCTGCCCTGCTCTTTACCCCCTGTCATTATTTTTAAATTATTTGCTAGTAGAGAATCTGAACCTAGGCTGATCTGAAAAACTGGCATACATTCATCCCAGTGCTCTTTCCCTTATGCATTAATAGAACTTTAAAAAAAAAAAAATCAGGTTTTGAACTCAGTCTTGCCCCTATGTGAGTGCTTACAAATGGTTTGTAAGGAAATGTCCATCTAATAAAAAGTACTTTGAAGATCTGGATAAGAATTACTTACTTCATGTTAACCAAGCATTTCAGTCTATGTGCCCAGTTCACACGTCCAAGAGCTCGGCCGGGATCTACCTACTCAGAGCGCGCCTAGCAAGGAGACACTGCATGTCCAACAAATCAGCTTAGAGGCCTCACTAAAGGAAAAGCAGCCTAGTGAGGTCCATGTGAGACCTGCCCGGGAACGTGAAAGAAGATCAGGAAGGTTAGCGTGTCATGCACTCGGGAAGCTCTAGCAGAAGTGAGCCTGACATGCAGGGACATTTCATTGCTTGTGCAAGCAAGCTGCAGATGTCTGCTGTAACTGCAGGGCCTTGCTGGAGCCGCGGCTGACAAGGCCAGCTTCTCAGAACTGCCATCTGTCTGCGGACGTGGCAAGCTCTTACCAATGTGTGCTGAGAGGACCAGCATGGAATTGGGGCAGCCTGGGACATGACTTTAATGTCCTCCATCTGTCAAGTAGACTTATTTGGAAATAATGGATCATTCTGAGCAAGAATTGTTCAGGATCTTCTAGAGTAACATTTACCCATAATTCTAAAAGCCAAATGGCATGCAGTTAGTTACCCTCTGTGGAGTCAGAGAGCAGGAATCGGTCTAGTCAATACAATTGCATGGCTCTTGGTGCTGCAGTTGGCATAAATGAAAGGCTTCTCCCCACTGGATCCAGAACCTACCTTCCTTCCTCCCAGGCACTGCTGGAGTTGGGGCTTAGTTAGAACACCGTATTGGCAGTCGTGGGGCTGCCAAGTTATTTCCCTCCAGTCACAGGTCCTGTTGTCTGAACAGCTAAGGCAAGGCACGATCCATTGGCCTGGAATAGACAGCGAAATCTTTGTTCAGATTCTACTAGTGAAATTACAGTTCGTAAGTCACTACAGAGAGAAGACCACTCTGACTGTGTAAGTCCACAGAGCGGGGCATGGCCCCCTGCCAACCAGATAGAATCACAACATGTAGAAATGTTCTGAAATAACACAGTCAGTGCCGAAATCAAGTATGAGTCCTGCTCTGTGAAACTACATTCTTAACAAAAAAACAAGTGATTGGGTGCTACTCCATTATTACTTGTTTTTAAATAATACATTAGGTACTAAATAGGACCAAAGTAGATGGGAAGCCACTAATCTTAAGGCAGCTGACCACAAATCTTCATTGACCTAACACAAGCTTAGGTTAGCAATCCAGTAATAGATATATTCCCTGCTTTCAAGAGAGTCAAGGTATCAGAGAAGTACTTTAATATTCTGATAACTCATTATTTTGAAGACTAGGTATTGTTCCTTAACTTGACCGGTGACCTTTTTGGTGTGAATCTCTTCAGCTCATTCTAATTGCCTTCATTTCTTCAGCTGTAAGACGAGGCATGTATTGTTCTCACATGGCTGGGGGGAGGATTTCATGAGATAATGCATGTAATGTATCTAGCACAATTATGATATCATATTTACCTTTGTTACTAGCAGACTTCAGGCACAAAATAGGTCACAAGCTTTAGTAAATGCTTATGAGATAAATGAATATTGTCAATGCATTTAAGATCTTTTCTATTTTATTGATAAAGTGATATGTATTCAAAATACTTCTGCTTTTAGTGTGAGTAGACACATTAATAATTTATTAGAAAAAATCAAGAAATGATTTTTTTGATTTTTTTTTCCTTTTTCATCTTTTCAGAAATGGAGTTTGAACCAGTACATTGAATACAGAGTGGTTACTTACATCCTTTGTGGAGAATACCCTGATGTCTCCAACAATCACATGCTCTACCCTAAAGGTCTTGCTTATGTTACCACTAGATGTTTCTCTTCAAAGTACTGAGGAGCTAAATATTCCTAGCTGCTTTTTGAGTTAGAAAAAAAAATAACAACTTTATCCATTCTGGCTTTGCTTTCTGTTAACAAAAGTATCTGGTGTGACATTAATTTTAGTGGGAAGAATTCCTACTTTTAGGCGATGAATATGGTGCATTAACATTTCATGACCTCAAGGATGTCAGAATTGTGTGTTTGTGGAATAGTTAGAAATAAGAAAATATGAAAGAAGATCTAGTTTATGGCTTACTAGTTGATCACAGAAAAGGAAAAAAATGTGGGTATATTAAGAGAGAACTGGGAGAGATAAACTAGTACTCTCTGGGAGGATTTTAACTTAATACATTATTGAAATATCTACCTTACTAGATGTTAGGTGCTATTGGTGTTAAAATACAATAACTAAAAAAAAAACAAAAAAACAAAAAACGTTTCACAGCACGTGTCAGATGCTAGGGATATTCTGAGCACTTTAATATATTAACGTATGTAAGCCTCTTAACTTACAATGCTAAACCTCAAAAAATTTATAATCAGGTTAGAGGGTTACAATTTATACATGTAAAATAATTACAGCATAATAAAAGGAAGGCATAATTGAGTAAAAATATCTGTGTGGTGCCAAAAGAGTCTGGGCTCTAGAGACACACACAGCTGAGCTCTGCCTCCAGCTAGCTCTGTGGACCTCAACTGTGCATTAGAGTCACCTACAAAGCTTGTTAAAATCCCCATGCTCAAATTGTATCCTGGACTGATTAATTCAGAACCACTGGGTATGGAACTCAGGCACCGGGATTTTTTAAATGCTTTCCAGGTGATTCCAATATGCAGCCACAGTTGAGAACCACTGTTTAACTTGGAAAAATTACTTACTATTCTCTCTAGGAGAAAAATATATATAGCACCTGCCATAGTGCCTGATACCTAGCACCCGGTGGATATATTTTTCTCTCCCATCCCCACCTCAAGTAAGCCTTGGCGGTTTAGAATAAAGAAAACATCGTGAGGGTCAGAGTCGTCTGGAAGTTCCCGTGGAGCACATGAAATGTGATCAGGTCTTCTGGATGGATCAGATTTGGAGAGCTGGAATGGGGGGTACTTTGGGGACAGTGACGACGCAGCCCTAACAGCAGTGGGACTGAAAAAGGAAGCGGCCTCCACCAAAGATTCCATATAGGAGCGGAAAAGAAGTCTGCTCTGTAAAAGGCACTTCCGAAGTTTCCAGATGTAGAGAAGAACCATGCTACTAAAAGACATGACATAGAAAATTTAGGAGAGGTGCTGGGTGTTGAATGGCAAAATGAAGACTGTCCTCAAAGGTGCTTGTTTCTCCAACCAATTCTCTTTTGTAATTTTTCTGTGGTTTTCATTCAGAATTTACCTTGCTTCTAATTCTAACTTTGCCCTGGAATATAGTGTTTGTAATCAATAACCACCTCCTGCCTATATATCTTCACATCTTCATAAAGATTTGCGGTCAGTGGGCATCCTCTCAAATGGAGTTGGAATGGGGCTTTGGATCTCCTGTCCATCCTCCTCTTTTACAGATGAGGTAAACTAGGACCTAAGAATTAAAGGACAGAAATGGGATCATGCTGTTAATGACAGGCTGGACCAGAACTGAGGTCTCCAATTTGCTGATCCTTTTGTCATGTTAGGCCAGGTGAGCACAAAATTAACAGCCGAAAATGAAATATGGCCTAATGACCTCTTTGGTAGCACTTACAGGAAAACCCACAAATAGGTTATTTTAAATGAATTTATCTTTATTTTGAAATGCTGAATTTATTTAGTGGGTTCATGTGTTAACAGAGACCGTGTTTTTAAAAAAAGATCGTTAATTTTCTTTCTAATAGGATGGTGGTATGTGGGGGACATAAATGTGTTTCAGCTAATGAGATTATATTTAGTAATATTTTAAAGAGCTCAGTTTTCATCAGATCCTTGAGTATTTCAGAGCACGTGCATCCTCTCCTCCAAACACTCTCTCCCCCTCTAACCTTGCTGACAGCTAATTTTGCACAAACTGGGGCCTTCTTTGGCCATTTGCTTCTAAAGCTGAAGAAGCAAGTGGCCAATTGCATGCACAAAAATCCAAATATGGGTACAATTAGTTTGCGGGCATAAAATCTCAAACACATCAAAAGGACTCCTGATTGGGTCTCTGAAAACTTGGCCCCAATGGTTCATACTACTATATATTTATACAGTCATAACTCTCTGCATTTTTGTATTAGTTAAAAATGCCCCCCTTTTTTATTGTGATTTAGTAATACTGCTTGAAATAGACATCTGTATAACATCTGCAGGACTGGAGTTTCTTGACATTTTAAATGATACCAGCTCTTAACTAAAATTGTCAAAAAGAGGGACATAAATTCTATGTTATATATTTAAACACTGAATGAATCAAAGCTGTGATTTCTGTAATAGAGTATGACATGTGTTTTAGGGAATGACATTCTAAGGAATAAAAATGGCTTTTGGGAGAAGTTATTTGGTTTATAATTATAGCTTTATATTTAATGCAAGTTAGAGTTCAGCCATTTAAGTGAATCAGATTGGCTGACATAATGGAGAGAAGAAATTCACCTTTGTAACTTAGGGCCACGGTGAGATGTAAAATCATATAGATAGCACTAATTCCTGACTCTATGTTATAAAATAAAGCCGTTTTCACTCAAGAAAAAAATACATCATATTTTCAAAATCAGAAGTATTAAAGTCATATTTCCTTGCTACAAAGAAAAGATGATACTATTTTCTGTTTGCATATCATAAAATGCATTTGGAGCTATTTTCCTTTAAGGTACTTCTCATTCAAAAATCACTGTATAAATTTCTTTGTCAGATTAGAAGAATTATTTTTTCATTCTTAAGCAAGAGATTTTATTCTTTGGCTGTGTCTCATAGTTAAATTATTTTCTAAACGCTAAAAATCAACTTAAAATTAAAGAAAACAAAAACAAAAACCCAGGCCCTCAAAATTATATTAGCAAGTGTTATTGAAAAGACATGTAGACCATCATTTCATTGGCAAGGTGAAAAAAATGTATCCAATTTGCTAAATAACTGTAATGTGCTGTGTAAAGAAGATTTTGGAACTAATCTATGGCCATATAAGCTAAAGCCGGAGTGCCTGAGTCAACTTCCTTCCAGTGTGTCCACCATGACAGCTGCTTTCAGCAGGAGGGAGTCCTACTGTCAAGGAAGGAACTCTCTGGCCGCAAAAAAATCCATTCTTGCAAACTGCTGTTCCTGGTCTCGCTCATTTGTTTTGAATCTTTAGGTCTTTAGGACTGTTATGGGAGGGGCAGTGAGCCTTGGTTGATCATGCCCTAACTGCTCACAGTCTTCCGTGGGAAGGAGGAGGACTTGGATCTTGGTTTTAGTTCAGCAACCATTTTATTTTTTTTATTTTTTGAAGATTTTATTTATTTATTTGACAGAGAGAGACACAGCAAGAGAGAGAACACAAACGGGGGGTGGGGAGGGAGAAGCAGGCTTCCTGCGGAGCAGCGAGCCCGATGCGGGGCTTGATCCCAGGACCCAGGGACCATGACCTGAGCAGAAGGCAGATGCTTAACGACTGAGCCACGCAGGCGCCCCTCAGCAACCATTTTAAAATCATTGAAAGATGAAAAAGGGTCATTCTCTGCTTTGGAGAAACATACAATCTAGGGCAGTTATCAGCAATGCACCTTTGATTATATTAATACACACTGTAATGTATGTACTTATACTCCTCTATCTATTATGTTCATTATAAAACAAAAATAAGAATGATTAGATAAAAATAAATACACATATATTTTCATCTTTACTGCCTTCATCCTGTGGACTGTCTATCCCATGCCACTCCATCCCCTTGCTCCAATGCATCATTCCACTCTGAAGACTACTGATTAGTGAAAGAGAGAGAAACATGTAAAGTAAACACTTGGAACATAATGAGGTAAATGCTATGGTAGACATGTGCCCCAAGTATTCTGGGAGCACAGCAGAGAAGCCAATCTGGGGGTGGGCTGGTAAGGAGAGGCTTCCTAAAGAGGAAAATACAGCATCAGGAGAATTAGGCTGAGATGGGAAGAAAACTTTCAGGAGCCGGGGACAGCATGGACAAGAGCATGGAATCCTGGAGCTGCACTGTGGGCATGAAGTGAAACCAAGAGGCTAGGAGGAGCTGGGAGACAGGGAGGGCCAGATTTCAAGGCCCAGTGTTGTCAGGCTAAGGGACATGGGCTTGACTGGGGAGTCTATTTTGGGGTCTTCTCTCAAGAAGCTGAGCTACTCAAGTTCCCGAAGGTGTCTGCTCGAAGAAAGCTCCTCCTGTTAAGGACCAGGCACAGAGATTGCTTCGTGACAGGGCCTGGCATAAGTTACAGCAAATTTAATGAACAGAAAAAGATGCCACTTCCTGAGAAATCTCAGTACTGTATCTTTGACTTTTTGTTGAAGAACTTTTGACTTAGTTCAGTAGGAGGAATGGAATTAAGTTGTTTTATGATTCTCATAAAATGTCATCTGATAAAAAAATCCTTAACTAGACACATCGGTGTCTCCTTTGTATGTAAGAGTATATATCTCTATCTATATAGCTGAGAATCATAAACCACACCACCTGACATGCCATAATGGGTAAATCCCTCCCTATGTGCCGACTGTGATTTATTATTTAGAACACATGTTCAAGAACAGGGATATGCCCACGTTTGTTAACTGTGCATGCCAAATTGCGATTTGTACTGCCCATTTGTGAAACTCATTTCCCATTCAAGTTGTGGTGTGAAGTTCATGGCAAGGGTAGAAAAGCTCTTGAGTGTTTTCTCAGACTCTTTAGATAAAGGGAGACTTGGGGTCATGGAGGCCAGAGGGACAACCAGGAATCTCAGAGAAGACGCTCCTTGCTCTTCTGATCTCTTTGGAGGTATTTTTAGTCCCAGCTTTAGCTTGACTCCACTAGTCTCCACTGAAAGAATAACACTGGGAAGGAGAGAAACAGGGAACGTGGACAGTGGCACCAAAGTGTCTCATTCCAGGTCTGCTCTATAATTAGGCAGGGTTCAACACTGTAATTTCAATTTGACATTATGATTTTCCTGCCTCTATTTAATGCTCAGTATATGGGAGACCTTAGCCTAGTTTGAGATCATTCTCAAAGATGTTTTTTTTTTTTAATTAAAAAAATGATTTAAACCTAGACTTGTTCCCTTAAGCAGTTCATTGGTTCACATAGCCAACAGATATTTATTTTGTCCCTACTCTGTAGAAATTATAGTGCTAAGTGAATTGATAGAGTGTGAACAAGTCAGACTCCCTGTCCTCATGTAGCTGACGATCTGGGAAGACTGACCTCAAAGAATTAATTACATACTTACATTTAAATGATCATGGAAATGGTCATGGAAAAAAGCACAGGGTGCTATGAAAATATACAATAAGGAAACAAATCAGGGGCTCAAGAAAGGCTTTCTGGTACAAGTGACGTTTTGGCTGATATCTGTAGATGAATATGGATTAACCAGGCAAAGAGCAGAGGGTGAAGAAAAAAGAATTTGGTGAATCAAATAGTTCACATATTAAAGCAATGTATTCAGATTAATTCTATGTGCTACTGTTCATACTAATGAAAAAGTCATGTAGTACCTTGATTTTTTTGTATAAGGATAGTTTAAATAAGTATATACTCATCTATATTGGAGGATTTTTTAGGAGAAGTGATATCCAAAGTAATCGTCACCTGTTGTGTCCCCAGATGGACAGATCTTTAGTTCGGGCTGTGAAATGGCTTCAATGTAGTCAGAGGAAATAGGCTGTAACCCACAGGTTTCCTCTGGGTGAATCAGCAAACCACAATCCTGCATTAAAATGGTAGAAATTAGCTGTAATTAACCTGACCTATAGTAATAAAATCTAAAAAAATAAGATTATTTTTTGTGCCAAATAACCTTTGCAGATAAAAGGGAGCAATTGTTTACCCTTCTTGTGGTATTGATTTATCAATAGTTGTTTGTGCTAGAAGTAACTACTTGCATTGAGAGATGAACATAAATCCTAATGACAATTTAATCTTTATTTTGGCATTGATATTCATTACTGCATTAATACTGTCATTGATATTATTATTGCTCTGCCATTTTTTAAAGAAATGGATGCAAGTTTTACCTTAAAAAAATACGCCTGTGTGTTGTTGACTCATTAAAAATAGACTATAAGACTATAAACTTTTTTCCAGTGAAAAAAACCATTAATGTGAAAAAATGGGAAATATTTGAGAATGTTAACAGATGAATTTCATTTCAATGCACATTTATTAAGGACCCATAATATGCCAGACATGGAATTAAGTACATATATTTTATTCAAAATATGTTCATATATTTATAAAAGTAGGTAACATGTCACTGCAGTGAATATCATTATAGATGCATATCTATTAAGCAATGCTTTCTCTAGTCTGACACGTGCAGTGGAGAATAGCAGTTTGGCTCTCTGAGATCTCTCTTCATCTCTCCTCTGCTCCAGCAGGTCAGAGCACTCTCATTTTCACTTAGCTTTTCCTTCCTTCCTTCCTTCCTTCCTCCCCCCCCCCCACCTTCCCTGCTCCTCCCTCCTCTCTTTCTCTCATGCACATATGTGCTCTCTTTTTATCTAGGTAAAATTGATATATAACATTATATAAGTTTCAACTATAGAACGTTACAATTCAACGTGTACACACTACAAAGTGATCTTCTAGCTGCTTCTTACAAGGTATTGGCTCCCGTATCTCGCCTGTGTCCCTCCATCCTGCCTCGCCTGATTCCACCGTCTCCCTCTTCACAGGGTTCTGTCAGTCTATCACTAGGGTGGGTAAAATGCTATTATCTCTGCTGGGAATGCTTTCCCTCTAATTTTTCCTGGAGAGCATCTTTTTGTGTTTTAGGTCTCAGCAAGGCCTTCTTGGAACTCTGGCACGGTATGTCTCCCCACTCTCGTCCATGTCATCCCTGCTTGTTGCCTTCATACCCTTCACCATTTGGTGATAATTTGTTATTTGTGTCTTTTCCACTAGACTGAACACTCCATGAGAGCAAGTAATTATTTCACACACACATATGCCCAGTCCCTACCATAGAGTAGGCAAATATTTATTGAAGGCATAAAAGGTTAGGCATAATTGTTTCCCACTTCATATCATAAATTCTCAGTAATGGAGAGAAATAATTGGTTTGACCTCTTTGCTCTATAACTCTGTCTCTAATGAGCAGTTTCTAGTCACTTTCCTTCACCCTCTCACATTTATCCTCACACCCAACTCAGACTTCCACATCTCATACGAGAAGGTCCAGGATATTGAGGAACAAAAGGAATGAGGGTGATGTACAGACTTCATGAAATCTTGATTCAGTATACATATTTCCATTTTTAAATTCATAACTGAAGTTGGAATTTAGAATACCTATTAAAGGTCAGGAATGTGATTTGTATTAGAGTGTTCATTATAAAAAAAGCAATTAAAATAACACAAAGTTAATAATAATGTGAGGAGTTTTAGTCTCAATAAACGTCTATGAATGTGTGTGTGTGTGTGATAGCTATCTATACATTTATTTTTGGTACAGGCTGAACCTTTTTGTAAGGCTAGAAAAAATAACATTAAGCATCTATGAGACTGCAAAAAAATGTTTATATCAAACATGAGGAAGGGCAATGAGAAATAACATTATACACAAGTGATGGGATTGCAAATGAGTTCAGCTACTTTTGGAGAGAAGTTTATACTAAAAAAAAAAACTCACAGACTCCATAGCCCTGAAGTCAGACTTCTCAGAGTCTACTCTAGAGAAACCCTCATGTAATGTATAAGGATAGACCTAAATGGACTAACTAACATGGAGAGATTTCCAAGACACATGATAAAGAAAAAGAACAAAACCTAAAGAAATGCTTTGTTATAGAACAACATATATCATATGAAACACACGGTGAACGTGCCACCAAGTCACCTAAATTCAGGTACTTCAGACTGAGATGTTATGCTCGATGTATTAATAAAAAGATAACCTTTTAGCATATATAAATCAACATACATAGATAGAGATAGATGATGATAGATAGATTCATTCATGCATGCAAATAATGTTGAAACATTTCTGAAACTCTGGATTTAGATAAACCTTTGCTGAAGATTATTGTTTGTTTGGGGTCTCTCTGGGGTGTGTGTGTGTGTGTGTGTGTGTGCAAGGGCATATCCTAATATTCACGAGGAGGGCATCAGAGAGTCCAGATCACAGCTGACAAAGTCCTAGCTGTTCTCTGTTGAAGCCCCACATGTGACTGACATGTATCAATCAATGAGAAAAATGTGCTCTTACATGCGCTGATGGCTTGTCCTGTGGGGGACCCAACTCAATCCCTGACGAGTGGGTGTGGGCTGTTTGGGGAAGCTTGGTCACAGGAGCTTTTCTGAGGTGACAACATCTGAACAGCATAATGAGAAAAATCAGGGGATGAGAGTTCTGAGAAGAAGAAATTGCATGTCAAGCCCACAAGATAAGGCAGGAAAAGGATTTGTCTTACATCCTAAGTAAAAAAAAAAAAAAAAAAAGTCATTTTTAAGAACTCATGTGCTGACAATCTACATTATAATGATCAAATCATGGAACCTTTCTTGAGATGGCACCTCCAAGCTTATCTACTACAAACTCCTACTCAGAGGAAGAACAATTAATTCATAATGTGGTCCTAAGCATTGTTGAATACAGCTTCAAAATGGACAAGTATTAATAACTAGCAAGTGCAAAGTTCTTGCTGAAAACGCAAGTCCCCAGCCTCAAGTGGCATCGTCTAGCTCATTGTCAGAAGTGCCTTCTTACTCTTGCACTGAAATCTACATCTCATTTGTTCTAATTATCTTCTTAGCTGCAGCTTAGAAAAAATTTACTATAATAATACAGAAGCGTGTTCTGATCCAACTTCAAAGCTTCTGAAACAAATGGCTGGAAATAGAGCGTGATAATCTTCTAAAATGTCCAGTGTTTGCACTTTCTGAATATCGGGGATTCTCCATATGAGCCCATGATAATAGCGGAAACATAATGTCTGCATTATGTCTGCATAATGTATAGACAGGAAAGCAGACTGGGAGTCTGACTGGGTGACCACGCCTGCTCCTTGGGACTTTGGCCTATCTTTGTGTTTGAATTGTTACCTGGCGTGGTGCTATTTCTGCCTCAGGTGGACTTTCCCAGGGGCTACTGTTCTGTGACAGTTGGTAGATCAGACCCGTTGGTTCTAACTAAACAGCCATGACTCTAGTACATTCTAAGATAGGACAGGAATCAAAGTGATACTGCAAAGGATAGACACAGCTGAGGGTAGGAGAGGGAGAGCAGATTTCAAGGTAAATGAAATTTAGTCCTAGCCTCCTTTCTGTAGTTTAGGTCAAAGAATATTCTGTTGTATTCTGTGTTTCCTTTTGAAATTCTCCTTGGCAATAATCTTTGTTTGCAGTTCAAAAATCTGAACGCTTTCAGTTAAACTCTTGGCTATTTTGGAAAGCCAAGGCATCCTGCTGAAGTGGACGTTATTCATTTTCCAGCCGCAGCCGAACAATGTTACTCTTAAGGTTGAATGAAACACAGCATCTGGCTAAATACAGACCCGGGTCTGGAGACCGGCTGACAGAGTTGGGGGAGTAAGAAGAAGAGTGGTATCAGTATAGCTGGGTGGGCTCTGTGCACAGTTTATGAAATAAGAGAAGAGCGGCGTACCCCAGAAGGAGCCCCGCTGTGTTACGAGTCATACTTGTGAATTTTAGTTCCAGCTTTGCCATGAACTGGCTGTATGATGTTGAGTAAGGCACCTGACCTCATTTTCTCAACATAAAATGATGAAAGGTGGAGAGAAAAGAGGGAGAAAATGCATTAAATGATCTCTTAAGTATGACAGCAGGCAATGTTGGGTGCCTACACAATATCCATTCTCCTTTCTTCCTTTCTAACAAGAAGACCTTTGTTTTGTTGTAGGTAGCAATATGTCAGGATTAAAAAAAAAGAAGAAGAAATTCTATTTCCCAGTCTTCTTTGTGGCTAGACATAGCCATGTGATACTATTCTAGCCAAAAAAAAAAAAAAAAAAAAAAAAGGGAAGGAAAAGAAAAATTAGTAAGTGAAAGCGGAAGTTGACTACAGATTTCTAGAAAAGTTTTGCTTCTCTGATGTAAGCTTTGCCTCCTTGATGTGCATTTTTTTGGTCACTCTGTTTCTTGATTCCTCTTAGAATGCAGATGTGAGCTTGAAGGAGGAAGAGCCAACGTTGAGACAACCGTGAGCAGAAACCTGAAAGAGCCCAGGGCATAGACTCTGCTGCAGATAACGCAGTGCCAACTTTGGGTTGTCTACCTCTGCACTTGAGAAACAAACTCATACTTGGTCAAACCACTATGTAAATAAGAATATGCAGCCAAACTTCTCTTTTCCTCTAAGAGTTTATGAAACCTATTCTTCTCAGGCCATATGAATCTTTCTGAGTACTGCTTTAGATATTAAAAGTGATTTACCTACTAATAACAAAATTTAAGCTATCTTGAAAGAAAAACTCATTCGCATTTCTCATTTCTTTCGTCACTGGGGTGATTGTAATTTGTTCAGGTTCAGACGTATTCAAGAAAATGAATGACAGCTCTTTTGGTCGTAAGTGTCATCTCTTGGAGCCTCAGAGTCTAGATACACAGAAAAGGTAATATTTAGCAGAGTTGCTTAAAATGGCCTTAACCCCAGAAAGCTCCACATTTAGAGTATATCATTTTGCTGGAGACTTCATAGATTCCTGATTGGATTGCCATAACTCTCACTAGAATGCAGTAAGATAATTAGCAGGGATTTCCTTGTTCAGGCATGTGTAGAGTATATCTGTTTAGTATGTAATTTTAAAAATTGACTAACTTTTCATGAAGTGCTACAGTGACTAACAGAAGAATATGAAAGTGCCCTTGGTTTTGTCCGCTGCCCTACCCATGAATTCATGATCACTATTTCTTGTTACCAATTTTTCTGGAAGTCTATTTAGTTCTTATAAAAAGGTGTTTTGCCATAAAGGAATTAGTAGTATTTCTGATTTTTAATGTGATATTGCCATATTTTTGGAGCCATGGACTATTTGATCTGGTAGGTGTCTTTATTTTATTTTATTTTTTAAGATTTTATTTATTTATCTGACACACAGAGAGAGATATCACAAGTAGACAGACAGGCAGCCAGAGAGAGAGGGAGAAGCAGTCTCCCCGCTGAGCATGGAGCCCGATGCGGGGCTTGATCCCAGGACTCTGGGATCATGACCTGAGCTGAAGGCAGATGTTTAACCAACTGAGCCACCCAGGCACCACTAGTAGGTGTCTTTAAATCTTATTTGCTTTTCTGGACCCATGGAATCAAGCCTTCAAGATGATAATTGTCTCCCTCTCCTACTAAATAATGAAAATTCATGGGTAGGGCAGCGGACAAAATTTTTTGGGACCAGTCTCCTCAAGCAAGGGCAACAAAAGCTAAAATAAACAAAAGGGATTACATCAAACTAAGAAGCTTTTGCACAGTGAAGAAAACCATCAACAAAACAAAAAGGTAACCTACTGAATGGGAGAAGGTATCTTTAAACCATATAACCAATAAGGGGCTAGTATCCAAAATATATGAAGAACTCACACAACTTAATGTCAAAAAAAACCCAAACAACCCAATTAAAAAGTGGGCAGAGGACTTGAATGGACATTTTTCCAAAGAAGACATAGAGATGGCCAAAAGGCACATGAAAAGATGCTCAACATCACTAACCATCAATGAAATGCAAATGAAAACCACAAGGAAGTGTCACCTCACACCTGTCAGATTGGCTATTATCAAAAAGACAACAAACAACAAGTGTTGGTGAGGATGTGGAGAAAAGGGAACCTTTGTGCACTGTTGGTGTCAATGTAAATTGGTGCAGCCGTTATGGAAAACAGTATTGATTTTCCTCAAAAAATTAGAAATAGAACTACCATACAATCCAGCAATTCCACTTCTGGGTATTTGTCCAAAGAAAATGAAAACATCAATCCAAAAAGATACAAAGATATATTCACCCCTATGTTCACGGAGATATTATTTACAACAGCCGAGATATGAAAGAAATCTAAGTGTCCACTGATAGAAGAATGGATAAAGAAGAAGTGGTGTATATATATATAATGGAATATTACTTGGCCATAAAAAAGAATGAGCTCTTGCCATTTGCAACTATATGGATGGACCTAGAGGGTATTATGCTAAGTGAAATAAGTCGTCAGAGAAAGACAAATACCATATGATTTCACTTACACATGGAATCTAAAGGCCAAAACAAATGAAACAAATCAGAAATAGACCGATAGTAGCAGGAAACAAATTACTGGGAGGCAGGCAAAATAGGTAAAGGGGATTCAGAGGAACAAGTTTTCAGTTATAAAATAAATGTCATGAAGATGTAATGTGTGCTTAGGGAACATAATAAATGATATTGCAATAACTTTGTGAGGTGACAGACAGTAACCAGACTTATCATGGGGATCATTTTATAAGGTATAAAAATACTGGATCACTAAGATATACCCCTGAAACTAATAAGATACTGTATGTCAATTATATTTCCATTGTAAAAAAGAAAGAAATGACGCTTCAGAGGAGCTAATTTCACTATCTTGTTCCCAAAGAAATGAATTATTTTTTGTCTTCACATTGTCTCTAAATTTAACAACTGCTTTCCTTGTATTGTAGTCAGCAAGCCATAAAATACTGAGTAGCTCTTATGTGATTCCTATTATTAGATACCCTGTGAACATTTGTAGGAAATTAGCTGAGGTATACATTAGCAATAAATAATTACAGCATAATCCATCTGAAATCATCCTTTACATACCACATTGATCCTAAGACTGAACTTTTTCATTAAGAAAAGAGTGTAAGGCATATAAATTCATATGAAAGGAGATTTATGTCCTTTATGGAAGGCATTTTGGAAATATCTTGTGAATATAATTATACTCCACAGACTTTATCCTACAGATACACTTCATAAAGTCTGCAAGGAAATTTACTGGAGTTATATTTATAATAAGAGAAAATATGACACAATCCAAGTGTTCATCAATAGGAACTGGTTAAATAACATCCACTTAATGGATTATTTTGTAATTCTTAGAAAAGAAGGATGCAGAGTAAAGATATGGAGAGATATATAAGATATATTATTAAGAGCAATAAAGCAAGTCATAGGACATTATGTATACCAGGATCTTATTTAAGCAAAATAAAATGCTAAATATTACATCTGCTTGACTGTGCCTACATAATTGTTGGAATGATGCCCAAGAAACTCTGAACAGTGGCTCTATTAGAAGATTAAGAATGGTAGGCCAGAGATGAGGCAGCAAAAACGAACTCTTCACATGTTTTTAAAGATCTTGCCATTAGTATGGATCATTATTATATTTTTAAAAATACATATTTAAGTAAAAAATAATATTTAAAATGGAAAAGTAAAAGAAAAAGTCAGAAAAACACTGATACCTCCCTTTAAAGGTATATAAATTTTCTGTGACTGCCATAATATATTACCACCAACTGCATGGCTCAGAATGACAGAAATATATTGTCTCACATTCTGGAGGCCGTAAGTCTGAAATCAAGATGTTGGTACATTTGGTTTCTTCTGAGGGCTGTGAAGAACTGTGGACCTGCACAGTCACTTAATACTGTCCTATGTTCACCGTGATTATAGTTTATCAGCAGAAACACAACTAAAAGGGAATCGAGTAAATATTCCAGGTAGAAGGATGAGCACCTGAAACATTCTGGAACTGAGTGCAAACTTGGCCATTCAAGTTCAGAGTGGATGGTGTTTGAGGACGAGATAGGAAGTGGGTAGAAATCAGTAAAATTATTCTGGAATCATGATTTTCATCCCGGGCTCATTCTAAGGACACAAATGTTAGAATGGTGACAGCAAATTTAGCTTCTTCAATGTTGTTCTGTTTAAAAATTCTTAACAGATACGTCTCTAAGCTCCAGTCCCTTTTATCAAACTTAGAAAAATTTTCACTAAGTAGAGGTCTTTCAAGAAAGAGTACAAAATTAAATATTTTTACTGAGGAGCAGGAGACACTTTGACTTTTATTTCACATTGTTCTAATAAAACATTTGCAGTGAATAAGCTTTAGCTATACAATTGCATCACGTTGAATTTTAATGAAAATGAGCAACTAGCCAGGTCATTCTACTCTGTGCGGAAGGGTTCTCTAATAACATGGCTTTAAAGGTAGATGTTCCTGTTTTAGTGAGAATTTACAAATAGGTTTTTAATTTTAATGGTTTTTGAGGAATAATGGAACTTGGTGTCGGGCAGCAGAACTGTAAATGCGGCTTGACTTGCTATTTGTGTTTGGAGTTCTTTGTCTTATGTGGAACACATTAGGATCTGTGTAGTACTGAGCCATCAATAGGAATAACACAGTTGTGTGTTTCTTTCCTTAAACATCAGCTGAAAAGTGGCCGTGTATTACACTACCTGAGAATATTAAGCTGGTCCCCAATGAACTCAGGAAAAGGGGAAATTGAAACAAATTATAAACAGATGAATTAGTTCCACTCAATTAAATTTATTAATATGACATCAATATTTGGAATACTTCTATATATTTCTCATGCATTCCAAATCCCTGAACTAATATGCAATTTTCTCTCTTTTTTTTAAACCTAGATGGCCTCTAAATTAACTAGGATGGGGCCAGCATGATCCTGCTTGCTGGAGTCCATTCTGAAAGGCATCCTGTATTCTCAATTTAGAAGTGCATGTGAATGTCTGGGTTTGTGGAACTGGGTCTGGAAATCTAGTGAGCTGGAGCCTCTGAAGGGACTGATGCTTCCCACTTCTGGTGAGCTGGGAACTCCAAGGAAAGCAGCCTTTGTTGTGGTCTTTCAGCACTTTTGGTTTTGGGTCCAGATGGAATCCAGAGGGTAGATGTGAATGCAAATGAAAAGAAAGAATGAATTTATAGGTTTGGATATATGAAAAAGTTTGGTTCTTTTTGATTTGTGAACAAAGGAGTGGGGAATTGAAACTGAATACACGACTGTGGGGTCTCTCATGCTTCGAAGCATCTGGATCAGTTTGGGAAGTGACAAAAGACAACATCAACAACCACTAGAAAAGGTTATTTCATATTCTTAAAGGAGCAAACCTATTATCTGTAGACTGAAGCGGAAATAGGAGAGAGTGGACAGAGGCAGGAGGCCACAGAGGTATTTTAAAAGACAATATTTAATGGATGTTTACTTACCAAGAGTGGTGACACCAAACCTAACAAACGTTTGCACACATATTAAGTAGCAAGCAGATCTTCCCAGGAAATACTGATCACTTGTAAGGAATAGAACTGGTGGATTTCAGCATGGACCGTGCCACGGGTCAAGAGTCCACTAATAAAGCATATGGGGTTGTGATCCTTAAAAGTGTAGCTTTGGTAGGGAAACTTCTCAGTGAATATTTTAATCCAATGTGCAGGTACATTAGTTTGGGGCACCATGCAGGCATTTCCTGCCTACATTCATCTTGGTGACTGCTACACAAACACACCTCCACCCACACACGCACACCAGGTACCCACGCACAATGATCCTGAGAATTGGAGAATTTTAAAACTTAAAGGGAACCAAGTGACGTGTGTTATGCTACAAAAGAATTATCTCCTTACATGTCTTAAGTTATAAATTCTACCACTTTTGAGGCTTTCATAGTAATTACTTAGCACGAATAGTATTTTTAAAGATCACCCACCAATCAGCATCCAGCACGTCCACAGTTACGCTCAAAGCATGCTAAATGTGGCTACGTTCTGTTTAGAAGGACATGTTGATGCATTCAAAGCTGAACATCCAAGCTACCGTGACATTGTAAGATCAAAAGTTAATATTAATTTTTAGTATAAACGTATCATAACATTGCAAATATTAGACAGCTATGGAAATGATTGTGCTATGACAGGACAGCCCTCCCTACGTGTAGTTTTATATGTTTATAAATATCAGGTATTTATAAATATATATAATAAATTTATAAATATATATCAGGTAATCTCAGGTAGTGTAAAATACTCTAGCAGTCTAAAGGTCACCCTCCCCCAAGATATTATTATTATTACACAGAGAAAAATGTAACTCCACAGTGGAGAAACCCAGCCAACACTATCCTCATTAGGTGATCAAGAGAAACACATCGCTTCTGCGGGATTTTTGCCACAAATGTGTAAGTTCATTTAACCAGAGAAAACATATGATTCCAAATTGAGAGGCATCCTACCAAATAACTGACCTGCATTCTCCAAAAGTGTCACACAGTCCTGAAAAACAAGGAAAAACTGTGGAACTGCCACAGATTTGAGAAGACTAAGGCACATGATAACTAAAAGCAATTTGGGGTCCTCGAACAGAAAAAAAAAATGATTGGAAAAACCAGTGAAATCCATATAAGGTGTTTGGGTAAGCAAATATATTGTACCAATATTAAATTCTTAGGATTGACAGTACTGATAAAGTACCACAGTCATGTGAAATGTTAATATTAGGAAAAGCTAGATGAAGGGTATTTGGGAAATTTCTGTAATTGTAAAATTAATTTTATAAGTTAAAAGATAGTCTAATACAATTTGATAGTCATACTTTAGGGTTTTCTTGAAGGGCAAATATACATTAACAATAGAACTTAATCATTAAAAAGCTTTGAGCCATTTGGTTGAAGTGTCATATTGCAGAGCAATGGTTCTGTGTGGTCACGTGTTATTGGCACCCATGGATATCCCATGGCAGAAATTGTAATCTACAAGCATTTTGCTCTTAAAAATTGTGGGAATTGTGGGAGGACAGTCTACAGGCTAAAGAAGAGGTAGGGTGCACCTACTGTATTTATGGACTAACTCTTGGGGGGATACCAATCTGGTGAGTTGGCAAGGAGAAAGAGAAATGCTCTTTGTAGAGGACCTGGGTTATGCCAAGCACCCGGGTAGGCACTTCCAATGCATGAGTGCATTGAATCTTTACAACTGTTTGAATATTCACTCAACAGATGAGGACATCAAGATGTGTAGAGTTTAGGGAAGCTTTTCTGAAGTCAAACAAGTTAGTAAGTAGAGTAGCTAGAGTTTGAATCCTGGGTCTACGATTCATAGACTGAAAAATGAAACAAAATAAAACAAAACACACCATAGTAAGAAATGAAGATTGTGTTTATGAAACAAATCCAGACCAATTAGCTCTTCATCAGGGAAGACTCTTTTTTCATGGCTGCAGATGGCATCCCTAAACATAACCAGCTGCACTTTAAAATGCTTACAGTTGGTCAAAATGGGACTAAGCAAGACTGTGAATGATTCAGGTCAAATCTATTCCCTCCAGTGGAAAAAAGCCTCAAAGCACCTTTCCAGCTCATGCTTGGTCACTCAGATATATTTACTTTTGAATAACAGCACATCAGGAAGTTACTTATTAACTAAAAACTTAAAATTAATTCCCATGGTAGAAAATAAACAGTTATTTACATATTATGGCCTATCATCAAGGAAAATATTTGTTTTAATATGATTTTCCAAATCATCAGGACTCCTATGTCATGTGTTTTTAGTGCTCCAAAGAAGTTTAGAGTTTATGACATTCATTTGCTTGTTTTTTTTTTTCCAAAACGGATTCCTTTAGCAGACATTTGTTCAGCATCTCCAAGAGCTAGCCACAGCCACTGCCCTCATGGAGCTCTAGCAGAGAAAACAGATATGTAAACACATGATTGCTGTGGAAAGTGCTAAATGCTGTAATGAAGATTGTCTGGACACAGTGTTGGCATGAAGGAACGTCATCAACCCTGCTCTGCAAAGGAGATTACAACTTGAGATATACTCAGAGTTCACCAGGCAGACGGGCTTTCCAAGCCCTGGAAACCAGGGAGTCAGGGGCAAGGCGGGCAAAGCCATTGATTCTCTCCAGTACGAAGGCCTACAAAGGAGTGGGCATCCTTTGTACCTGAAGGCTAACTGCACCCGGATTTATAATTTGCTATTTTTTCTTCCCTGCTGTGACTGTTAGCTTGGGATTCGGTCCTTAGCCATAAAACACACAAGACAATCTGGAACACACTGAAAAATGGATTTTGACTACTTGTGTTCAGGGACAGTGTAAACCATATGGTGGCAGTTGCGAAACTCTAAAGCAGTGTTTTCACCATGCAACCCAGCCATATCAGCTCAGGCTTTGATACTGCCAGTTATCAGCAAGAATGCCCAGTGAGAAGCTGGCATTTTCCTGTGGAAAATGTGCTATCTTCCTTGGCATGCAACGCAGAATTAAGTGTTGTCCATTTTCATGGAGGAAATCAGGACTCCAGGACCCCACTTACAAGAGAAGGTGTCCTGGAGAAATTTTAAGATATAAGATTGTCATTTAGCTTGTCTAAACTTCCCATGGGTTTTAAATTAGCTCATTATTTCCTGAACTTGGATGCTGTTGCCGTGATTTGATCATTATTGGTAAGCGGTTGTCACAACTCACTGTGTGGGATGAAATGACTCTTTCATTTGAAGCCAACTCTGGAGAGTGAGTCCTTATAGATCACATATCTCGAAGTCTCTACAATTTTAGCCTCAAAAGGCTGCTATCCATCTGCCTCAGGATGCCTCTATCCACTCAGGGAAAACCACTGGCTCTTCTCTCCTTGGACACATGCTCCATGGACTTGTGGAGTAGTCTACCAATGCTTCTCAATAATCCACAACCACACGGCATTTGAAGCTGATTGACAGAATATGTCTGTTCTCTGCATTAGTCCCCAGCTGTTCTGGGATCCTGCTGTCACCAATCAGATATGCTTGCCTGGCCTAGCAGAGCCAAGTTATAGCTCACATTGCTTTAAAGTCAGAGGCCTGGCTTGGTTCTAGAACTCTGCAGTTGTTAGCCTGCTCAGATCTTTGTTGCTCCTCAGTGTTTTATCTCTCAAAAGCCAACTGTGTCTTAAGACTCCACTGTATTGGCTAACTTTGACAGGTCACAACCAAAGGGGACATAGCATTAGAAAATGTTAATTCCCACTGAGTTCCCCTTCCTTATGCCAGGTATTCCTTGTAATTGGAGCTGTGTATGTAACTCAATGGTTTAACAGCGAAGGCTGATAATTGGAGAAAAAATAGTATCTAAGAGGAAAAACTGTTCAACAGATTGGCCATTATTTTTTTTTTTTTATCATTCCCTATGGTGTTTCATAAAGTTTCAAAATCCTATTTTAATTGTATTTTAAAAATCTTATTGAAATAAAAATGATACAATGATTGAAAGAGGGGCTGGAGTTTCCCCAAAGTGTGTTCCAGGAAACATAGGTCTTTTGGAAGTCAGTTTATAGGCGCTAAGTCAAAAAAGAATGGTGTAGACCAACCAAACTAACTTTTGGCAAAAAAAGTTTTAAATAGATTTTGCCTATTTTCACTGTCAGCGGTAAGTCATTCTGTCAACAATTTTTTTTTCTAATTTAATAAAGCTGTTTCTTAAAAAATGGTTAACAAGTTGTCATTTTTATACTGGAGATAATTCAGCTCTCTCAGAGAGTTTTTATTTCCTGAGGAGAAAGACATTTTTGATGAAATCTTTTTGACTATCTATTAAAGAACCTATGACCAGGAGAATCTTTATCAAGTTAGCTGCTCTGATGACTAGTTTGTGTCGAAAACACTGAACTAAGAAATCATGTGGGATCATTTGTTCTATCATGTGGTCATGAGTGAAAAACTCATATGTGGCAGCTAAGATCAAAACAAAAGAAAATATCACAAAGCTATATGGAAACAATTGACAACCATTTACTATTCTTTTTAAAATTATAAACAAAAGAAATATTGTCTGATGACAGACATCTGTCTGGCATAACTAAGAAATCATTCCTGGGAACGGATAAGTTCTTTTTTTTTTTTTTTTTAAAGATTTATTTATTTATTTATTTGACAGAGAGAGAGATAGCGAGAGCAGGAACACAAGCAGGGGGAGTGGGAGAGGGAGAAGCAGGCTTCCTGCCGAGCAAGGAGCCCAATGTGGGACTCGATCCCAGGACCCTGGGATCATGACCTGAGCCGAAGGCAGACGCTTAACGACTGAGCCACCCAGGCGCCCTGGAAACGGATAAGTTCTTGAGTTAGCTGCAAGTTTTCCTTTTTCAGTAAGTCACAAATTATGCACATGATATGATTCATATTCTATGAATACACCAATTTCTTTGTTATTTATAGCAATCCTCCTGGGTGTCAGTAACAAAAGTCATTATGCAGATGGTACACTATGCTATTAAATTTAATTTTAATTTTTTTTTATTTTTTAATTTTTTTAAAAAGATTTTATTTATTTATTTGACAGAGAGAGACACAGTGAGAGAGGGAACACAAGCAAGGGGAGTGGGAGAGGGAGAAGCAGCCTTCCCGCTGAGCAGGGAGCCCAATGTGGGGCTTGATCCCAGGACCCTGAGATCATGACCTGAGCCGAAGGCATACGCTTAACGACTGAGCCACCCAGGCACCCCTAAATTTAATTTTTTAAATGGGATTCCTTTTCTGAAGAATATTAATCATACTTCACATGCTACCTCAGATGCTGTCCATTATTATGCCCCGGAAATTGGTTTCTATACAATGGAGTTCTATGAAATTCACTTGAGTGCAGGGCACTGGGAAACAGAGTCCCTGAGGCCAGGGTAGCCCGAAAGAGACTGGAAGGGTCAAGATCTAACATTATCAGCAGTACAGTGGGTAAGAGTGGGGGCTATTGTGTCAGACTGCAGAATTCTAATTTCAGCTCCACCACTCACTGTCTTTGTGACCCTGGGCAAATTAAATCCCTAGTTACTTTAGTTTCCTCTTCTGGAAAAGCCTGCCTCATAAGATGGCTGAGAGGATTAAATAAATGAATACATGTAATGAATGCAGAACCATGCATGATCACAATAAGGGCTCAACAAATGTGGTTATGATTAAAATTGAATATCTACCATGCACCAATAACAACACCATGCACATTATGCAACACATCTATGTGTTATGTTAGTATTAGCTCCATTAATAGACATTCTAAACAAATAGAGTTTGAGTAATTTGTCTGATGGAAGGTCAGAAATTAGACACAAGCCCATATGATTCTAACACCCATACTCATTTCCTTTTATCATTCTAAATTTAAAAGAAAATTGTCTGGGTTCATGCTAGCTGTGCAACATGGCACAAATAAATTACTTGCTCTGAGCCTCAGTTTCCTCACATTTAAAATGGGATACAGATAAAATAAAATAAAATGGGATACCAATGTTTATTGCTTATATACCCCTTAGAATTTTTTCTGTTGTTCAAATAATGTATGACCAGAAGGCCCTGGTCACTGGTAAGCCACAATGCAATGCTTCATTTTTATTCTTTTTTTTCTTTTAAAGATTTTATTTATTTATTTTAGAGAGAGAGAGAGAGCATGCAAGCAGGGGGAGGGGCAGAGGGAGAGAGAGAATCTGAAGCGGACTCCATGCTGAGTGCTGAGCCCAGCGTGGGGTTGATCTCACCACCCTGAGATCATGACCTGAGCTGAAATCAAAAGTCAGACGCTTAACTGACTGAGCCACCCAGGTGCTCCTCATTTTTATTCTTAATGACCACCATCTAATCTATTACTCAGCAACTGGCTTATGATGAATATACAGGGTGGCAGGGGGTAAACTCAATTAAATACCCATATAATTTAAGTTTCCTTTGAGGTGGATCAACGTTTTCAAGGCTCCCCTCCACTTGGGAAAGCTCCTTACATACATAGGAGGAAAATTTGTTTTTATTTGCAACTAAGTTTTATGAAAAGCTATGATATGAAAGTATATAAATTTCATTTTTAATTATTTAGGTTGAAAAAAAATTTATTTCTTGTAATGAGAATTAGACATTCAAACACCTTTCTCACATTTTTAGACCAATTTTGTAAGTATTGTATGTCAATAAAAATCCGAAGGTGATTTGATATTGTTGAGCAGTATAAAATAGTAAAAGTGGACCTCAGGTTAGAAAAAAGTTATTGATAAAATTCTATGTGATTGGATATTACATAAGAACATGTTCAAAGATTGTCCCTTTGTGAGTGGAATAGGAGAAAAAAAAAGCAGTGTCTTAAAAACCTGCTTTTAGGGGGTTGTGGATGTGAAAAGAAATGAATGAGCAGAGTGCAGAGGATTTTTAGGACAGTGAATATACAATGTATGATATAATGATGGACGCATGTCATTATACATTTTCCATACCCACAGAATGTACAATGCCAGGAGTGCCCTGTAATGCATTTTGAGTATGGGCTTTGAGTGATTATGTTGCATCAATGTAGGTTCGTCACTGAATGAGAAAAAAAAAAAGTACCATTAGTAATGTTGATACAATTTTATTGTAAACCTAAAACTGCTTTAAAAAATTGAGTATTTTTTGAAAAGCAGCTATAAAATCAGATGGAGTTACAGTGGACTGAAAATACAGTTCAGTTATAATATGCGTGAGGGGCTAAGAGCTAATTGACAGCTGGAGATGGACAGATGGACAAGATCAAAGTCATCTGAAGGAAAGTTGAGATAATTTCTTTGGGATAAGTTTTTCAGAATTGAATTACTGTCAAAAGTAATGATTATTCTCTTTCTGTCTTATAGCCACACATAGAAATTAAATGTATTCACTTAAAAATGCAAATAAGTTATATAAACATCAATTTATTTAACACCCATTTAATTCTTGATGACAAGTGATGCTTCTTGTGCTATACATAACAAAAAAATAATGAAATTAAAAAAACCTGCTTTAGAAGTTCACATATATATGGAATCCTATTGGTTTTGATAAGTACACACGTAAATTGGTAGTATTTATATGCTTGAGAATTAAGAAATTGTTGTGTTTCTTTTTGCTATTATTAATCTTAAACACCTTTACAATCACCTAATAAATGTTAGCTTATTTAATTCTCAGTGAATTTAAATAGCAATATATATGTAGTTAAATGAGTCCTTTCTAATGATATTAAAAATGACTGTGGGCATTTCCATATTAAGAAAATAAAATGCATTCTATGTAAAAATAATTAAAATTCAATAAAGCGCTTCATACTATGCTAAAGGGTTTGGATTTTATGTTTCCTCTCATTAATTAATTAGTAATATATACATGCTCGTTACAAGGTTGGAGAATAAAAAATAAATTTTAAAAATGGAAAGTACAGACGATATCTTGGATTTCACCATACCTCTATGCATGCATACTACGTTTCAGTTGTGTATTATACACATAGTATTTATTACATGTGCATACATTTTACAAAAATGGAGTTAAACTGTTCATTGTGTTTTGTAATCATCTTTTTTAACCTTAATGTAGTATTAGGACACAAGAGAAGGATTTTGATGGCGCTGGTGGTGGGATGGGCTATCAGAATATAATTAGATCTGCATATTTAAAAACAAACAACAACCCTCGGGCACCTGGGTGGCTCAGTCAGTTAAGCGGCTGCCTTCAGCTCAGGTCATGATCCCAGGGTCCTGGGATCGAGCCCCGCACTCCTCAATGGGCAGCCTGCTTTTCCCTCTCCACCACTTGGGCTCTCTTGCTCTCTCTCTCTCTCTCTCAAATAAATAAATAAAATCTTTATATATATATATATATATATAAGTATATATATATATCCATATATACTTATGGAAAGTACTTTGGCAGGATCTATTAGAGTTTAAAATACTCA